>NC_135269.1:352250-669500 GCF_051311805.1 Agelaius phoeniceus
GTTCAGCTCAGACATTACTGCAATAAAATCAGCTGCATCTCCCTTCCAAAATGCCAACAGGAAGAAGCCTTCAGTTATTGTAACAGAAAATGCCTCAGGGCTATACATTTTCACAAACAATCATGTTGAGGTGAAAGAAAAAAATTAATACAAACTTATGAACATTGTATTTATTCTTTTTTTAAGGAAGCTCAATTAATGTTTGCCAAGAATCACAATAATTGGAATCTACTGCTATGAGCATGAAAACAAAAGAATTCCAATTTTACTTACACAGAAAAAACCTATGAAATACCAACATATCTGGAAAAATATAGAGAATTCAAACTCTCTCTAATCTACCAGCTGTACACATCCTGAAACAAGTGTTTGCATAATTTAGCTCCAGAAGAGAATGCGTGATAGGAGAATGTGCATAGGATAAAAAGGTAATTTAAAAAAACAGTGTTTTTGCAATATTTCTTAATATTTCTGCTCGCTATAACTGGTTTAAATGCAAAAAATACAGTGCATCAGTTATGATGAGCATCTGGTGAACACCATTAATTATTTCCCAACAATGACTTATAATTAGCTTTGAACATCATTAGGTCATTGAATTCACTCTGAATAATGAAGGAGGGGGACAATGGCAGCCACAGAGATGTCCTGCACAAAGGCATCCAAGCAGCAAGTTAATTGCTCTAAACTGACATTGGCTCTCTGAGACAAAAGCTGTTCCATCCAAATCAAAAGCAAAAATATCACTGCCTCTGTTTTCTCATACCTTCAAGACATTCTGATGAAATCCACCTAGTACTGAGAGCACTTAATGCAGGGAAAAGGGATTTCATCCTGTTGATGCTATCTATCTCACATCCTTGTCCCTTCATCTCAAGTGACGTTTATCCCAAATCCCAGGAAGGCACACTTCAAGTAACCCCAGCAAAATTACATTTGTTTAGGAAACACATGGTAATTAGACAAATACGTCTGAGTCTTTTTTTTTAATCAGAAATTTGCAGTAACTAGTGAGGATGTTTTCCCACTTGTCACAAGTCCTGTGGAAGGCATTCTGCCAAGCACTAGTCTTTACTCCCCTGCCAGAAATTTTCTCATGTCAGAAAATAAGGGGGGAAAAAAGCCAGGAAAGTGGTTTTCCAACTCCAAAGCTAAAGTTATTACAAATTTCTGAATACATCTTATGAGATTGTACGAAGCAGATTAGGTTCCAGAGAAGCCTGTTTGAAATCAGCAAAGCTCACCATGAATGGTATCATAAATTGGAAACCACCCTGAAATAACAGTGGCTGCCTCACTGTAGAGCAGAGGGTCGATGTCTATGTACACCTTGCCAATGGCATCGTTGGCACTGTACGTGTCGTGGTCAAGAACCGTGATCTGCAGGGGCTCATCCTGCAGCTCCTCATCATCCACCTGCAACACAAATATTAACAAAAACCTGAGTACTTAAAAATGTGCAGGGAAACACTGCTGAAAAACAAATGCAGAGGAGAAGAGAGTTAGTAATGAACAGTGACACGGATAGATCTGTAATGTCACTTCCTGAGGTTACATTACATTCCTGAGGCTAAACAACATTCCCACTCATTTTGGTTTTATCCCTCAGAGACTGGTGAGATCCTGGAAACTGACCGATCACTGGCAGAGGAACACAAAAGCACAATTACAGAGAATATGCATTTTAAAATTCCACAGTATTTTAAGTTGCACTTAAAACACTGTCCCACCTATCTCCACAATACATACTGATAGACAAATAAATAAATAGACAAAATAAGGAAGAAAGGAAAGAAAGAAAGAAAGAAAATTTAAGATGAAATACCTCAGAGGACTATTATGCTCTGAAGTGTATGGTGTTCCCATCACTGGCCAGTGGCTTAAAAGCAGGTATTTTACACAGCCTGCAGTAAGAGTTTAGTACTTCTACACATGCAATTTCCTAAACAAATGCAATAATCCATCTACAGATAATGACTATTTTCTTTTAGGACAAAGACAGCCATTTAACAAATTTTTGTGTTCAATTCACAAACCAAGAATGAAGTTTGCTAGCTGCAATGGGATGACTCATCTAAGTGTTTGCAGAATTGCAATATTGCCTTAGTGCACAGTAAATGAACCAGAACTACACATTCAAGTATTGCAATAATTAATTGATTCTAAACATAATCCTCATTTTTTAAGTAGTAAAAAAATGAAAGAAACATGTAAACACTCGTTCAGGGCATAATGTCAAAGGACACCAACAAATTAGATCCTGGAAAGCAACAAGCAATTACAGGAAAATGCTGCGTGCCCTCATTATTACATAAGGAAACGAGAGGAGAAAGTGTCCAGCAATTGTTGTCCAAGCTCTTTGCTTTGTAATCTTCACAGAGCAATTTTCCGTTTTCTCCTCTGCATTATCCTTGCCACCAAATGTAAGACTTCAAATACCAATTAACTTCCCTTGCTCAAAATTAAGAAAAGCCCACAGGAACACTTTATTTACACATACATGTCCTGATAAGTGTACTGAAAAAGCCTTTCCCCTGCTGCCCTTGCCCACCTTCACTGCAGCACTCTCTCTTCTAACAGAACAGCATTCAATTGGATCCAACCTGGCAAGCTTTTATCTTCTCAAGCACTCCTAAAAAGCCAAGGAGACGCCCTTGGCAAACAGGGTCTGCCTGGAGCTGGCTTTGCTGGAAAGGCTTTGTGCATGTAAACACAAATACACTTCAGTGCTCACTCTCTGCTGGAAATGCAATTATTTCATTAAGGCAGCTGAACCAGAGTGCCTATACACTTACAGGCCAACTCTTAAAAATACTTACTTCAAATTTGAACCACTCAGAATTCCATTGAGGATTAAGTGATTTGGGATACACATCTGTCTTAAATGTTGTATTTCCAAATTTCACCTAAAACCAAAAACATTCAATTAGCAATTACAAGTATTAACAAAAAGATTTTGAAACTCATTTAATTGACATATGCAAATAATTTCAAATACATATTTCAACAAATAATTTTCTTTTCACTGAGTGGCTTTTCAATTCAATTTATATATATATATCAGTATCCACATGTCAATGACATTTCCAATCAATCTCTTTCATCCTGTCACACTACTAAAATGGTTCCTTTTCCTCCTCAAACATTTGAGAGTCAGAAATATAACTTATATTGGCTATTCAAAGTCACTTTACATACTCTCCTTGCCTTCTACAAGGAAAAATATTCTAAACATTGATAGCTTATTACTCTTCTCTCTAGGATTTCTCAATCAGCTTCACAGACAATTGATAAAATAAAGACAAACTGGATTTGATACATACAGAGAGAGGACTACTAAAAACTGAATATTTTCCATGCTTTCATCTCTTATTTCACCTTCAACCACATAATAACTCATTTCAGCAGTACCCATATGGTCTCCACAGGCATCTATTTCAGGCTAAGCCCATTTGGGTTTGGTGGGCGCTTCTTCTTTCCTTTTTTAAGGTGAAACTGAATTTCTGTGATGCTCCATACATCAGGAAGCCACACAGCACACGGAAGAGCCTTTATTTCTCTGCAGCCTTCACTGCAAACCATTTCCAAACACCTGCAGTTCTCCGAATGCTGCTTCTCAAAGAAGCATGACACCTCATACCAGGTACTTACAAATACCCAAATTTACAGTTTTAAATTTATTCAAGACTCCTAAGGAAAACAGTGACTAGGCAGATGGAAAAGAAGTGCTGGAGTTAGAGGTTTTGACAGCTTTTACCTTTTAAAAGGCCAAATGCATTTTGGAAAGGCAATTTAGGCCTGGATGTGAGCACTGTGGTGATTTTGCTCAGGACAGTGTTAAGTGACCGCCTGGCACACCTCAGTAACACAGTGATTACTGTGCACAGGTGCATCTCCCAGCTCTGAAGAGATCCTGCATTGGCTGAGGTACAATCAAGTGATGGTAGCACTGCTGCAAGGGCACTGCCAATTAAATACCAGTTCTGGCTCCAGAAGCTGCCAGGATCCAGCATCCTGAGCTCCACCCAGCCTATTTTAAGGCCTTATCTCGGGAGTAAATCAGTTCCCTTAGAGCCCCAGGCAGTTGTAACTGAATTTCCCCCTGCTCCAGCTAGGTCATTGAAGCTGGTAGAGAAAATAAAAAACCACACTGCTGCCCACTGTGCAAAGTTAAAAGCACATTTATGGAAGAAATCTTAACAAAACATTCTGAGCTGGGACAAGGATCATTGTGCTCATGCTAGTGGAGTCCAAGTTTTGCATAACCTGAGCCAAGTAAGAGCTCTGAAGTCTCTTCTCATTCTCTTTTCGAGTTCTAAGTTTATATTGCAAAATTTAACAAGGAAATTTAAGGTTAGTAAACAACTAGAACCTTAACATCTGCATTTCATTTTACTTAAGGAAAAACACATTGTAGTTTTTCAGCAACCTCACCCAGAAAAACAAAACAACACTTTAAATCTCAACTTACTTTGCAATAAATCTCACCTGCTGCACTGCCTACTCCATGCAGGGAAAGGGAAGTTACTCCATACTGTTCCTAATTAACAATCTTGAAAGCAAGGCCCCCACCTGGGTATTCCTATACCCTTATCTGTGCCAAGGCACCCATGAACCAGCATGGCAACCCAGCTAAGCAAGCTGGTCTTGATGAAAATGGTTATTTTCCTTTTCTGCTGTGCTAGTATTTTACTATATGAATTTCAACAATCTACTTTGCTGCCCTGACAGTAGGGCTGGGAACAAGACCCACAGAAGAGAGGAGCTGTTTCTCCTGACACAGAGTAAAACCAGGCCAAATGAAACTCGGTGAGCTGCATTTCCTAGTCCTGTTTTCCCTGTCTCCTAGTAGCAAGCACCAGAGTTGTGGCAATTTCAGACTAGATTAACAGGCAGCCTGCAAGAGAAGCTTTTAAAAATTAAAAGCTGACCAGTGAAACAGCTGACAAAACAGTGAAACACTATGTTCTATTTAATAAAATAAAGCTCTGTACTATTTCTGCTCCACTGAAAGGCTGGAATACATCCTCACTTGACCACCAGCCTACTCTCCCATTAAGCATTGTCCTTAGAGTCTAACATCAACCAAATTTTTAAGCACCAAATTAAATCAGGACTTACATACCCCAAATTTATTTTTATATTGATAGTATCATATTTCCCAGTGTATACAGGTCTAGAAAGGCATTCTGTCTTCCTATTTAATTCTAGTACTGTGCCAACTTCAACTACAAATGGTACACCTCAATGAGTATTTGGGGTTCAAGACACACATTTCCAGAGCACACCATTTTTACATAGCTCCGATTTTTCTCAGAGTATGAGTCCCAAACCTACAGAATGCTTCTGAAATGTTCTAAGTCATTCATATTGGAAAAAACGAATCAAAAAACATAAGGATCATGTAACAGAAATCATAAAAAGGCTTGGATTGGAAGGGACCCTGAAGTCCATCTCACTCAAACCCCCTGCCATGGGTAGGGATGTCACCCATTGGAGCACACTGCTCGGAGCCCCATCCAACCCGGGCCTCCAATGGTTCCAGTTACTTTGCACTTCAGCTTATTTTACAATCCCTTCCTGGAAGGACCCTACACATTGCTGCAAACTACGAGACTGCAAAGAAGGTTGAAGCTGGATACTCCGGGTGCAATAAAGTGATTTAAACACGCAAACAATATTAAGTACTTGTTGACAAAAAGCCCCTTTGAAAACATTTTAGTATTTCAAATGTTTTAAAAGGAAAGCAAAGCCTGTACACCCAGTCATATACTCAGCAATACAACCACTTTAAAGATTATTTTACTACTTCGCCACCCTCCTTGCAACACCTCTGTCTGATCAAAGACCCGGTTAGGTTGGAAATGCCCTGTGGGATCACCGAGCCCAAGCTGTGACCGACCACCACCGGCACCGAGACCCGGGCACCTCCAGGGACGGCTCCTGCCCCTGCCCCGGGCAGCCCGTCCCGATGGCTGATCCCCCTTCCCGGAGCGGCCCCTGCCCGCCCGTCCCGATGGCTGATCCCCCTTCCCGGAGCAGCACCTGCCCCTACCAGCGCGTCCCGAGGGCTGATCCCCCTTCGCGGAGCGGCTCCTACCCCGGGCAGCCCATTCCGATGGCTGATCCCCCTTCCCGGAGCGGCTCCTACCCGTGCCCCACAGCCCCGCTGCGCTTCCCGGAGCGCCGTTCGGGCCCGGCAGGTGCCTCCCCGCGCGGGCCCGGCCCGCCGCCCCGCCACCAACCTCCACGAAGGCGTCGGTCAGGTCGCTGGCGCGGTCCATCACCGGCAAATGGCGCCCCGCCACGATCTTGACCTTCAGCTTCCCCGGCATCTTCCTCCTGCCGTGCCCCCCCTCGCCGCCGCCTCCTCCTCCTCCCGCGGCCGCAGCGGCAGCGCCACCGCGCCTGTGCCATGGAGCGCCGGGCGCCGCTGCGCATGCGCGGGGGCCGCCCCAGCCGGCCGGCGGGAGCGGAGCCCCGGAACCGGGGATTGCCCGGGCTGGGAGGGGAGCTCGGAGGAGCGCCCAGGGCAAGCCCCCTGCCAGAGCACGGCCACCCAGAGCAGGGGACAGGGAAACGGGCTCAGGGGGTTTCCTGCGGTGCGAAGAGGGAGATCTAGCCCGTCCCTGGGCAGCTGTTCCAGGGCTCTGCCACCTTCAGTGTAAGGAAATGATGGCTCATGTTGAGATTAAACTCCATGTGCTTCACCTCATGGCCAATGCTGAACTCCTTGTGCTTCACTTTATGGCCGTTGCTCCTTATTCTGCCACTAGTACGCCTAACAAGTCTGGCCCAATCCTCTTGGCACACACTTGAGATATCCCCTCTCAGTCTTCTCCAGAATAAACAGGCCCAGCTCCCAGTCCTTTCTCCTTAGTGATGCGCCAGAGCCCTCATCGTTCCTGTGACCCCTTCCAGCAGCTCCTTATCCCTGCTGTACTGGGGAGCCCTGCAGGTGTGGCCCGGCTGGGGATGAGGAGCAGGACGGCTCCCCTCACCTGCCGGCCACGCTCCGGAGCGCCCCAGACACCACCGGCGCCCCCAGCTAAGGACACGCGACCATACCATGTTCAACTTGTACCCCAGCAGCATTCCCCACTCCTTCCCCGCAGAGCCGGTCTCTAGAGGATCCCCCACCCCCCCGGTGCCGGTATTTGAGGCTGTCCCTCGGCAGGTCCAGCCCCTAAACCCGGCCTTATTAAGCCCGCGGGTCCGCCCTGCCCGGCTCCAAGATGGCGCCCGCGGCCTCGGGGCGCTGCCGGTTACAGCCGAGCTCCGGCTACTTGATGGGCACGTGGGCTGAGTGCCGAGCTATCGATGGCGGTATGGGAGCGGACGGGACGGGACGGGACCGTACCCCGAAACGCGCACCCTGCGTGCCCTCTCCTACAGCCCGAAACCCGCGCCCTGCGTGCCCTATCCTGCACCCCGAAACCCGCACCCTGCGTGCCCTATCCTGCACCCCGAAACCCGCACCCTGCGTGCCCTATCCCGCACCCCGAAACCCGCACCCTGCGTGCCCTATCCTACACCCTGCACTCCCCAACCCGCACCCTGAAACCCGCATCCTGAATCCCCCATGCCGCTCCCCGCCTTGTGCCCGCTGCAGCAGCCCCGGGAAGCTCTGACGGCCCCGGGAAGGAGCTGCTCCCATGAGTTCCCGTTCAAAGGGAGCCGGGAGCAGGCGTGCATCCCCAGACACTCAGTGGGAGTCTCCTGTAAAGGCTTTAAAAACAGCACCCCGACCCCCCCCCCGCCCGTGGGATTGCTTTGTTTTCTTAATGGAAACACAAACATTTACAGTATTTGCAGGATTACGGGTAGATTAGATGGAGTTTGGTTACCCGAAATAGGAGGATTTGGTTCGGTTCCTGCAGCCAGGCTGTAACTTTGTGATGCCTGAAAAAGCCCTTTGTTCGGGCACTGGCACTGCGGGAGCTTGGTGCAGAGCAGGGGAGCCAGGACTGGGGCAGGGTGGTCCTGGGGGCGCTGTGAGAGCCCTCGGGGCGCTGTGAGAGCCCTCGGGGCGGTGGCTGTGCCGCTGGGCTGCTCAGCAGCGGGAGCAGAAAGGGGCCCTTGTGCTCTGCTTAAGCGCTCCTCAGGTATTGAGCCAAATCTGCTGGGATTATTTCCCCTTCTTTCTAATCTTACAAAAAGACTAAATAATGCTATGGGCTGGAGTGTGATACACCAAACAAATCATATGACTGATTTGCAGCGTGTGGTGTGGGGAATGAAGGGTGGGGCTCTTTGGCTGCCTGCAGTGAGTCCCACCAACACAGCACTCTGTCACTGGGGCTTGTTTGGAGCAATCCATACTGTGTCCAGGGAAGGAAACAGGTGGGGAAGGGGCTGCTGTACAGTTCTGTGAGGAGCAGCTGAGGGAGCTGGGGGGGTTTAACTGGGGAAAAGGAGGCTCAGAGGGACCCTGTCGCTCTGCACAGCTCCTGGCAGGAGGGACAGACAGGAGGGGCCGGGCTCTGATCCAGGGAACAGGGACAGGACAAGGGGAAACGGCCTCAGGCTGTGCCAGGGGAGGTTCAGGTTGGGCATTTCTTCATGAAAAGGGTCGTCAAACATTGGAATGGGTTGCCCAGGGAAGGGATGGAGTCCCTGTCCCTGCAGGTGCTTGAGGTGACGTCACAGGTGATGTCACATTTTATGAAAAATCTTTTCTTCCTGAGAGGCTGAGAGGCTTCAGGAACAAAATGTAAATAATGATTATTTGCAGCTGTGGAATGCAACAGGTAGATTTGTGATTAGTCTCAAGTAGTTGTTTCTAAGTAATGGCTAATCACAATCAGCTGGCTTGGACTCTGAGCCACAAGTTTTTGTTGTTATTATTATTATTTTTTTTATTCTTAACTAGCTTTCTGATGAAATTTTTTTTTTTAATTCTTTTAGTATAGTTTTAATGTAATATATATCATAAAATAGTAAATCAAGCCTTCTGAAACATGGAGTCAGATCTTTGTTTCTTCTTTTACCTTCGGACTCCTGAGAACACAGTCACAGGTGGTGACTGCATGTGGCACTCAGCACTTTAGTCTAATCGACAAGGTGGTGATGGGTCCAGGGTTTGACTCAGTCTTGGAGGTTTTGTTCAACCTAATTGAGACTACCCCTAGCGTAGGTGTCTTGGTTTCAAAGACAGGTGTCTGCCAAGCGAGGCGGCAATGCAGGATGTGACTCCCTTCCCTCGGAATTACTGTAACTTTAAATTCGGGGCCTTTGGGGCGCAGCCCTGGGGAGAGGCCGGGCAGTTTTTTGCCGCTGTGTGCAGTGTAGCAGGGCAGAGAAGCCCGGCTCGGCCCGGCTCGGCTGCAGCTCCGGCCGCCGCCGCCAGGGGCGCTGCGGGCTCGGCTGCGCTGCTGCCCCGCGCCGCCAGGCGGCGCTGTGCCCCGGCTGCGCCCGCAGGGACGGACGGACGGATGGGATGGACAGATGGACGGACGGGATGGCTGCAGCGGGACCCTCGGAGCGGCGGGCCGCGCTCTCCGGGCAGAAGGCGAGAGGCAGCAGAATCTTTCTCAAAAGGTTTCTGAGGATCCAGCTTTTTCAGTGGAAGATTCTATTAGTCAAAGGATGGAAATCAGAAAACACCGATTTTGGAGAGCCAGTTCCAATCTGGTTTTCAGGCGCTTGGAAAGATGAATTAGATTTGATTTAATGCAGCGAGAAACCTGCTTGGTGTATTAGACCTTCCTCGGGGCTGAGGATTTTCTATACTAGCAGAATGAGACTGGCTTTCCATAAATTAGCATGTTAGCTCTCACCTTTCCTACCAATGGCATTCCAGTTCTCTAGGGCCAGCAGGGACTTGTGAAAGGTATCAGGGACTGCTGAAAGTATACTCAGACCCCTAGAATTTATAAATTACTTGAGGCTTCCAAAGCAGCATTAAACTCCATCGGTTCTAGGCAAACATAATGGATATACTGGAAACTAAAGCAATAGTGTGTACATGCTCAGAACTCCACAGGAAATACTGAAAGGTGTTTTTTCATAATAAGGAAAAAATGAGATGTGATACTTGACTTTGCATTTCAGTATCTGGATTGTTTCTTGCTGAGGCTTTTCCCTTCTGCCTGGAAGCGATGCTGTTTTAGTGAGTCGTGGCAATGGAAGTCCTGTTTCAGCTGCTCTGTGCTTAAAGAGCAGCATTGTCTCACTTGAGCAGGTGTTGTTATGTATTGAATGGCACTGTAACTCAACTAAACAACAAGAATATTGCTAATTACAGCATTAAAGGCATCTTGTGTGGAACAGTGAGTGTCAGAAAAACAGCAGAGTTTTTTGTGGGTGATTTTGCGACTTGAAGGTAACGATCCATGGTCCCTTCCTGTTTTAAGAGAGGGAGTTTGAGATAGATATGCCTGTTGAACCCTTAGTTTGGAAATGGACACTTCAGAGATAAGGTTTTCCTTATCTCTGAAGGTAACTTCAGTCTGCTGACCCACCCCATCAGGGCAGGTTTCAGTTACATTGGTTTACCACCCTTCAGGATGCAGATCAGAAGGTGGTGGTCTGGCTTTTCCTCAGGTTACAGCAGGACCTGGGGTGTGGTGGGCTCTCTTCTCCACAGGGAAAAGTGCTCTTGGGTTATATTGCCTTTAGTTGATTTCAACAGAAACGAATGAAAAACTTCTTGGAGGGGTTTTAGTTTGTTGAAACACAGAAAAAATCCTTTTTACCTCTGGCCCACAGAAGATACTGGCCCTGTTTCTACTGCAGTTACTGCCATAAGTACTCTTTGAAAGAGGAATCTTTCAGCTACCATCAGCACAGGAAATTGCAGGGTCAGATTTTGGTTTCTGGAAAAATCCCTGTATTTCTCTGTAAAACTAACCACACGTTTCAAATCAATCCAGCTTAAATCTGATGGACACCCATATAAAAATATTTTTAATGATGCTCATAGGGGTTCTGTATCCAGAGTCATGGATCCTTAGTAAAGAACCTCTGCATGCCAGGAAAAACCCCAAACTTCCCTCTGCTCTGTCTGTGCTGTGCTGTGTGTCCACTGCAAGGATTTGGGTGGGCAAATCCTGGGACAGGGGCAGAGTCCCAGTCATTTCTGTTTGTAATTCCCTGTGAGTGTCTGGCTGAGCCTGCAGCCCCAGCCCCTGCCATTAGTGTGAAATCCTCGTGAGGAAAGGCAGCAAGGTGGAAATGCCTCCCTGCCGTGAGGAGATGGGGTTTATTATGAGCAGGGGCTCTGATTTACACGGGAGGAGCTCTCTGGAGTTGGACTGGTTAGAAACAAGGGCAGAGGAATAGGAATGTCTGCTACCAGTCACTGGAACAAAATCCTGCCACCACAAGGATCTCTGATGTAACAGTGTGGTGATGGAAGCAGGGGAGCCTGAGCAGCACCAATCCAAACATGAAATGTGTGCTTCATGGTGACTCTCAATTACCATTGCCCTCCCACTGCCAATTCTACCACTAAATGACCTAGTTCCACACCTATGTGTCTTTTCAATACCCCATAATATGTATGAAAAAAGCTTATCCAATGAACTCTAATTCCAGCAATATTCACAGTAATATTCCCATGAAGATCTAGTGGATTAAATAAAACATAGTTGTCCTTTAAGGAAAAAAGAAGCCAAGAATTATTCTCAAGGCTTACATTCAAGAGGGTAAAAATAAAACCCATATGTCATAGTCCTAAAATTATATTTCTGGGGTTTTTTTATGTACACTTGTTTCCTGTATATCAAAGGAAATTATTTCCTTTGGAAATGAGATCTCAGCACTTTGTATTCTTCTGAATGTGACACCTTTCCAGCAGTCTACTCATGTCAATCTTCTGTGGACTCCAGCAGTGTGGGGGTTGGTCCATATCAAGCAGTTTGTAAAAATAGAGGCATTCAAATCATAATAATTATAACTCTGTTTCATTGTACTATTGCTGTCTGAGGGTCTCGATTTCCATCTAGCCTTGAAAGAAGTTGGATAAAATAAATATTCACTAACCCAGGAATGAATGCAATTGCCTACAGGAGAATCAAGCAACTGGATCTGATGCCATGTTGTCAGGCAGTAATTTGATCTCATTTCTCTTTCTCACAGTTCTGTGAGGGAAATGAGATTGCTTATGCCTTGGTGCTTGTTCTGAGTGGCAATGGCATAACTGGGGTATCAGTTCCCAGAGACTGAGAACCATGTGCACGTGCTCCACGCAGATCTTGAGTTACACCAGAATAATAATAGCCACCCAGAGTCCTTCCATGGACAGTGTCCTAGTTAATTAGGCAACACCTAGTAAATAATTTAATTACATGCAGTTGTCAGCAGCAGTATTTATAGCCTTAAAAAAAATAAATAGTCCTTCAGTGGTACTTTCAGAATTTCTGCCTTTTTTGCTTTTAAGAGTCGAGACAAAGGAGATATTTAATTGTGCCAGTAATATGTATTACACTTCCACCGTTATTAAAAGTTATATTTGCTGGTTATGTTACATTTCATTATGTAATGTTATGTTATGTAGGTATTTTCCTTTTTCCTGCCTAAATGTAATCAATAGATCATTTATTCAGGTCCCACACCAAACCATGGGCATATTAATGAATGCCTGTATTTATATATTGAAATTTCTGTCACAATCAAAGGTGATGATCCTGCACTTTTGAAACATTGTAATGCTTATCAAAGCCACTGTCCCTGTCTCATCAGCAGATGTGGCACAGGCAAGAGGAGCGCAGAAGTGCTGCTCCTCAGGTCACTCTGTGCTGCCAAGGAAATTATTTTAACTGTGGTAACTGCATAAACTGTCCTTAGGATAGTCTTCAAAATACTTCACAAGATATGCAAGTTATTCTCTGGTGCATTAAAGACATTAAATTGGATTATAATCATATTCTAAAGCATGGAGTGAGTGCAGCTCTTAATAACCATGTGATGCTTTTGCTTCATGTGTTGCATTTGAAACGGACATGGTGATGTGAGTTATTAAATGTTCAAGTATCAAATATATCAAAAATAAAACTCATTAACAAAGCAAACCACTGAGTTCTGGTTTTAGAAGCCTCACATGCCATGCTTCACATCCAGCTTCTTACAAAAGTGGAATTCAAGCTTGTGTTTGCACAGTGATACCTGTTTGTTGTCACAACATGATACAGAGGGGTTTGTGTTGTGCCAAGCCAAAGGAGACTGGAGAGGCTCAGGATCTGAATTCTGAGTCCTTATCCATGGCTGATGGGTTAATGGAACAGGAGGAATAATTCTAACAAAGCAAAGAATCACTTTGGACCTATCTTCATTCCTGAATGCATTCCCACCTGAGGTCAGAAGGAACTGTCCGTTCACAGACAAAGCAGAAAAGTTCAAGAGCAGCAGGACAACCCCACAAACCTTTTAAAAACTCTTAATTTATATAGCTCTGTGGATTCATGTAAGTGAGTTATGTACAGTGGGAAGAAGATAGAAGGATCATTCCTTATTATCCAACAGGAATTATCCAGTTCACTTTCTTGATTATTAGCCATTTGAACAAACTCTATTTGCCATCCTAATTCTCAAGTAAAAGCTGCTGTGCAGTACAAGCTGGCTAAAGGAGAAACCTCTCATTGGTGCTTGCTCTTTTGTACTGTCTTAATTCACTCCAGGCAGAGCTGTCTCCAGTGCTGCATTTGACCCTGTTAACAGAAATTTATGGGGCTTTTGAAATGCAAGGACAGGGTCTTCAGACTGCCTTCAAAGCACAAAAATTCTCATTTGTCAGGCCTGTGCTGCCTTTCTCTGCTTTTATGTACGGAAGAATTATGATCATCACCTTGGAATTATTTCTTGATAGCAGCTGAGGGAGATGCTGCTTTGATTTGCTTAGCCAAGATGATTATGAACAGCATGGCTTGAGAAATACTTGCTAAATAAATTGCTTAATTGTACAGAACTCTGCAAAATGATTGTGCATCTTCCTAGCACCGAAGCACCTAGCAGCTGGGAAAACTCTACCAAAATTAAAATTAAACTAATACTAAACCAAAATAAGGAGACACACTATTGTATTTTAAGAAGTAATAAAAAGCCTCCTCTCTACAGTAGCTACATGAGAGTTTTCATGTACACAGGTATAGGGCTGCCATTCTGTAAGAGCTGTATCCCACATTTCAGGCTCTTGGAGTAAGAAAGATCTCCACTATCTTGCTGTTATTAATATCAGGACTAAGAACAGACCATCCTTTGCTAATTTTAGCAGTCTGAAAAAGGCAAGGAGGAATAAAAATATTCCAGTACATCCATCCTCATTTTTGAACACGTTCACTACGTTTGTGTCATAATTTTACACTCCCAGTCTTGAGATATTTCACAGATGACTTTTCAGTAGTATGAAACTTACTGGGCTCCTGATCTTACTGCTGTGAGTGAAGAAATGCATATAATCAGTTTGCAAAGGACAACCATTCCAAGAATTCGTTACAAAGCAGAGCTGTGGTCTGTGGAGGCCTAATTCTAAATCCAACAAATTAACTGCTAGTACGTGGAGCTTCCTATTTTATCTGTGCCTTTCCTTTCCAGTGATTTTCCATTTATGCCAGAGATTATCTCAAAGCACCGTGTTAAGTTTCAGTGCCTCAAATCAATAGATTAATCACTTCATCAGCCTTCACTTAATTGTGGAGGATTGTTTTGAAATTAAGACAGACCTAATATTATTTTAACCTCGTTTTTGTTTGCCTGTGTGGGGAAACAGCTTGATAGCACAGATCTTCAAGTTTAAAAAAGCACAAACTGTCTCAGATAACATTTGAAGAGTTTTTCTTGAATACCTGCCATGTACAGAATGCTTTTGGCAGTGATGCCACCAGGGTGGGCAACCAGCAGAGAGGTGTGTGAAGGATGATGACCCCCCTGCCATTTAGATCCTTGCCTGTCCTCTGCAATTCACATCTTCCAAGGTTTTTTGCTCAGGGATTGTTAGATAAGCAGCATAAAAATGGTTTCCATGGACACTTTTTGTTATCTGCTTGCAGCAGAGAAGCAGCAGCTCAGCCTTTCAGATGCAGGTTTTGCAGCTCTGATCCTTCCCAGCCTCTAGCTGAGGCTGTGCTCTCAGAGCAGGCTGTTGGAGAAGTTGTGTTTCACATCTCTCTGTGATTCTGAGTGGCTCCTTCCCCTCCTAAACCAGCTTTGTGTCAGTTCCATTTTCTATTCATGGTGGCAGACGTGCCTTTTTCACACAGCCACTGAAAATGACTTTGTGGTGTACTAAAATGCAATCCTCACTCACAGCCTTGTTAACTGGCAGTATGTATATTGTGATGAGCAAAATCAGGTTGTTGAAATTGGTGCAGCTAAAAAGTAATCTGGAAAAAGGATAATTCTGTTACAAGCAGATGGTCAGATGCACAGAAGTATCAAAACCCTTGGCTGGCGGTGGGCTGGCTGCATGCTGGGTTATGCTCCTCTGCATAGCTCTCCTCATTCCAAATTGCAACAACTGAAGATACTGGGATGCTGAATTTAAAGTACAGCTCTAGCGTTCCTGGGAATGTCTGGTATTCCTTACAGACGTTACACTACCCAGCATGAAGAAGCCTGCTATTTTTGACTCAGTCTCAAAGAGGACAGAGTGATTAGGATTCTTGTGATTTAATTGGGCTTGTTGTTTGATTGGAGTTTTGGGGTTTTTTGTTTTGTTTTTGGGGGGTTTTGTGTGTGTGTTTTTGTGGTGGGTTGTTGTTGCTGTTGTTGTTATGGTTTAATTGAGACATTTCTTGTCCCCACTGTTGATATTTGAAGTCTGCTTTAGGACCTCTGTGCACAATTAGAAATTTCCAGCAATACTCCATATCAGTTTATGCCTGGTTTATTTTTTGCACGCTAATGTTGTTTTATAGCCCAAATGCACATTTTGCCTTCAGGACACATCTGTGCATTGTGATGAATGGTTCTGTCCACACAACTCTGCTGGTCCTGGTGGAACAAGCCAAGCTTCTCTTCCAGGAGGATGGGGGATCTCCATTTATTTCAGTATGCTGCTCTCCTTTATCCATACTTGTTTTCTTTTTCTGGTTTGTTTTTTCATGTGTGAGGCCCGAAGTGGACTTGGTGTGAGGTCTCGGCAGTGTTTGTGCTACAGCCCCCCTGCTTCTTTTCCTCTGAATTTGCAGGTAGTCCCTGCTGTGAGCACCTTTTCCAGTGCACCCTGGGACTCCCTGTGCCTGCTTGACAAGTGTCCCACACCAGTGGGGCAGACAGGTCCGTAAAGCAGAGCAGAGCCCAGTCACAGCGCAATTGCAGACATGGAGGTACAGGACGAGCACCTGCTCTGTGTGAGCTGTACACACGCAGCACCAGCTGGTGCCAGCCGTGCCTGGGCACGGGAAGCACAGGGAACTCTCCCTCTGCGGGGCTGGCAGCTCATTAAGGCAGCAGAAAGGCCTGGTGGCAGCACTCTGCTTCCCTCAGATCTCCACGCCAATGCTCAGCAGCACTTGTTCTGAATACTCAATGGAGACAAGCTTCCAGTGCTTACACAACACCAAACCAGGAAATTTCAAATGTGCTGAAGATGGCTACATGGATACTTTAGCATTCTTTAGAATATATCCACAGTGCAACTCATGGGTGTCCCTGCAAATTCCTGCAGAGGTGTGCTTGCACCACAGACACCAAAAGTAACCGAATGCCAGATGATATCAGTGACCCACTCTGCTATTACCAGCTGTATCCAAGAAGCAGAGGCTTCCAGAAACAGGTGAACATATTTTAATATTCCCTAAAAATATACAGTGTGCAATAAAAAAGTTTGGAAGAAAATACTACCTCCTGACTTTTGACAATTTAATTTATACTATATGAGAATGACATTTAATCACCCTTATCTTAATTATCCTAAACTTGGTATGTGCAATAACTGCATGTATAACCATCAGCTCTAAAATTATTCAGCCACAAAATTTACCTAAAGTGCCTGAAGCACTATTTTCTATATGCCTATCTCAGCTAAAAAAAATGCCTTTCTTCAATTTGTTCTAATTTCATTTCACATAGATTTTATTGCATGAATTCCATGTTTTGCTGATAAGGGCCATAGAAGTAATGACTGGTTTTTGGAAAAGGTTTCCATAGACTATACCTGTGGAAACAGCTTATCTTGTTTTTAAAATGCCTGCACTGCTTTCCCTCACCCTGTGCTCCCATGGAACAGCTTTTCCTTGTGTAAAACTGGCATTACCTTTGGGCTTTTGGAGAAGAGGGTCACAGCCATGGCAAGTGCTCCTCCCTGGCTGCTGCTGTGCCTGTTTCTGCTGCTTCCTGAGCCTCAAGCCTAAGGCTCTCTACCATGCAGCTTTTCTGCCATCCCCCCTGCCCCATTGAGGTGGTGTTTCCCAATCAAGTATTCAAAAACCCCAAACCTTGTACTAAATACATTTCATTTTCTAACCTTTTTCTGATCTTGATTATAGCTTCAGCAGCTGCATCAAAAGTGCTTTGTCTTGTATTTGTGTTCTACTGTGACCCTTCCCATAGAAAATTCAGATTTTTCAATGCTCTTTTGACCAAGTAAAACCTCTTATTTGTGATCTTTTCTATCCAAGAGAAGATTTTTTTTTCACTTTTTTCTTTTCTTTTTTTGTTATTTCTTCTTTTTTTTGTTTGTTTTTTTGTTTTTTGTTTTTAATGAAAACATCCAGGGAATTATGAGGATCAAATGTGAACAGCTAACTGAGGAAAGAATGCTGAAAAACACCACAAAGATAAAAAGGGCAAAATAAAATACACCAGAGAGGAGCAGATGCCCAGAATATTTCTGGAAGCAGTAAAGGAGTTTGCTTTACAAAAGAGTAAGCAAGGGAGACGCTATTGTAGGGAAAATAGCTTTGGCCAGAGGTTTGGGTTTTGGCATCAGCTTTGGTGGTGGAAAGGTTTTCCTTCTTGGTGGAGGAAATGTGAAACCCTGACTGGCACAAAGTGAACCACCAATAAGCCATGACCTGAAATTTGTCAAGGGGATTTTAAAGGTGATTTTTTTTGTTTGCCTTTTTTTTTTTTTTTTGTTTGTTTGTTTTTTTTTTTAAAGTAGATTCTGAAGGTTCAGATATTTGGGTTTGTTCTACTTCCTTCATCACTTCATCACACTGTGGTGCTGCCCTGTAAGAAAGATCTGATTGAGCCTATGTCAGAGCTGGTTTGGGGGCACTTTAAGAAGCTCACAGAAATTGACCTTGAACCAATGACTTTATGCAACTTAGCAAAGCAAAGGAAGACAAAGATTTATTGAACTGGAAGTGATTGTCCCAGAGCTGCTCTCTCACCAATTCCACTGGTCCACCACTGAGGGTCTGTGAACAGCATTGCAGGTTTTATATAAACACATAAACCTGGGCAATGAATCCATCAGAGGACAGCATCAGTCCTCTAACATTCAGAATCTACCCTTCTCACATTCCTTCAGTACTCCTGCTTTTGTGTACCTGTGGGCTTCTACCACTTGGAGCTTCCTGTGCCCAAAGACAGTGGGGAAAAAATACTTGTCCAAGTAAGCAGGGAGGTCAGTGTTCACTGAATGGTTTGGAAGCCTCTTGTCCCAGAGACATCATAAAAATATCAGTGGACAGCTTTTAGCCTTTCTCCTAACATCATCAATAACTACATTAATAAATGGCTTCCCACTGTTGCTTTCCACTGTAAGCAGTTGCTGGTGGGGGCCAGAAAGATTATTTCCTGTTAAAAAAAAAAGAAAAAGAAAAAAGAAAAAGAGGAGGAAAGATGATTATCAGGAATGCTGTTAGAATGTAAAACACTTCTAGAGAAACTAAAACAAATCTCTCAAGTTCCCTACTTTTTTGCATTATAATGACTTGTAGCAGACATTCAAGAGAGCTGCTGACTGGCTGCTTTGCTCCCTGTAAGCATTCCTTTAATGCTGAAGATTAAATAAATACATTGCTACAAAGCATGAGCAGCTGATTTTTAAAAATTATTATTGCTAAGAAGAGGGAGCTGGATTAGAAAATGTCATTCCTCTGAGAAATAATACCTCCAAAATAATCTTTTAGTGAAAACCAAAAAACACAAAACAACAAAAGAAAACGAAACAATACAAAACCAGAAAGAGTCTTATTTAGCAGAGCTAGCTAACATGCTGTTCTTTAAAAGTTAAATATGTGCATCAGTTGGAGATAGGATATCAAATATCAGTAGGGAGAGCAGCAGGAAACTTTTTCCACTGCATGAAAGGGATAAAAAGAAGAAAAACAAGTCTCAGTTGCAGGAACAGCTGACTAAGCGCCTGACATACTCGAAATACAGCCAATTGTAACAAATACCAGGGAAATCTGTATCTTCCAAACAAAAATTCTCCTCACTTAGAAACTTCAGATCTAGATAAAAATGGAACAATCAGAATGACACCGAAGCCATAGACATATGGATCCCATAGAACCAAAATGCTGCAGCTGCTTGCACAAGGGTTTCTGTGCTCTGGGTGTGCTCAGCCTTCAAGGAGTGCGGGCAGGGAGGCCCAGCTGACACAGAAATGCAAAATTCCAGCGAGCCAGAAAGAATCAGAGGCAGGCTCCACACCTCTGGTGCCTGGGGGGAGCCGGAATGAATATTCCTTGCTTTTCACATGTTAAAAGCTCGGTGCATTCACTAAACCACAAACCTTGCTAGTGTGCCACATCTTCAAGTGCAGACTGCAGAGCTGGATCTGCTACTCAATCCAAAGTATTTTAAGGGAAGAGGAACAAGAAGCAGAATCTAGGGAAGCCAGTAAAGATTCTGTGTTTGCTTCCACTGCAGTGAGACTTCAGCTCTCTTTCACGATGTTTTGAGAAAACGTACACTCTGAATTTCACTAGCACTGGGAACTCCTAGTAAGACACAATGTTCTTGTGGCAATTCTTGTATACCTTTCTCCTTGATTACCCTCCTGATTGCTTCATGCTGCTGTCCAAGCTGCAGGAGCCAGGGAAGCAATTCTCCCACCCAGCAGTCCTCTGTGCTTCCTGTGGCTGTAGAGCTCTGGAGCCCTGTGGAAGGGAACATAGAGAACTGGGCAAAGTTTGGCCCTTCACCTTTGGTATAGTTGCAATAATTTCGTTACATTTTATTTCTATCATAATATTGTTTTACTTTTCCAAGAGGAATACATAGCTTTATTATCCTTAAACCTGAAATGTAATGAAACTAATGTTCCAAGATCTCCCTTAAGAAAAATATAAATGAAGCTGACTAATTTAGTAATTTTCTATGCTTAGCGACAGTTGCAAACAGACAAGTCTGTAAAAGATATTTACAACCTATGATTAAATATCAGGCTGTTCTGAGCTGTTCTTCTCTTGTGCCCACGATACTTCTTTTGCCAGCCCCCTGAGAACCAATGCCTTGAGGTAAATAAAATCTCTAAGGTGAATAATGAAATAATCCTGGAAACAATAATAATAATCTGTAGGGCTTTCAAAAGCAGCCTGAGATGATGACCTACAGATTGTAGGCTCCACCTGTTCAGTAACTCCCAATTACAGGATTTAAGACTATCCTTGGTATTTGACCTAGTGAAACTCTAAAGTTGCTCCTTCTTGAATCGTTAATGCAGGGCAGACACAAAATCTGGCCACATTAACCTTAATTCTGTAGGAAATGGGCTTTGCACAAAGCTGGGAGCAAGACCTAGAGAGAAGGTGCACACAGGGGCACCAAAAGAGCATCCAGCTTGGACTCTGCTGGACACAAGGGCCTCAGCACACAAGCTGGAATGCTTATGGAAAGGATGTTGTGCTGCTGGCCAGAGTCCCCCTGGTCATCTGTCAACTTAATGGAAAGGAGCTGGTCATAAGCACAAGAATGCAGTGCAACACCTGCATAATTTCTGGGTTTTCAGTCCTTGACTTCTTGAAACTACTAAGAAAGCTGGTGGGAATGGTGGTTTTGTGAGGAACACACATAAACCAGTTTAGCAATTTCTTCTCTTATTAACACAGAATTGCAACAATTTCCTGCTCATTCCCTTCTGTCTCTCATCTCCCCTCTTTGGCACCTTTCTTTGCCTTTCACAGAATCACAAAATGGTTGGGGTTGGAAGGCACCTCTGGAGATCCTCTGATCCAGCCTCTCTCCTCCCCTGGAGAAGGTTGCACAAGATCAAGTCCAGGTGAGTTTTGAGTATCTCCAGGTAAGGACACCCCATGGCCTCTCTGGGCAGCCTGTCCAGTGCCCTGTCACCTTCCAAGTACAGTTTTCCCTTTCCTTCAGGCAGATTTCCAGTCTTTGCTTGTGCCCCTGCCCCTGTTCCTGTCACAGAGCACCAGCACGTTCTGCCCTTGAGAGGTGTTGGTGAGGCCCCCCCTGAGCCATCCCTTCTCCAGGCTGACCAGACCCAGCTCTCCCAGCCTTTTTTGGGAGCTCCAGATCCCTTCACTGGGCTGTCTCAAGCATTTCCAGCCTTTCTTGTCCTGGGGAGCCCTGGGCTGGTCACAGCCCCCCAGAGATGGCCTCCCCAGGGCTGAGGAAAGGAGGAGGAGCCCCCTTGGCCTGCTGGCACTGCTCTTCTCAATGCACCCCAGGATCCACCGGCCTTTTTGGGCACAGGGATGCAGTGCTGGCTCCTGACAGCCTTTGGTCCAGCAGGGATGGTGGAGCTTTGCCCCTGAGGAGCTCTGCTGTGCCCAGCTGTCCAGGGTTGGCAGACAGGCAGCTCCTCCTGGCAGCTTGGTATCACCAGCAGAGGTGCTGCTGCTGCTGCTGGCCACCAGGCAGGTCCCAGGGGAGTGGGCTGGACAGGGCTGGCCCTTGGGGACACCAAGCCACAGGCTTGCAGCTGCACTCTGGTCACCAGCAGCCGAGACCTGCCCCTCTGCCAGCTCCCAGCCCATGAGGTTCTCTCTCCTTTCTCCCTGACTCAGGCTGAATGTAAAGTGGCAGTCATTTATGTGTGATAACCATGCTCTCAGTCCCTCAAGATAATTCCCTACACAGTTTTTAATTGTTTTAATTTAGTTCAGCCATCTCCTCTCTGCCCCCCTTTATACTGTAAAATTGATTACAGATTTCACTAGAGAATACACAATGACATTCTGGTAGTACCTTAGAAAGACAAAAAAGTATTCTAGGCTTCTTTTACAGCTTGCATGACATTTAAATGCATAGTTGATATTGTCCTTTTCACAGACTGTTTTAAATTGCTGATGTTTATAATTTTCCATTGTAGGAGGATGTTTGATTAGTCAATAAAATGTTAGAAAAGCATAAATTTCTAGAAAGTACAAAAGCCATTCAACTCCTCCTCCTGTATTGTTGCAGGAGAATTTATTCTTGAATGCAAGAGATTTTAAATCTGCTGAAGTAGACTCTTTTGGGTACTTATGCAAGATGTGTACTTGTTGCCCTTGAGAAAAACACCAGGATAGAGTAAATCATTGGACACATGTAGAGTTCAAGTTAGTCAAGGATCAGTCAGCTTGTAACTGCTTTCCAAATCCAGCTTAATCTGTTAAAATGAATACATGCACTGGCCTTAATTATGACTTTGTGTTGCCTTGTTTAATCCTATTTATTGGTACAGGTATTTTTTTGAGTAGTGTAACTAGAATGAAGATTTTTTTTTTCTTTCTTTTAACTCAGTGGCTATATTGTTTTATAAATAGCCCTAAACAAACATACAGCATGGAGAAAATGGAGAAAGTGCAGAACTCCTTTCTAAGCTGCTTGTTTTGATTTAGTTCCTAGTGAGCTGGGCAGGTTTTATCGGGTTTGTCTCTCACTGGGCTTGAGGTGCATGAGCAGGCCTGGTCTAGGGGCTCCTTTAGGCGGCTGAGGTTTCCAGCAGGGTGTGACTGGGGCACTGCTCACACACAGCTCATGAGCAGGGACAGCACACAGGGAATGCACCTGGAGAGGCCCTGGAGGGAACAAGGCCATTCACAGATGTCCAGGCTTCCTCCAGAAACTTCTGGGAGTTCCCTGTGAAACCCTGAGCAGCTCAGCTGGAAACCAATACAATAAACATGACAGAACGATCAACTTTGTGTGTCAAGAGTTGTTGCTAGGATGCTGCTGGATGCTGCTGGATGGATGCTAGGCCACCAGGCACTTCTAAAATACAATAAATAAATAAATCTGTAAGAACTGACTTACAGTTTTATACCATGTCAGCACAGAGATGTGATTCATCCTGACACATGTAATGCATGTGGGACAATGAACAGAAATGATATGCTTGAATGCACTGAAGAAATCCTGTGATCAAAGGGCAGGACTGGAAGTCAGAAAATTATGTCCAAGCCCACTGTCTGGTCTAATGGCACATTTAAACCTTCTGAGGGCTCAGATTTTTGCTTGTGGGATTAGGACAACATAAAGCATTTTGAAACACTACTATGCAAAATGCTGTTAAAATTACTTATGGCTAGAAGGGGTCCTATTTCTGGTCACTTTTATGCAATGAGTCCTGAAGCAATTACTGAATTACTGGCTCTGGAAAGCAGCCAGGGGAACTGCACCTGGGAAGTTAAAACTGGTTCTGATCCTGATGTTGCTCTCTATGCCTTTTCTTTTTTTTTTTTTAAGCCTTTAAAAACGTCCAGCACTGAGATAAAGGCAAGGTGAAAAGTGTAGGAATAAATTAAATGGCACAACCTGGTTGCTGAATAGCAGAAAAGGCAAGGAGAATGGCAGAACAAGGAGGATAAGCAGGTCAGACTGGTAGAGCACAGGCCTGGGAGAGAAGCAAAACATCCTGTTTTCTCCAGTTCCTTGTAGTGAGCATCTCTGACCAGCCTTGGAATGAGTTTGGTTTGGTGTGGTGTACCTGCAAACAGACCAAGCATTAAGAGAAAACACATTTCTTTGGGGTTTGACCTGGACACAGCAAATATTCGTGGGAAACAAAAGGTTAAAAGGGAAGAAAACCAGGTGAGTAGCTAACTGTAACTTTTATTGATTAAAATAACAGGAATTAGGAAAAATAGGATTTTTTTTTAATAAAACCCCAGGAATTAAGAATTCCCAATGCACTATGAGGACAAGCCAAAAGGATGACCAGAAAGATGAGAGTGCTGCTGCCTAAGTGTTCAAGGTTCTCTCACATCCTTTGTAAATAGTTGGCATACAGAAGTTCAGCTCTCATTGTTCCTGAACAGTCTAAGCACCAGAACTGCTCCAGCTTCCCCCTTTTCTGTTAAAAATACACTCACAAACAACTTATGGAAATCTAAGCAGACTTGGGTAAATTCACAAGGCTTCTCAGAGTTAACAACTGAAACCTTCTGGTGGGTGTATTTATTATTCTCAGCATTAGCAAGATGGAATCTCTGTTTAGACCAGTTCTTGTTGAAATTAACATGGGGAAACTGGAGCATTCAACCTTTTTATTTCAACAAAATACCTCTTTGGACTTAATCTACAAATAAATCTTGGTTTATCATCTACCAAACTGCCTAAGCAGAAGCAGAGGCCACTATGAATCACATGTTTGATCTGGTAGAGTGATCTCATGCCTTTATGGCAATATTGACTTATAGGGCTGACGAGTGTATGAAGGTGAATGTGTTAAAAGAAAGCTATTTTTCAAAGCATTGAAATTTCAGAATATCCTTACTTTCAAAGAAGAAACAGTGAAACAGCCTAGTGGATAAAATGGGTGAAATTTTATAGAATTTGAAATTTGATTCAGACCCTGATATTCTTTCCCCTTCAATGCTTGATAGAAAAATCCTGTTAATGTAGGATAACATACTTACACTAATAACATAAATCCATAAACATTACATTTTAATTTAAAATACAGCATAAGGAAAATTTATTTATTGAGCTCTCCTAGACAGATTCCTGACTCTGAAGATTTTAAATACCTGGTCTGAATCAAAGTGTAGATGGAAAAGAATACCAAGATTAAAGATGCGCTGACCTGGGTCTGTTTCAGAGCAACAGCTCTTCAGGGCTCTTCAGAGCCTGACCATTACTCTAACATAGTTCTTGTGTCTTTGTCCAACTCCATTCAGTTGTACTTACAGAAGAACTTCTTGGTCGGTGCTTCCTCTGTGGGAAAATCACAGAATGTGAAAGGAGGCAGGTACTTGTAGGACTATTAGGGGGAGCATTAAAATATGTTTGAAAAAGATGGGATTTTTTTCCTTCTCCTTTTTTTCCTACCACACAACCTGTGATGCAGTCTGAGCTTTTTTTTTTTTTTTTTTTTTTTTTTTTTTTTTTTTTTTCTTTTTTTTTTTTTCCCGCCTTAAATAACTTCAAGGCAACAAGATTTCCAGCATAAAATAAGTGAGGGGGAAAAAAATGAAAGAAAGTAGCCGTGTAGGAGGAGCGGATCAAGGCGCTGCTGAGCAGGTGCGCGCCCTGAGGGAAGGCGCGGTGAGGGCTTCCCAAAGCCGGGGCCAAATTAAAGACAAAAAAATGAACCGCAGCAGGTAACTCCAGCCGGCGAGGGTCAGCCGGGAGCTGCCCGCATTCCTTCACGGCCGCTGTCCCGGACACATTCGCTAAATCCCCTTCCGGGCAGGGTGCCTGAGGGGACAGCGGGACCCTGGAGGGGGCGGGCGGGCACCTGACGGACCGGGCGGGACCCTGGAGGGGCGGGCGGGGCTCCGGCTCCGCCCGCTCTCCCAGGCTGCTCCGCGCCGCAGCCGGGGAGGAGGAGCCGCTTTATCGGGAGCCCAAGTGGAAATTTCCCCGTCAGTTGCCGGCTCCGCCGCGAAGGGAGCACCAGCGAGGGCCTCCTACTCTCGTGTCCCCGTGTCGCGCCGCGTCCTGCCCGCTGTCATGTCCAACTACATCCACGTCCCGCCCGGCTCGCCGGAGGTGCCCAAGCTGGACATCACGGTCAGCGAGCGGGAGGGGCCCGGCTACCGCCAGGGCGCCCTGCAGCTGCTGCGCCGGCTGCGCCCGCACTGGAGACCCGAGGAGGTGACGCTGCAGGTACGGGGGTCCGCGGGCCGCTTGGCGCGGGGCTGCGGCAGCCCGGGCCGGCAGGGCGGGGAGCGGCAGGCGAGGCAGGGGCGAGGGCGGGCGGCCATTGTGCGGGGGAGCTGCCGCCTTGTTTCCTCCCCTCTCTCCCTCCCTCCTTCCCCCGCTCGCCGCCGCAGCCCCCTGCGCGGAGCCCCATTTGCTGGGCGGCCCGGCGGCGGGGCGGGGCGGCGCGCAGCATCCCTGGCTGCCTCCTTCCTTCCTTCCTTCCTTCCTTCCTTCCTTCCTTCCTTCCTTCCATCCCTCCCTCCTTCCGTCCTCCTCCTGCCGTGCCCTGCCCGGCGGAGCTCGGCTGCCCGCGCCGGCGGCGGGGAGCGCTCCGGGGCCGGGCCGAGGGAGGGCGCGGGAGCGGCCGTGCCTGTGCCGGCTGGGCGAGCCGGGGCACAGCGGGGCACGGGCCGGCCCAGCGGGGCCCTCCGCCGCCCGGGGCGCTCCCACGGGCGGTGCGGCCCTGTCGGGTGCTTCCTGCAATAAAGACCACAGTAAATATCTGTCTTGTGCTCGCATCCGGCATGGGGTTCGGGCCCCGCTGAGGCCCGCGCTCGCTGCTCCTGGCAGAAGTACCGCTGCTGTCTCTGCTGCTCTCTAGGTGAGCAGGCACTGGGACTTATGACGAGTCATCTGCCGGAGGATTGGCTGCTTTTGTGCTTCTAGAATATACTGAACATGGCCCCTGGACTCAAAAACTCCGGCCAGTTTGCCTGGCGGAAATAGCGGTTCAGCCCGTGGTTGGTTGAGCGCTTTATTATATGCTCAGCTGCGTTATTCAGCAGTTGTTATTACGTGGAGGTGTCTCATCTCAATGAAGTTCCTCTTTGGAGAGCTGCTGAAGTAATTTGTGTAGGAAAGCTGAGCACCTTGAGGTAATGGCATATAATTTGAAATTTTCTGGTGTCTTGAAAGAAAAATGGAACTTGACACATGACAGTTCAGTTAGCATGAAAATAAAGCTAGTGAGCTTTTCCTAAGTAATTGTTTCAGATAGTGGCCATAAGTTATGCACAATCCCAACATCTCAAGGTGAGATGAAAATAGCTTTTTACAACATGTAAAACTAATGAGGTTGTTAAAGTTGGTAGAATATCTTGAGTTGGAAGAGGTCCATAAGCATAATCCAACTTGCTGCTCCTTGGAGGGCTACATAAAGTTATGAATAGTTTTATTTTTTTGGTTCTCTGATGACTGCAGTTCTCAGCAAAAAAAATTGTCTTTCATTCAGGTTTGTTGAAAAATGAAACCAGAACATTATTTTGTTAAGCAGGGATGACTATCCTTTTGGTAAAGGGGTAGTAGCTTTAAGAAAAAAAAAAGTTACTTCCTTTTGCTGCTCCCTTTGCAAGAAACAATTAACAGGATAAAAACCACCAGTACTATTGGTGTGGAACAGAGTCTCTGTTGTCTGGTCACATGGAAGTGAAGTAGGAGATCACTGTCTGTGGTTAGAGGTTTCTGCCTAGAAGATGTCTTGAGTTTAGTTACTGTAGGAGCACAGCCTCTCAGCTCGGCGTTTTCCTTTGGAACAGCGGAAGAGGCTCTATTCACGAAGCCCTCAGCCCTGGCCTGTTGTTTTTAACTCTCTGGCTGCCGCAGTGGGCGAGCAGGAGCAGCAGTGCCGTGCTTTGGAGCCGGCTCCAGCAGCAGCCGGAGCACATCCACGGGGCACCTGCAGGGCACAGACGGGTGTGGGCTCTCTGGCAGTGAGCAGCAGCAGGGTGCCCCGGAGCCCTCCCTCCAGATGGGTGTGTTCGGGAGGGAGATGAGGGTGGCACTCCTGTCAGGAAAATATCCCTGACTAATCTGAAACAGCAGAGTGGACGAAGAATGGGTTTGATGATAGCACAGTGATGGGTTTAATGAACTACTGCTGCTTCTTCAGCTGAACTCTGCCATTTGCTACCTTTGCTCTTAGTAATTCTTGGGTCAGAACACTTAGTAAGCAGTTGAAGAGTCCAGAGTTTGATTTGAAAAAGTTAATTAACTTCTCTTGCAAAAATTTACTGTTGTGTGTTAACTTGTTTAGTCAGCTAAACAACTTTGAAACTGTAGTTAGGATAGGTTAATGCTTAATCCTTGCTTTCCCTAAGATTTATAAGTACCTGATATCAGGAATATATTTTAGCATTTGAATTTTTTTTGCACCATAGCATCAAACACAAATGTAGGATGGAGGATGAAAGTAAGCACTGAAGGTATTGATTTTTATTGCATTATTTATCAGCAAGGCTATAACATCAGAAGCATCACCTGTTACTTTTTGAAACAGAAGCAGCTACACTGTAATGTATCTCCTTTGTATGAAGTTATAGGTGAATTTTGTCCCTACAGGCCAGTACAAATGTTCAAGTTACCCCACATTGCTAGGGAGAAACAGAATTTTTCTGCCTGAACACTCATCTTCGTGTATGCTGTGCACTTGTCAGCTGAAAATGTCCCAGGAACTGCATGGAGTTGGATGCTTGATTTCCCAACTCCTGAACGCTGAGGTTTGCTTTCTCTGTGTTTTTTAGCAATTGCAATGTTGAGCAGTTTGGGTTGGAAGTAATCTTTGGAGGTCTCCCCCAAACTTCTGCTGAGAAACTCACTGCTTGTTAAATTCAGAAACTGGCTGTTGTGAACATCAGAAACAGGGTTTTTAATTTTCATTTAAAAATGCTCTTCTGGCTCAAAACAGGCCTTCTGAGTTTTGTAAACTTGCCTGAATTTTGACAGTGGGCATTCCACTTTTTATATTCTGCGTGATTCTTAATGAAATATAAAAACTTAATTGTCTTTACTGCTTACTTTTTAAAAGAGGTTGTATTACCCTTCCTACGCAAAAATGTGCTCACAGGTTGGATTTTTTTTCCCACCTTACAAATTCCTTGTTTTTTCCCTTTGGTGGAGGTTCAGGGAAGATGGGTGTTGGCTTACAGTGTGGGAGAATTAGTTACCCCTTCAGCAGTGCTGATCCAGGATTCTTTTATCCCATGACTGTCTGCCTCTCGTAAGTCTGGTGGCAAAGGAGGGTTCAGTAGGATAATGCACAATTTCTCCTCTGCAGTGTAATGTTACAGTGCAGGGAAAACCTGCACTGTGTCAGAATTTCTTACCATTCTGAAATAATATTTAGTATTGAGAATAAAGGCTGCCTGTTTCTTATTGGTGAAAAGGCTTAATACCAATAGTGTTAATTTATACCATTATTTGGGTAGACCAGAACGGTATAGGTGGGAAAAAATTTGTTGAGGAATCATTCAAAGATCTAAAATAATGAAAATGTTAGGCTGGCAAACAGTGCTCCTGTCCTGGATGCAACCTGAGGAGAGGTGGAAAGAATTTGTTTTGCAAAGGGGATTAAATTTTTCATAAAGACACTCCATAACCTCCCCATGCAAATCCTGCAAGCAGCTATCACCTCCAAATAAGTTGGATTAATTTGCTTTTTTTAATTCTCTGAAATATTTGGGCGTTCCTTGTTTTTTGGTACTGTGGGTTTTTTTGGTTGTTTTTTTTTTTTTTCTCCTGGATTTACATGTCTTTGCACTTACCAGCACTTGGCATGATTTTGCTACTGCAACACTTTATAATTTGCAAAGATTTGTTCCTGCAGCTATGAAATGTGAATGGGATGGACCCAAGGCTTACAAAAAATTGTACTTTTGCCAGTGAAACAACCACCCACCTGCTTCTATGTTTACCAGCTTAGCTTTTGTCTTTTTTGCTTTGATTTTTCATCCCGACTTGCACTCTAGCTTTTCTTCAGGCAGTCTTCTCTGTCTGCTGATTGAATTTATTTGCTTGTGTTGATCTTGATATCTTTTTATAACAAACTGTCATTTGGTTCAGAGTTCTGAACTTGTTGGAATATTTGTTAGTTTATTTAAACAGACTGAGCGTGGGTTTAAAAGCATTGAAATAATTGAAAATGTTAGCGTCTGGGAAACAAAGTAAATAAACTAACTTTATTTTGTATCTCAGTGCTGTTAACATTTTTCAAGTGAGATGTTTATTGCTCAGCTGGTTTTGGCACATCACCCGCTTGAGCAGTTGAGAAAGCACTTGCCACATAAAGAGGAAGGCCTGAATCCACAGAGAAGTGCTGATGGCTCCAAATGGAGAAGTGATGAGTGAGGAGAAGAATGAGAGAAGTCAGAGCTGCAGCCTGGGCTGCATTACTGATGTTTTGTGGAAAAGCTGTAATTTGAGGTGTGCCTTGAAGGCAGCGCCACAGTCAAGGGGAAATGGCAGCAGGGTTGGATGTCCTTGGAGGCTGGGTTGGTTTCTCCAGTCTGTTTCAGCTTCTGATGAAGCCTGATAATCTCAATCCCTGTTTCTAAAGGTTTGTGTGGTGTCTGTGTGGGGCAGACACTGTAGTGGCGTTTCGTGTGAGTGATGTGCCTGATGAAATTCAGCTGTGCATGGTAGAGGGTGCTTAGTGTGACTGAGGCTGTGATTACAGGGAATCAATGTTTGTTTAGGCACAGCTTGGAGGAGTGCATGGCAAGGGAGGTAATTTATGCTACAGGCTTCCAGCATTGGAAAGGAACAGTCCAAGACAGTTCAGTTCCTGTCCCTCTGCCCCTCCCTCCCCAGCCCCCAGGCATTTCACCTCAAAATCTTCTGGGGGAGGAGCAGCAAATCCATCCTTTGATTTAGAATAAAGTATTAGGCTCTTTTCCTATTAGCTTTTTCCCAACTATTATGGTTATTTAAAAATCTGTAGCTGTTTTAGTCAGTATCACAAAATTTGTAAAGCCAATTCATCACTTTCAAAGTGTTAACTAGTTACCTGATGCTGACTGTTTTCAGGTAGAAGAATATTCTTCAGAAACAAGGTGAGAAATAAGTAACTCGTTATTTTTTTTTCCCTGGCATTAAAAAAAAAACCCAAAAAACAAACAAACAAAAAAAACCCAACCCCAAAGCCTTTGACATCTTGTCATGCATTCCAGTCCAGAGCAGCCCTCAGCCCAAGAGAAACCCCCACACGGTGAGGCCGAAGCGTGCGTGGTTTGTAGGCCAGGAGAGCCCTGGGAAGGTTCCAGCAGCTCCATCTGCTGCCAGCACGGCTGTGTCCGTCCTGCTGTCCTGCACAGGCCCCAGGAGCTCAGCCTCTGGCTGAACTTGGCACACAGCAGTGTGCACCCTTGCTCCCTTCCTGCTTTTTTGGCGTTTTTAACACCAAATGATGTCGCTCCTCATCATCTGACCCCCTAAATCCTGCAGACAGCCACTTTCACCTGCTGAGTGAAATGACCTGGAGCATGTGGCTCCAGAGCCTGGAGACCTCTGAATGAGGCTGGTTATGTGGGCATTTACCCAAGGCATTTTCCTGCAGCTGTACTTTGTCCTTCTTTTGTGGATAGCTACAGGAAGGCAGCTACAATAGCTACAGACAGAAATAACTAGCCTTGTTCCAAGGAGCTCAGTTCTTGACCTGTATACCTGTGGATGTGCCTGTGTAGACTATACTTTTCCAGAAAAAAGATCAATTTGGATTTAAAATACCCAGTTGAAGGTTTGTGAGCATTAAAGAATCATGTTTTGGAGTCTGTTCCTTTCTGGAGATCTTAAAGTAAGTCTGGGGTTCAGCAGCAGAATCTGGGGAATTCCTGCTGGTTTGTGCTTCAGTTTCACATCACTGTTGTGTTTTTATGGCACTGCAGTACTGTTTCCTGAGTTCCTCCTCCTGTGGATGTCATAACTCAGTCTAGAAGGGAAAAGTCAGCCCTTCTGAGTCATAAGTACTTTCTACTTTGCCCCATGACACTTTTATTTCTGTCTATTTGTTCTTGCTACATGTGATTGCAATTTCGTTTTCATTCTTCTGAACGCTTGGAACAAAGGGATTAGAAAGAAGCTTTTCATGGAACACCTGCTTATTAGATGGAGGCAGATGCATCATGTGCCCTTTCCAGGAATCTCATAACCTTGTAACAGTGCTTTTAGGGTAAGCTGTCTCAAAGGTGCTTCATGTCTTGCTTGTACCATGTGCTGCTCTCTGACACTTGAGTAGCTTAGGCTTATTTGTAGCTTTCTCACCTTGAGTCCATTTCATCAAAGAGTTTCTTTTTCTCTAGAAAGCCTTGGATTCAGGCTAGATCTGATCGTGGGCAGTATATAAATATAATTTCCAGAAGTGCTTCTGAGTTTAGTTTTGCCTTTGTATCAGCTCATGTGAAAGTATGTATTGAGCTGTGATAAGCACATATCACAGTAATTAACTTTTTGTGGATTACAGCCGTGTCAGAACCTTGCTGCTGGAGGTTTTTTATGTGTTGCATTGCCTTCTAAACCTCTGTTCTCTCGGTATTTTTTTTTTATTTTATTCCCAGAATTCTCTACTTTCATTGCATCCTGTAGATTCTTCCATCCTCTTCCATGTGGCCTTGAAACTTTGCTGATGATCTTATCCACATGATCAGAGTCTGTTCTCTGCTTTTCATGCTCAGCTGACACTTTGGCTGTAGAACTCCTGTGTTGCTCTGCTTCGTTCCAGGTTATGTTTTGGGCAAGGCCTTTAAGCTGATCCTTTAAATGGTAAAGGCGTTCTGAATAAAAGAGTAAAGTGACTATTATGTTCTTTTACTGGTGGTGGCAAACACTAGATGTTTTCTTATGATGGAATATGGAAATTGTCTGCTTTGAATTCTGTTATTAGAAAAGTAAGTGAACCCTTCTGCCTTTTTCAGAAGCAAGAGCTAAAGTGCTCCTGGGTGTAAATAATTATTTGTAGCAGCATGTTACAAATAGATGCTAATCAGTAGAGTTCCTAAATTAACAGTTGAGGGAGTCCAATTTCCTTGTTGCAGATTTCTCTTTATTAGTGCTAATGAAACTTGTTTTAAGGGGATAATAGACCTATGACAGAAGATGTAATGTGCCCAGCAGTTTCTGTTCAACTACATAACAACTCAAATTCTTACTGTTTCTTGCACCAGCTCTATGAGCATATTTTTTGGTAGTATCACTATTTCTGATTACCTTAGAGCTTTTCATGGTACCTTTTTTCATAGTACCTTTTTTTCTTTAAAGTAGATTTTGGAAGCTTTCATCTAAGTATGGCAGACAAGAGATTTTTTGACTTGAACAACTCAAGAAAAATCACTTCTGCAAAGTGAACTTGATACTTTTTAAATAAATCAATTCCGGGTTTATGTTAAAAGGCACCTCCCTCCCCCCAGCCCATAACAGAACCCCACCCAAACTGTCAAGGTTCTAAAGAATGATGATGCCTGCAGGTGTGTTTGCTGTTGTTGCTGTGTGTTTTTAGCAGAAGCACTTTTTCACTGGATACTATGGCTTAGAGTGATACCTGACACACAACAGATCACTGCATTTGTCAGTGTTTTTGTCCTGGGCCTGCCTTGGGGCTTGAGTCATATCAGAGGGTGCACGACTGGACATGAGTAAATAAGGAAATCAAACTGTTGTCATTGAACACTTAGTATTCTGATGCTGATAAATAGGTTTCTTCAGCTGGCTTTCTGACCTCATTGCTATTAAGAATTAAAAAATGTTTATTATCCAACTTGAAGCTGCTTTTTGCTGCTTGCTTGTTTTACTGTGAGGATGTTTTGTAGAAGGGTTGAATTAAGAATTAGGGTTTTGAGTGCACAAAGTGGAAGAAGAGACATGACTGCAAATACAAAAAAACCCCACATTTACATTCGAGTGTTTTCTTCATGATACTCCTCTGTCTTTAAGATTTTATTTCCTAGTGCTCAGTCTAGTAAACATGTGTGTTTGGGGAGCTAAGGGATAACTCAGCGTTCCCATTGTCCTTGCTGGGGATGCAGATTGGGTTGCTCATGGTGGGATCCCCAATAACTCAGCGTTCCCTTCCTTGCTGGGGATGCAGATTGGGTTGCTCATGGTGGGATCCCCAATAACTCAGCGTTCCCATTGTCCTTGCTGGGGATGCAGATTTGGGTTGCTCATGGTGGGATCCCCAATAACTCAGCGTTCCCATTGTCCTTGCTGGGGATGCAGATTTGGGTTGCTCATGATGGGATCCCCAATAACTCAGTGTTCCCTTCCTTGCTGAGGATGCAGATTGGGTTGCTCATGGTGGGATCCCCAATAACTCAGTGTTCCCTTCCTTGCTGAGGATGCAGATTGGGTTGCTCATGGTGGGATCCCCGATAACTCAGCGTTCCCATTGTCCTTGCTGGCGATGCAGATTGGGGTTGCTCATGGTGGGATCCCCAATAACTCAGCGTTCCCTTTGTCCTTGCTGGCGATGCAGATTGGGGTTGCTCATGGTGGGATCCCCAATAACTCAGCGTTCCCTTCCTTGCTGGGGATGCAGATTGGGTTGCCCACTGTGCTGTGTGTGCTTTGCAGCTGTTCACTGATGGCATCACCAATAAGCTGATTGGCTGCTACGTGGGGGACACGAGGGACGACGTGGTGCTGGTCCGGATCTACGGGAACAGGACGGAGCTGCTGGTGGACAGGGACGAGGAGGTGAAGAGCTTCCGCGTGCTGCAGGCCCACGGCTGCGCCCCGCAGCTCTACTGCACCTTCAACAACGGCCTGTGCTACGAGTTCATGCAGGGAGAGGCCCTGGACCCGGAGCACGTCTGCAACCCTGACATCTTCAGGTGAGCTCTGAAACTCTCTGAGGTCTCATTTCATTGTGTGTGTAGGAAGTTGTGCCTGGCCTGAGGGACTTCTGGGGTTTGAGCAGAAAAGGTGTATTTCTGTGAGCCTGTGCTAAGCTGGTGTTCACACTGCCTCAGTTCTGGTATTTCAGTGCTGAACAGCGATCCCCACTGCCTCCACAGAGCACTGTACTCATTAAAGGTCTGGATATTGTGCTTGACACTTGCACATCTTACCATTGCAGAGGTCATTGAATGGGGGCTCAACTTGGTTAAAGTATTTCCAGCTGTTTCCAAGACATTCCTTTTGTGAATAGATACCAGAAAGTTCCACTAAGAAATGATTTTTTTAAACTGTTAGCAGTGAGCAGAAAGTGCTGATGTTGTAAGATTTTAGTTTTTCATGTGTGTGCTGAAATGTATTTGCCTAAAAATAGCAGCTAATTTAAATCAACACTTGGAAAAAATAAGCAAGAGTAGACTGTAAATGCAGGTGAAGTTTGTGTGCTGTAACTGAACTCCAATCCTTCCCCCTTCCCTACACACAGGTAGTGATCCTAATGAACTTTGAGTCTTGAAATGTGCTGCCCTATGGCTGTGCTCCTCTTGTTTAAACCCTCTTTGAATTCCTGAGCTGTATTTTTTAGAATTTTTCAGTCAAATATAAAACTAATTTAATTTTAATTTTTTTTAGACTCATTGCTAGACAGCTTGCTAAAATCCATACTATTCATGCACACAATGGATGGATCCCTAAATCCAATTTGTGGCTGAAAATGGGGAAATACTTCTCTCTCATACCCACAGAATTTGCAGATGAGGAAGTAAATAAAAGGTGGGTATTTCATCATGTTCTTTCCAGACTTCACATTCCTTCTGCTGCAGTTTGTGTTTGTACAATATCATCAGACTTTGTGTCGCTCAGAAGGCAGACTCCAGCTTAAAAATATTCTTCATGTGACTTTGAAATCATGGACTTGCTGCATTGCAATTAAAGAATGCTCTAGCAAAGTGTTTTTTCTTTTACAACATCAAATTCTTAAGAAACGAAGAGAAGGTGAATAGGTAGCTGAAAATGCAGAGGACAAAATGGCCATTGAAGTGTAATCTGTGACTAGACTCAAACTCAGTGCTGATTTCCTCTGTATAGATACATGTGGTACCTAATACTGCTGTGTGTTTTTCTTGGAGGAGGTACTGGAATGGGAACAAAAAGTGAATGAAATTCATGCAGTAATTCTTTCTTTTAATCTTTGCACCTTTAAAATGTGTGGGAGTGTATTCATGTTCTGCTCCTGATTCTTGGATTGCTTTTGTGTTTACAGCACAGATAATCCCCAGAAATTGTTTTCTGGGGAGGACAGAGAAAAACAATTGTCATAATTTGACCACTGTTGTGCCTTGGGAAAGAATGCCCTGATTGGGGAGAGGGTCTGTTGAATTATTGGCAGGAAGAATGTAGAGAAAAGTGCTTCATTACAAATGCTTGCTTTGGAGCAGAGTCCTAACTGTTAACTCTGTTTCCTTACACCTGGAAAGGTTCCTAAGGGACATTCCGAGTCCTCAAGTTCTTCAGGAAGAGATGGCCTGGATGAAGGAGAGACTGTCAAATTTAGGCTCACCAGTGGTGCTCTGCCACAACGACCTGTTGTGTAAGAATATTATTTACAACAAGAAAAGAGGTAGGTGTGAGTAGTGAGGGGCTTTGTCTGAGCTGTAATTGCTGTGCTGCAGCAGTGGGGGTGTTTTACTCACTTTTTGGGTGAACTCAGTGTGAGCTTTGGAGACCCAGTGTAATGGCAGTGATACCTGTGCTTCATTAGCTAATTCTCCTCTGCATGCTACTGTATAGGGGAAGAAAATCAGTGTTCCGTGCTTTTCTTTAATGACCTCGTGAATTTGTTAATCCCCAGCTTGCTTGTATGCCTGGGCTTCAAAGTATGTAACTGAAGGCTAATTCTGTTCTGGGTGTATAAAGCTTTTAGGAAGAAAAGATCGTGCAAGTATAGAAAATAACATGAAAATTGTCTCCTGCAACATTTTGTTCTGGTTTGTGATTGTGGGGAATACCCTTTCATAATGAAGTGTCTTAGTGATATTAATTACTGCATTCAGTAGCTCCATTTATTTTCTGCATGAGGTACACAGACATCTTGAAGGATTTCTTTTGTAAATGCTTTGTTTAAACAATTGTAGGCAGCACACATCTTGGGAAAAATGAATTAGAGTTTTGTTTCTATTACTATACATTTAACTCATAGTTCAAGTTATTGAGATCTGTTAAAGCTTCCATATAAACCCACAGCTAATTGATTTTAGTAGTTTGGGGCTTGGTTACTGAGTGAATCAATCAGGAATTAAACCAAGCAAGGCAAACTTGTGACACTAAAATGGCCACTGTGCAGTAAAAATACACCATTTTCCTCCCATTTCAAATACCTGAGCTCAGCTGAATGTGACTAATCAGATTACAAGGCTTTCTCTTGAAACAAGGATGACACATTCCTTCTAGTAGCTGCATATTTTTGTGCCAGTTGAGTAGGACTGTTGGTATGTAAGTTATGTGCCTTAACTCCTAAAGAACAAGAACAAAACCAAGCTGGTGCTGGTTCCAGTATGAAAACTGGCTGTATGTGCTAACACATTTCTGCATCACCATGTGAACTGAGGGAATAAACTCTTTTGGTGGTTTGTGTCCAAGTTTCCCTCTGAGTATTGCTACCTTTGAAGGGAATTGCTGTAATTTATATATGCCTGTATGTGTGTATGCACACTAACAATGCTAGTAACATAAACTTTAAATTCTGTGAATTCAGTACCAAGCTTGAGAGGTTTCACTGAGCTTCAATGATGGACTATAGCTCTTCTTAAAAAGAGAAAGGTGGGGAAGCATGAAAGGTGTGCATAAGACCAGACTTGTGGTCTTACACACTTGGAGTTGTGATACTGTAGTACCAAAACGAAATCTCTTTTTACCATGTGGCTTTTTTTAGTGCTGAAATTGCCTTGGCTTTTAGCATTCCAGAGCAGACCCACTGAGATAAAAGTAATTTCTGTAGTCACTTTTCATAGCAGATGCAAGCAACACAAAGAAAAAGATCTGAGGAATCCCTTTCAAAACTTCCCTGTTGTGGTCGATAGGCTTGAAGCTCCTAATTGGAAAAACAAATGCTGTGTGCTTTTCTTTTTGTAAGCAGAAAGGGGGAAAAACAATGCCAGCAGTGCATCCCTTGTGGGCAATCCTGCAGTAACAAGTGTGTGAGTGTTTAGAGTTTGGAGACTGGGTGGGGAGAGGGAGGTTTGGAAAGTACTTAGGCTTCAAGCAAGCTGTAAACAGCTGGGGGAAACACTTGGAGATGTGAAGTAAATATGTTATTAAACTTATGTTTGAACACTGTATGTGTACTGTGTTGTGAAACTTGTGCAGTCTGGGTACAGCAGGGACCATTTTCATAGTAACCAATCCTCAATGCCATCTGTAGAAAGCATGGTTGTCATTTGGAAGCTGTTTTTTATAGCACACTTTTTACAGAGCATCAGCAGGAAGCTCAGCTTTAACTGTAAAGGAACATGTATAACTGGAATTGTGTTTGGCAGAGCAAAAGCTTTTCTTGGTATAAAAGAAAATTGTGCAAGAGCACAAAATGTAATCTTTTAAAAGATGAGCTCCACTAGGCATGGCATCCAATTGTCTGAAGGTAGTTAACATTTTTGGTGAATGCAATACTCTGACTAAATTCACTCTTCCATCTAGAAAAGCCTCTGTGTGTCCAAAAGACCTTGGTGACCCTAAACTGAAAAGAAGAGAAAATGGATTTTCTAGATTAACTACTTTATTTTTTCTTTATTCCTCACTAAAATCTGTGCAAAACTGGTAGTATTGTCTGGCTTTTCAGAAGCTGTCACAAAGAAAACATCATTTATTTGTTTTAGTAATACTGTATTTATAATTTTGTTTTTGAATGCTTAATTTGCACATTTACTGGTTGGAGGGATGTGTGGGGATGTGTTTAAGCTACAGACTATCAGGATGTACTAGGACTTGTGTCCAATGCAGTATGAATAATTTTGGCTTGTTCCTGAGCTTTGCCTTAGACTTGTCCTCTGCATTAAATTCCCATCAAGTTTTCAGAGTTGGAAGAAAAATCACAGTCATGCCACATACTGCTTCTAAGCAAAGTCAGTCTCCTGTCCTTATTTATGAGCCTGGAAGAGCATGTTGAGTGTTAACTTCATTTAATGGAGTCTCACTCATCTGATTTGAATTTGTTCCTGCTGTGGCTGAGAGAACTCTGCCTCTTGCTGTTTTGCTAATGTCCATTCTCAGTCACTCAGGATATGGAAATCTGCAAGTGGTACTTTACATAACTTATAATTATCACTGTCATCTACCCCTTGAAGGATATAGTTCAGCACTTCACATTTTTATTGCAGTTTTCACATCAAGAATATTCAAAATACGCTTGAAGCTTGGTGCTGCTTATTTATAGACCTTGTGTTCTGATGCTCCTAAATTTGTCTGGTTTTTGTGGTTGTGTTGTTTTTTTTTTCCCAGCGTGACCTGGGAATTTCCAAAAATACCTGATATTTTAAGAGTATTCAAATACTTGCTGTTCAAGATCCAGCATCAGAGGTTGTTTCTGTTTGTGTGTGTGCTCTTTTTGCATATATGAAAATCAGCTGGCAGGGAGTTTTGTGTAGGTAGATGGATAGTTTTGTTCTGTTTATTCCCTCTGCCTACCCAATGTTTTCTATGATCCTTGGTAGGAGTGTGTGGGTGCTCAGTGCTTCTGAAGATGGAGGCTTCTGCTTTTGATCTAAAAACCTGTTTGTTTTGCTGAGCTCTTTTGGGTATTTATAGCTAAAATTATCCTTTGGGTGGGTGAGCTGTTTGTGAATTTCCAAGTGTGTTCCTAGCACAGATCCTTGACTTTGAGGCTGTTTTCCAGGGGCTCAGTGAGCAGGATGGGACAGAACTCAGGGTCCATCCCTCAGCTCTGGTAGCTGCAGCCAGGACTTGGCAGGGGAGGTGCTTTCCCTGGGAAACCATTGGAAAGGAAAAGCAGCTGGCAGGAGAGGTGTCCTACCTGTCAGATCCCTCAGGAGATCCAGCAGATGCTTTCTTGGTTGCTACTTGATCTGTGTAAAAGTGCATTTCTGGGACATGGAATATAGTGAATTCTGCATCTTCCTGTGCCTTCTGTGGGGTGTGTTGCATGTTGTCTGCCCTAGGAAATGCCTGGAAAAAAGAAATATGTTTCAGCTTGAAATATTCCCCACTCCTGACATGTCTATTTCTGTCAATAGCCATAGCTTCTCCAGAGAGCTTGTTTTCAAATTTTCTCATTTCAGTAAAGCACAAATACACTTAGACCAGTGTCTCTTGCTCTCAGGAATATTGATGGGATGTACAGTTTGTGTATCTTTTGGAAACCTTGAAACAACAGCTACCTGCTAAGCCAGTAACGTCAGCCAGGGCTTTTAGAAGTGCCTTTCTCATATGAACTGCAGTAAATCTTAAAATACATTTATTTTAATAAATTTAAACAGTGACTGCAGACTTTCTTCTGCTTTTCCTAAAGCAGGGCAGATGTATGTGTGTATACTTATATGTATAAGCACATCTATGCTGCACATTTTTGAAGCAGCAAACGTCAGAGTTTTTGCTTTCAGTTCTACAGAAAGAACTGTGCATATTTATTTTGAGCAGTTGTGCAAAAGCTAATTTAAAAGGTTGAGTTGCACAGTAGTATGAGTCTGAAATGGATCAGTGTAAATGCAAAGCATTTTTTTGCTTTGAACTTTTGTGTTATCAAATGGGAGTTTGCCAGGTTTTCTCCATCTGCTACCCAAGGGCTGGGTATGTCCTTGTTCCTGCTTTGTGAGGACAGCGCCTGGTAACAGCCCCACCCATATCTTGTTAGCTTCAATTTCTGCTTCTGTGTAATATTCTTTATATCTGGAAGTAAGTTGTTTAAATGTAATTAAAATTTCATGGTGGCATCTAGGGATGTTCTAGGTGAAATCTGCTAATGAAACATTTAAAGTATTTATGTCCATATTTTACTAGCAGACTTCCACCTGCCGTGTTTGGACTTTAGGTGAGGAAGGAAGATAACAAACCTCTCAATACAAGTGATATTAAATGTCTGGGGGCAGAAGGGGGTCAGGAGATGACTTGTGTAGCAGGACATCAGCCAGGGCTGGGATTTTAACTGGCTTTAGAGGCGTGTGTGCTGTGAAAAGCAGCGCAGGGAGCCAGTGGCAAGGGCAAGGCTGGGACCCTGCCAGTCAGGCAGAGCACAGGTGCAGCTGTTTAATTTCCATTTCAAGTGCTTAGACAAAAAGATTTGTCCATCTGGAAAACATAATTGTATTAAGAGTTCAAGAATGGCAAAGATGAACTGCATAGCAAAGAACACTTCTAACAAACTTTTTCTGTGCTGACTTGGTCAGGACATTGGTGAAACTATTTTACTTGAGGTGTACAATATTCCTAAATCTTAAGGAGGCAGTGTAAGGCATTTAAAATCCTTAGTCTAGGAAATACATACATAATGTACTTAATTTCAACATTGTTCTTGATTTTCTTTTTAGCCTAGAGTTTTAAGTCATGTTAAAAGAGTTTTCATTGTAATAGAATGAATATTTTTGGTAATATTAAAGAATGCAGGTAGTGATAAAAAAAAAAAGAGTATAGGGAGGGATAAGGGTGCAATGGTGAAAATTACTTATTTCAGTATAGCAGTGAGAAATTTAAGGTTTTACTTTTTAATGTTCTAGTGCAAACAGATCTTCTGTTAACCCATTGCTTAATTTCCTGTTTTTTTAGTATTTTTGCTGGTTTTCCTTAGGATACAAGAGCTCTAGTTTTACCTGATCAATCCCATTTACATTTTGAGTGTTCTGTGTGCTGTGGACACTCTTGAGCAGCTTCAATGCATTTTCCCCAGCTTCAGTGCAGGTGAACACAGTTTGGAAACATTTGGGGCTGTGTTTGCTGCTTGATCAGCCCTTCTTTGCACAATGCTACATAGTTTGGCAGCTTTGGCCACCTTGGTCTGATGGTTTCTTGAGGCTGGTTGAATCCAGCCTAAAAAAAGCAACAGTTTGGAGTAATCTTGCTCTGTAAGAGTGGTAAAGGAAACAGGAAGTATCAGCGTGTTGCAATGTGCTGGTCCACTGTGGCTGCAGATTTGTGTGATAAATAAACAGGACTGTTACTTTTTAGTCAGGGAGAAGCTGATCTGCTATTTCTACATAAAGATTAAAGAAAGAATGTGCTGCTGTACTTCTCATTTTGAGAGTAAGGGAGGCCCTCATGTGGTAGAACTTAAAATTGAAATTCTCCTACTCAGACCTGAAGCAGAGAGAATGGTAAGCTCTAAACATAAGAGCTTTGCTGAATGAATATTTACCCTTCAATATCTCATATTGTACAAGTCACAGCCTTACCCTGAAATGTCTGAGTGCACACAACTTGGTACAAATGGGTTTGTGGTTTGTTTTCCCCAGAAATCTTCTAGGGACACCAGAGGATCAGGGCTGGTGCTTGATTTGATGTGGACTTTAATGTTGCTGCTGTTGTCTCTCACACAGGGGATGTGCAGTTCATAGATTATGAGTACTCTGGGTACAACTACCTGGCTTATGACATTGGAAATCACTTCAATGAATTTGCAGGTGAGAATTGGGTTTCTGAGGTGAGAGTTGACTGGTTTTACTAAAAACCCCAGCAAACTCATTCTTGTTTTTGTTTGTGTATCTGGTTACATGCTTACAGCTGTCAGCTCAGGATGTGTTGCTGCCTCATTTTGCAGACCAGTTGTGCCCTTCCTTTGCAGGTCTTCTAGGCCAGAGCTGGAAACATCGTGTCCTAAGTTCTGATAGTTAGATAAGCTCAGAACACACAGCTTTCACCCTCTCCTCCTGTGAGGTGGCACAGCAGAGACAGCCCACTGTCCTGAAATACTGTGGTGACAGCATCCTGGGGGATTCCACGGTGCCAAAAGGCAGGATTCTGTGTTTGGTGGTGGTTTTCAACCTCTGCACCAAGTACTTGGCCTGTCCCAAAACAAGAAGTAAAGGCTCAGACTATGTCATAGGGAAAAGGTGGGGTTTTAGGAATATGGTGTTTTTAGATTAATTTATTAACTAGCTCAAATTTTTTACAGCAAGTGCCCATTCCCCTTACTCCATAAAGGAGAAATGACCTCACGTGTGTGCTGTACTATTTCAGAGCATGGGCAGTAGGGAAAACCTACATAATGATCAGAGCAGATGGGTGAAATGAAGAGCCTTAATCTACCAATTGCTTCACAATGTTCAGTTTAGATAACTTTAAAAAAAAAAAAAAAAAAGAAGAAGAAATCAGAGTGTGTACTTGGTGATTTGAGTTGTATAGTTGGTAATTTAAAGATTTGGAAAGCAAGTTAAATTAATGAGGATTCCTGAATTCACTGTGAGTGACAGTGACAGTGAACTGTGATCCAGGCCTGGGGCTCCGGGCAGGCTCCCTATAGCCTGTGAGTAAGCACCTCCAGTATAGGAGGAAAAATGGGATAAAAATGAGTTATGGGCTCCTAATTCTTCCAGTGCCCTGTGGAGGAGAGAGGCACACTCATTTCAGACGTGGGCTCAGAGATAACTGGGGATGCATCTGCGGATTTGGCTTGGGATGCTGTGGCATACAAGTCTCTTTTCCTACAGAACATGTCATATTTGATCTATTTGTGAGGCTTTTTGTTTCATAAAGCAAATACCTTTTCTTAAGCTTTTTCTCAAAGCCCATGGTGTTGAATCCCAGCATACAGGCAGACTCCATCTGGCTGAAAACATAAATTTGTAGTGTGGAACACTCTGATTTGTATGTGCGACATTCTTGGCAGCATGTAATTTAAGGTGAGGTTAAAGTAAAAACGTGGTATTTGTTCACACCAGTCTGTGCCTGTGTGTTGGGGTGGGAAGGGGCACAGAAAGGGACTACTAGTGGTAGTACTAAAGGCTTTCTCATGGTCTTTTTGTGCAGCATAAGGTTCTGATAGTGTTCTTGTCTTTTTCCTAGGAGTAAATGAGGTAGACTACAGCCTTTATCCCAACAGAAAATTACAGGAGCAATGGCTGAGATCTTACCTTGAGGCCTACAAAGAATATAAAGGATTTGGCACAGAAGTCAGTGAAAAAGAAGTTGAAGTTCTGTATGTCCAAGTCAATCAGTTTGCACTGGTGAGTAACAAACACTTGATTAGAATATTTTAAATGATGCAGAGAAACCTGATACTCTTTGGACAAATGTAGTTGCTATTTTCTTGAATTTGAGTGTAGTGACATGTAAAGAAAACTTCCATGAGAAATAAAACTTTGCTGTTCTATGGAAACTTGCTTCTCTGTTGCCTATTAAATATTCTCTGTAGGATATTCCTGATGAAGGAGGCACTGCACATTCAGAAAATGAGGAGATGAACTTTGAGGGAGGGTTTCTGTTGGCCTGGCAAGTCTAAGTTGGCCGCAGCTTATTGTGGATCTGTGTTGAGCTTTTTCTTGTAGTGGTAAGAAGACAGAAGAACAAGGTAGTGCTTCATGAAGACATACAAGCTTTAAAAGCCTTTTTAAAATAAGAGGATAACACTCTGTTAAACTAGAATATATGGATTTAATTTATTTTGTCTTTTGCAGATAAGTAGGTCACTCTAGAATCTCTTGCTGATCTTGTTTTGCCTAGATGATGTGACATGAAATGTTACAGCCAAAGTGCTTGTATGTTTTTTCTTCTGAGAATAACATTTGTAGTTATTTTTATTTTAATTTTAGTCCTCTTTCCTACTAATTCAAGCACTCCTCTGTTACTGCAATACCCTGGGTTTTCTGGCAAAAGCTACTGGCTGCAGTGAGGACATAGAGTTAACAGGAAGCTGGTTATTAAACAAGCTTTACAAACAAGGGCTTGTGTGCTGCTATTCTTTTAAAATGTTAGTTGTTACTGTCCAATTCAGCTAGCCCATTCATTTAGGGTACTTGGAGCTGCAGTTTAGCAGGCTGCAGGTCTGTTTGAGAATAAATAGCAGTTTTTTGTCAGTTCCAAACAGTGGCCATGGTGATGTTTAAGAGGATGGAGACGTGTTTAGAGAGCAGGTCAGGACTTGCCTGTAGATTACCTGTGGTGGACACCCTGTGGCTCCTGTGTCAGGTCATGTGGGGGCTTTGGGAAGGGAAAACTTGACAGCCAGTTCATGGATGTTGATGCAGGGTGATGAACTGCAGCTCTCTGGCCAAGTTATCTGAACCAGAGGCACAGGATTCACGTGGGCACAGATCAGTTGCTGTTTTGAGGGGTTTTCAGCTGTGTCCGTGGATGTCTACTGAATTCCTGGTCAAGGGTTCCATGCAAGCTTCAGGAAGCCATTTAGGCAGTTAGTATAAGCAGTCATCTACTGAGGTTCAGGGTCTGTCCAGAAGTGTCTTCCAGAGGCCACTGTCAAGCTTATGGCCATCACGTGTTCATTTTGAGGTGTGTTAACATCATATCATTAGTATGATCCATTTCAATCTCAAAGTGAGTAGAGGCCTCCAGGCTACTTGTCTGGGCTCCTAATGCAAGTAAGCCTGGACCAGATGAGAAATTTGTGTAAATGCTGATGAAGTAGAGCTTTTCTTAAAGCATTACATCTCTCTGTCCAAGCCAGCAGAGAAAGTGAGTGTAATTATACAGGCCTAAGGGTGAAATTGAAAATTCAAAAGGAGTTTCCTGTTTGCACTGGAGTTCAATACATGTGGAGTAATAGAAATTTACAGCAGTAGAGGTGGTGGTTACATTTCTGTGGGTTTTTTTAACATAGTGTATATAGTCATACAACAATCTGCTTAATAGATGACATAGTTTGTAAATGGAACATTGTTTCTCTTGAAAAGCAGCAATCAGTTGCTGCTTTCAACACGAGGAGGAAGTTATACTCCAATGGATTTCCTTGTCTGCTTGTGAGTAATTTATTCTGTAATACTGCTTATAAATCTCTTTGGTAAAGAGAGATCAAATGACTTTACAAAAAGATTGGGTTTGAGTGTTCTCTTATAGATGAAGTTTTGTCTCTGTGAGAATATGTTCACATGTTAGATTTAAGATAAGGTTAATTTTTGCTGCTATTGTCTTTTTCTTTCAGGCTTCACACTTCTTTTGGGGATTGTGGGCTCTAATTCAAGCCAAATATTCCACCATTGATTTTGATTTTCTAGGGTAAGTGTGCTTGCCATGTACAATCACGGGGTACTGAAGGGTGGAAGGGACTTGTGGGGCCATTTAGTCCAACACCCCAGCTATCAGACACTGAGATCTGAGCTACACACCTGACCTCTCTGATCATACACTAAAACTCTTCATTTGTTAGGGAGAAGAAGGCAGTAAAAGCTGTCTGTCAGTGCTTTTTGTTGCTGAGAGTTCTCTAAATTGTGTGTCCCTGGGCTAAAACACATGGCTTTCAAGGCAAGGAACATAATGCTTTTGGGCATCAAGTGTTTTTTGCTGGGGAGACAGAGGCATGGAAGCTAAGGTGGTCAGTAAGGTGTGCTATCAGTCAGGGGCCAGACCTACATTTGCAACAGTGAGGGTCAAGGATATAGTGCAAAAGAGCTTGATTACCTACTGCATGGAATATTGATCCTGGAAGTTAAGGTCTGTTTCAGGTGGCTATCTGTGTCTGTGGCCTTTTTAAAATGGTCTTTCATGGCAACAAGCAGAGGAATTAACGTCTCCATTGGGGACCGAGTAAGGTGATAGGATCCATCATTTTACCTGGCAGGAGGTCCCGGGTTTGAGGGATTTTCGGGCTGTGTAATGTCATTTTTGTGGGGAAGGCCCATGTGGGCTCCCGGGTGGCTGCAGCACCGGGCAGTGACCGCCGGAGGGCGTGAGAACACCGGGATAACCCAAACACTTGTGAGCTCTGGAGATTCTGTTTTTTCATTGGGATCCAAAATTCCTGTGGCACTGCACCTGAGGGACACTCCTTTAAAAACAGTCAGACACTAAACCTCTACCCTTGGTAATCCTGGAGCTGCATCTCTTTTGCAAGCTGGGATTGGGGGGTGGTAGAGAAGAAGTTCTATGATATTGCTCTGTTCCTGGTTTCTTCCTTTGGCAGCTGCTAAGAGTCAATTTTGGAGGCAGGGTGCTGGGGTCAGTGGAATTTTGACTGGTCCTCCTTGGTATGGCTATTGTCATGTGAAGAGTTAGCTGTTCCTAACCAGGAATGTCTCTCTCCCTTTGCCCAGGTATGCAATTGTTCGGTTTAACCAGTATTTCAAAATGAAACTGGAGGTCATGGCGTTAACTCTTCCTGAGTAACGAAGAGGAGGACTCTTACCAAGTGGATAGACAACCCCTGAATCTTTTCTGAGAACAGATACTGGAAAAAAGCTAAACATTTGTTGAAGTGCTGTAATGCTCACTTGGTGGTTCTTGCTTTATAAATAATGCCTCTAGACAGTCCTTCAATGTTAAATTTATTATGAAGAACATACGTACTGCTGTTGATACAAAACGGATTAGAAACTTGCTAAATCTATAAAAAGTTGTAGAAATGGCAATTTAATCCTTCTTTGTAAGTTAACATATGTTGTATGTGAATTATTTATTATACGTTTAACATGATTCCGTTGCTGCTTTCATCAGTTTGTGTTAAAGTTGGGTGCAGACAGTGAAGTTGTTCCAAAGGATTTGTGTAACAACTTACTTTATTGAAGTTGCATTCACTTATGCTGAAGAAGACATGTCAGAGACAATTGTTCTTTTAGAGGCCTGTAAGCAAAAGGAGTGAGATAGACTTGTGAGATCTCTAGTGTGGTGTAGCTAGGGAGAAGGGTTGGAATGATCTTTTATTTTCCCCCCCTTTTTTAAAGGTAGCTTTCCATAAATGGTACTTTTCTTTTGCACAAGAATCAAGCAGCTTGTTGAAATGATAAATAACACCTTGATTATTTTTTTTTTGGCCTGGATTGGGCTGCAGAAATGTTGAAGTTCTGTGGCCACAAGATTCTCTGAGGATCTTGTCCCGACCGCTGGTGTTGGGCGGACAGCCTGCCATGCCCAACTTCTGGGAAAGCTGCTGTTTTATTACATGTACTCTTAGAATCAAAGCACCACTGTTCCAAATCTCTCCTCCTTTTTGCAACTTGATCCTGGATTTGAACTCTGCTGTCTGTATCTGTTGTGCTCCAGTGGCAGAACGGACTGTTGGACCCGAGATAGGAGAGCAGAGCTCCTGTGGCACTGGGAGCAAGACACAGGCTCACAGCTCCTGTATCGATGACAACTTTCTGCTTTGTCCCCTTCTCACCTTGGACTCTTAAGTCTTAACTGCCTGGCCCTGTAGTTGTGCAAATTCTGGTATGTCTGGTGGTTCTTTTTTCTTTTCTGTCAGCAAATTGCTTCTGAAAGCCTCCAGTGTGAAGGACATTATGGGAAAGTGTATGACTTTGGCAGTGAGGCTTTGATCATCTCACACATTTTATTTCTTAAAGCTATTATACCAAGAATGGTCTGGATTACAAAATGTTAAATGAAAATGTTTACCTAATGGAACAATGCATAAGTTTGTGTGGAAAAGAGGCTTTACCTGTGAAAGGGAGGGTGGGGCTGGGGGGCAGGAGATGGGAAGGAACCCACAGCAGAAAGCTCAAGCCCAGCAATGTGGTTTGGGGCTAGGCAGACTCTGATGATACTCTGAAAAACTTTGCACTTTGGTCACATAAGTGCCCACGTGTACAAAGTCTGTGTGTGTGCACGAGCACATGCAAACACAAACTTAGCTGGGGAGTCTGTTGTACAGACTCCAGCAAAGATATTTATTCAAAATTGCTTTATGGCACATGGCAGTGTGTGCATGTGTGTATAGCATGTACACACCTACATACACGTGTGCTTTACAAAAGCTTGGAGTGATTCAGGACAAAGAAAACTCATGTGAATGAAAAATCTTCACCAATAAAGACCATTTCCAATGGTATTCTGTTGTTTTACAAAAGCACCATTTAGGATTTGTTTTTCCTCTTGTTTATATTAATCTGTGAATGTTTTCATTTTATTTTTATTCAGTCAAAACCTTAAAAATCTTTATACAAATTGGAGAGCTGGGAGTTTTTTTGTAACTTGAAATGAGGTAACCGTTTTCATTAGCTGGAGGCTACTATACTGGACAAACTCTCTTTGATTTGAAACAAATGGCTTAAATAGACATTTATAATTTACTTTGTAGCAGTTATCAAGGATGTTGCTAGAGCTCATGAAGGCACTGAAGTCCTTAATATTCTGTACTTTCTCCCTATGGACTTTACTGACATTTGATGAATAATACCCTGCTGTCTTGTATTTCCTTTAAGTTCAGCAAGATGTCCTTGGAACTAAGATTGCTAAAGATTTTTGAACTCTTTGTTACTATTTTCTACCAAGCAATGGCTTTATTTCTGACAGTGTTGCTTTGTATTTATGAAGTATTTTGAGAGAAGGCTGTGAAGTTCATTTGGTCTTGGGAAATCCAACAGCTGACAGATCCTAGTTTTCCCAATGGCTGGCAAAACACATTCCCTTTTCAGGTACCAGTACTACTTAGGTTTGGAGTTACTGTAATTTTTGTCAGTAGTGTTTTGTTTGTACAGCTCAAGTAGCAATAACTGCAGGAGTGGAAGTTTGCTTCCGCAGAACCAAAGCTTTTCCTGAGTGCAGCTCAGTCTCATCCCTGTGGAGGGAATCCTGTGAAGGCACTTTGAAGCAGGTAGCAAACAGTCCCAGCTTTTCCTGAGCCGCTTGGAAGGAGCACAAGGACTGTCACAGGTTACAGTGGTGGACTTTGCAGTACTGGTCAAGGCTTTAAGTTTGCACCTTGGAATTCACTTCAGCACTGCTCTGCATCAGCTTTCTCTCCAGAGGAGTGCAGGTTAAATCCATTTGTGATCATCTCTGAGGAAATACTGTAAAGCATCTCCCAAAATGCAATGCCAGTTGCCTTGAGCCTTGTTCCACGTCCCTTTGAGCCAGTAGCATTCGGATATCCTCGTTTCCTGGAGGTATCTGCAGATGCATTCAGTTGGAAGTAGTAATTTGCATTGCAGTTGGTAAGGTAGCTTGAAACTGTGAATACAGGACATTCTGAATGTAAGTTAGGTACTAGAAAACATGTACTTGTTTCACTTAATTTATCTTGGTCTCTGTAATAGCAACATGAAGATACTGGAAGGAGGACAAAAAAATGACTGAGCTCTAGAAACATCCTGTAGTAGTTTTGACTGTGACTTGCCAAGAAGATACTCTGTTGCCTTTTTTAAGCTAAGGGCATGAATGCCAAAATTAATAATTCTTGCTGTAGTTAAAGCTATATTGTAAATATAAAGAGGATCATTAATCTGGGCATTCTTGCAGAAATAGCATCAAGTCAATAGACTGTAGTGGCCTGGTTGCTTTTGTAAAGCAGAATAGTGTGATTTTTTTTCCTTCTCATTTCTGCAGTCAGATCTGGCTGATCCAGACCTAATTTCTTAGGTCACTCAAGCACTAAAGCTTTCTGAACGGTCACTAGTCTCCTGTCACATAATTTTAAATACCTTCATTGCCACTTGTTGATTTGCTTTTTAAAAGGATGTGAAGTTTGCATTGACCAGGTCTGACTGTACTTGTATATACAACAGTGTAAATAACCATTTGTAAATTAGTGTGAATTGTACTCTATCTTGCATTTATGGACTTGTGTATTGCATTGTATTCTCTCCTATTTTGTAGAAATCTTGTTGTAAAGAAGAAATCTTAACTCTGTGTGCGGACTTCTTTTGTTAGATTGATTTATAATGCAGCATAATACTTTCATGTTAAGATATCCATTTATAGCCTTGGACACCCAGTGTCTTTTCCCCCCCCCCCATTAGCTTTTTTGAAATCTTGCTCTTGGGAATGAAGAGATCTATTCAGTACTTAGATTAAGAGAAAATCTGTTCTAATAATAGGGCAAACCATGTGTCAGAGGTGTCTGCAGTACCAGTGGGACAGGGAAAGCTGTTTAAATTGTTTCTTTAAACTTCCAAACATTTCCTATTCATTCTTGAATGCTGTTGACTTCTAAACTAAGGGTGTTGGATTGAAGCACTCCTGAGGTGTGTGCTCCCATGGGGACGTTGATTGAGGTAGCTGTGATAGAGTCCCTCAAATGCTTCTGGTGGATGTAACCTCCTAATAGGATTAGTTGCTGACTTGTAAATGCTAATGCTGAATGCCCAAATCACTCAGAGTTCTGTGAATTAATTTACCTCAACATTAGAACTATAGAGTATTTAAAACTTATAGCTGAGATATTTTCCCTGTGTGTGATTCCTTCCCCCTCCTCCTTGTGCCCACAGTCCTACTTCTTTTAGCATAAACATGAGTCTAAAATCTTCCTTTCCATACTTGGCTTATCACTATTTCCTTTTGGACTAAAATTACATTCTGCTTTGTCAGTGCATGACCTCTGACCTCATCAGAATTTTTTTTTGTGTAAGAAGTCCCTTTCTGAAGAGGCCTTTAACCTTGGAAACACAGACATAACAAAGGTTAATTTTTTCCCTGACTGTGTTTCATCACTGTTGCCTTTCATTGTCTGTTATGAGCTCCATGGTGTCCTTCAAGCTCTTAGTTTCTTCTTCTCACTGGTGTGTTGAATACCTCAGCTGGAGAATTCTGGTTTGCAAATCTTGCTCTCCATCTGACAAATTGACCTTGATGCAGTTTGTAGAACCTCTCAGCCTTACCTGTGGTGACACTTGAGGTTACAAAGGTCCTGGGAAGTGAGTTTATCCAAGAAGTGCTAGTCAAGAGGAGGGATGGGCTTGATAAATGTAAGTAAAAGGAAATCACTCACTTGGAATCTCAAGTTTTTGCTGTAGCAAGGTATTGAATATGCTTGTTTACTCTCATGGTTTAAGGACAAGAGCAAATTATAAAGGGTAAAGTTTGTTTCAGAATGAAGCTCAGATTTTTCTAAAGCCTTTGGTAGGTAACAGAAGATTTCAAATACTCTTTTGTTACTCATACCAAAAGAAATCTTAACATTGGGTAACTTTTGATGAAATAAAGCTTTGTTCCAAACCGCAGTGACGCTGTGATCTCTTGTTTGGGGCAGTCCCTGTTCTGGTTAGCAGAGCAGGTTGAGCATGTCTCAGTGTCTGTTTCAGGTGCTTGTGTGCTCCTTGTTTTCATGGTTTTCTGTTATTTGTTGTGTGTTAAGATTGCTGAACTCCTGCACTTGGCAACTGTCTGCTGTCATCTTCCCGGCGCAGCAGGCTGTAATCATGGCAGTGGAGCAGAAAGTGTTTTCAGACCTGAAGGGAATGCGAGGCTGATGTGGAGCAGTCTTGCAGATGATTTCTCCTCCCTCTTTATGACTGTGAGTGGCAAGCTGATTGTTTTCAATAGCTGTGAAAGACAGGAAAAACCAAGCCCTGCTTTGAGCCTGTGCAGGGTAGGTGTTCTGTTAACCAGGCACAGGATCTTTAGGAAAGGGCTCTCCACAGTGAGGAATCACACCACTCCAGATGGAATGTGATGGATCAAACCAGACTTTGTGGCTTAGAGACCCCCAGTGGGAAGGCAAATGTGTGAAATGTTTGCACAGGCTGGTTCTATAGGAGGTGCTCCATCCAAGTGAAGTGCTGAGACACTGGATAAGGCATTGTTTGATTTTAAAATGTTTTTAAGTGACTTTTACAGTTGGTCTGATCTGTAGAGATTATGTAACTAGGAAACCAGTCAACCTGTGGAGAGAGGGAAGAGACTGTTCAAAAAATCATTTATACAAAAGGAAGCACCTTTGTAGCTGTTTAGTTTGCAATACATTGTGGTTTGGGCTTTGCTGTGTATTTGATAGTGTGGATGGTGCTCTGCACAGAATTCTGTCATAAAGGGTTTTATTACTGTTGGGAAATGTCAGAAAACTGACTGGCATGGCCCTGAAGACCACTGGGACCTTAGATGGCCAGACTTGACCAGATGACCAAAGTTTTGGTTCAAGGTTTCACACTCTGTTTCTGCAGCCCTCTGAAGTTGTCAAGCTGCTCTCACAGTTCCCTGCACTGTGGAATTTAGTTCATGGACTTCCCCAATGTCTTACTGAGAGATGACACAGAGGGAAACTTCATAGAAATCAAAAGGAAAGGAAAACAAGTTACTTGAAATCTAGCAAGCAAACTTTGATGCTAAATGCTGACATAACTTCAGGTGCTGCACCAGCCTATTTTTGTGGCGTTGCAATTGTTTTTCCTCTATTTAGTGGTTTTGGGTTTTTTCCCCCACATAGAGACCCTTACAAAATGCAAGATGAAAGAGACCCTGGAAGAGAAATGTAAAAATATCGTCTAAAATGGAAAAAATACAGCATGAACTGGAGAAAAAGTATGTGTTTCTAAATTTTTGGTAGTAGTAATTCCTAAGTGTTATCAGAAAATGTGTCCAGCCTTCAATGTGTGAAAGAGTTGTTTTATTTTGTAGCAAGTTTCCCTATACCATTTTGTATCACAGTGTGGTAGTTAATGCTGCTGTTTGTGCACAATGCTTTGGATGGTCTGAGCACGGAGGATGTTCCCAATCTTTGAGGTGTGGCTTCAAGTTGGAGCCCTTGGTTTGAGCCTCTCCACTGAAACCCTCTGAGCGCTTGCAGACACAGGGCCACAGCATATGAGGAATATTTTCCATTTTGTGTCATTTTCTTTGTTACTGCGGAGTTTTCAGTGTTCTTTTAAACACAAGTCCACTCGTGTCCTGTGAGTAAACTGAGCTCAATTTGTAAAAGAGCCTTTGTCATCCTCTAGCACTGTCATCCCCCCAAAGAGTCCCCCTGCCTCTTGTGTGTTGTGGTGTTTAGGTGCATCATCTATTCATTGGAGTGAACTGTATTTCTTTTGAGCTAAATGTGATGGAAACTATTCTAAGGCCTTCTACCACTGATTAAATGAAGTAATGTACCTTTCAAAGAGATTTATATTGTGTAAATAATTTCAAAGTGCAACAATAAAGCTGGTTTCTAATGGCACTGTTGGTATATTTTGTGATGATTTTGCTTTCCCCAGGTTTGGGAACTCTTGCTACAGAATAGCCAAGAGTTCTTAAAGGGTTTTGGCAGGTGCCCATTGCATGCCTCTCCATGGGATTGACAATGCAGCTAAAAATAAATATCTTGAGCCAGAATTTGCCTTGCACCAAGTGAACTGTTAACAGTTTTGCATGTTCAACAGGCTTGGTCATTGTCTGCTGAGATTTAGTGGGAGACAGGAATTGGATGGATCGTGGCTGTCAGGAGGGATCACTGCCACCAAGGAAAAGGAGGAAAGCATGCAAAATTAGGGCTGCACTGGAGTTCAATTTATGCCTCATAAGTGCTGTTTTACCTCTGGGGGACTATTTTATAGGCTGAGCCATGATGCTGGAAGTAAGCTCTGCATCCAGGGCTTCCACCCACAGGAGAGGTCTCCAAACTCACTCCAAAATGGGCCCAGCGTTTATAGGCACAATCAGCAAGTCCAAGTGGCTGGATTGTATTTTATCACAGAAACTCCTGGAGCTGATGGCACACTTCACAACACAGGGACCAGGGCTCGGCCAGGGCCCTGCCTTGGCTGGGAGGGTTTCCCATAAAATACCCCATAAAATACCCTACAGCCAAGTCTCTGCTCGTGTCAGTTGGGAAAGATCCTTGAAATGCTGTGTTTCTTGCAGATAACTGCACGGGGTTACGTGCAAGTCTCTAAAGCAGTGGGTTTGGTGTTAAGCAGAGAGCTCCAGCCTCTCAGTCATGGATTTTTAGCTAAATAATACTGATGGTGTCAGCCACGTATTGCCCAGGGTGCATCTGTAAGGCAGCTCTGGCCGAGGCCTGCTGCTCATCCTCAGCCTCAGCACATCCCCAGGGCCAGTTAGAAGCATGGCTTTTACTTCTCATCCCCAGGGCCAGTTAGAAGTGTGGCTTTTACTTCTCCTCCTTCTTTTCTGTGGATCCTTTATCCCCCAGTGCTGTGGGAAATAAAGCAGGATGACAGACTCCAGCACTTACCCGCAGGTGGCAATGGAGCTGCAGGCTGTGTCTCATTGTTGGAGAAGCTTTTTCAAGACAGCTCTTTTCTGTAGTGCAGCATGTCATACATTGAGTTAAACAGGAAAAAGGGTATTCTTTTATCTCTCAATGAGTTGCAGCCAAGATCTGTAATTGCCTTGCTCTTAATGTTGCATAACTGTTAGCAAGACTCAAGCCAAGCATTAATGAATTTCATCAGAACTTCATTTTTTAATGAGCATCATTAATCATTAGTCATGCATGCTACAACCTACACTTTTCTAAAGTGGGGCTTTGCCAATACTGTTGCACTATAACAACAGCAGCATGTCCTCCCCAGATTTTATCAGTGAAGTAACAAGAAAAGACTGTGGAGAGAGGCAGACACACAAAACTTCTATTTGACCTTTTAAATGCTTAAGCTACTCTCCGAAAGTTGTGCTGAAGCTTGAGCTTGTGAGCAGCTGCTGCTGCACTTCTCTCTGGGCTCTGGTGACACTGTGAGAGCTCTGAAGTTGCTCTGAGCTGCAGTGTTGATCCAACCTCTGCACGTGGATCCACTGGGCTCCCCTGGCTCCTAGCACAGAATTCAGTGAAGCTTTGAAGGTAAAACTTGAAACTAAGTTTGGAAAAATTATGTCTAGGGGTCTACTGGCTGGTCTTAACTCTTCTGGACTGTGCAACAGGTTGTGTTGAGAGGCTGCAGGAGGAGCAATGGGCTCCTGGCTCCCCAGCACACCTGTCCAGATTTAGCAATTCTGGTAATCAGCAAGTGGCAGTGTTTTATCTGCACCAAACTCTCTCCAGCTCCTCGATGCTTCTTTGCATGAAAGGGAGCTGACTTAATTCACCCACCTCTGCAAGTTCAGCTGCTGTGCAGGTGCCAGACTGGTAGAGCTGTAGAGGAAACCAAAGCTTTTCCTTGGTGTGTGTCCTGGGACTCTCAGCTCCTCCCAGGCAGCCACAGGAGAGGAGCCAATGGCCCCAGTGAGCCAGGGCAGATTCATTTGGACACAGGAAGAGTTTCTGCACCAGAGGTTGTCCAGCAATGGCAAGGGAAGTGCTGGAGTCACCATTCCTGGAAGGGCTCTAGCAGTGACTCCATGAGGCACTTGTGGTTTATTGAGAAGAGGAGCTCAGCCAAAAGGGAGCTCCATGGTCTTGGGGGTCTTTTCCCACCTTCATGGTTCTGTGACTCTGTGTCTGACCCAAAAGGTGCAGTCTCTCACTGCAGGTTGCTGATTAGAAGTAAGATTTCAGAAACAGGTTAACCAAAGAAAACTAATGAAATTGTGTCTAGTAATTCTGCACTAAGAAAAGCTATTTTCTGTATCTTATGCAGGGAAAGAAGAAACTAGACCAACAAAATGTTTTACTGTGATCTTGACCCTTGTGAGTGCTAGTATTTGTGGTTAAAACAGGAGTTGTCTGAGGTAGAGCTCAGGTATAGGGGGAAGAGTAAAATTATGGAACCACAGAATCACTGAGGCTGGAAAAGACCAAACCTTGACCAACCACCACTTTGTCAACTAAACTAGAGCACTGGGTGCCAAGTCATTTCCTAATTTATCACAGATAACAGTATTAACAATAGTATCAAGGGATATTCATATATTGAAATAGGGGATCTTCATTTGCAGGGATCAGAAAGGAGAATGTGCCTCCCTGATGGGAAGAGGAGAAAGGCAAGGGAAGATTTATGGGACAGGTAGTGGAAAAAAGGGATTAATGGAAAGGTGCACTGACCTAGGAGACAGTAGAGGGTTTAAAAAGAGGGACATGGCATGAAAGGGAGCAGCCAAGATGAGGGGAGGAGATACTGAAGAGGTGACAAGCAGATGCCAGCTCTGGTTCCAGGTGCTGGTTTGTGCCTCACTCTCAGCTGAACCTTTCCCCAGGTGCTTGCTGTTAACCAGAGTGAGCAGGGTTTGTCTCCCACTCTAACCAGGACCCACCATGTGTACATTAAATGCAGTTACAGAAACCAGCTGGCTGGCAAATGTAATTTCCTTGCCATGGGAAACGATCTGAAATTGCAAAATGTTATCCCACTGCCACATTGTTCTGCAAAGAAACACATGGCGTGCAATAAATTCATTTCTTCAAATAATTCCATATTTTATTGAAATATATAATATTCAAGTAATGGATGGCAGATAAAATCTCTGACTTGCACTTCCTAGCTGTTGGCTGTATTTTTTAAATAGAGCAGAAGGAGGACAAGCATCATCCATGTTACAAATGAGCTGATGTGCTTCTTACTTTGTGTGTAAGTATACACACACAGGGAGAGAGAAACTCTTCCAGCCATGGATATAAAGGTAGAAGAAGCTCAGATTCCCATTTTGCATGTAGAGAAGAACATAATAGAAATATGAATGGCAAACCCAGTTCTGCACAGTTAGTTTTGTAGCACGAGCAGGAATTAAACACTGATATTATACTGATCAAGTTTTAATTTCTCTCCTGATGAAATGGTGCTTGCTGAGAGTGAAATGTTTCTACAGAAATGTTCTGTTTGCTGAAAATATCCTGAGGCCTTGGGCAGCGGAGGAGGCACCAGGGAAGCTCTGAAGCAGGAAGGAAAGCAGGTATCCCTCTTGCATCTGTGTCTCCCTGCCACCAGGGCAGTCATTCTAGATCTGCTCTCTTTTTCTATTCCTAAAACAGAGGTTAAAAGCTCACTCTCATTAGATTTAGTACCAAAGTTTTTAATTAGAAAGAATTTTGTGAAACCATGTCCAGGACAGTGTTTTTAATCCAATCATCCACTTTCAACAACCGTTGACAGCGTTGATAATAAATTCCTGATTTTTGGCATAATTTGATTCAGTTAAAAAATCTTGGCTATCTTCAGATTACTCACCATGTTCAAATAATTGGTGTGTAGACTCCCATAGATTATAAATGTAGTGGATATTTAAAAAACACTTATTCTGTTCTTTTCTGTGACTCAGGTTAGATAATTTTCCCCTTCTTCTCCTGGGCTGAACCAAAGTAACTTGTGCCTTCAGTAGAGTTTTGATTTGAAGACATCCTGAAAGGATGAGCTTATCATGTTGATAATTACCATGTTTCTACTGTCACCAGTAAAAGAATTTGCTTCATTTTTCCTCTGCACTTGTCTGCTTTAGACTCCTTTTTCAAACTCTGTCCCTAAAGAGCCCCCAGTAACCTTTCATCCTCATTTTCCCTCATCACTTTTCAGTCTTTGATGGGCAAAATAACAGAGGGCTCTGAGTGACTTATGCTTTCCTCAGTGATTTTTCCACTCTCCCAGTTGGAGTTGTTGGTGTCAGAGCAGGACTCCACCTCCCTGCACTGGGCTCTCTCAGTACCTTGCTTGTTTCTGCTTTCCTTGCCTGCTCAGTTATTTATCCACTAAAACCCCTTGGTCCTGTCCTGACACGGCAGGGATGTTTGTGGGGCAGGCTCTGGATTCTCCTGGCTTGGAACAGCTGAGTTTGAGTCACAGGTCTCCCAAAGAGATCCCACCACCCTGTGATGGCCCTGGTCCCTCTGCTGCACTCCTCAGCACCCAGAAACCTTTCACAAGTGTTTTGGTATTTATTTCAGGATCTCAGGTCAGAATATTCAGTGGCACTGGCCGATGAACTATTCCCTTTCATCATATACTTGACTCCCAGTAATAATTCACCACTGACACCTATTTTTTGAGATCTGTGAGTTAGCCAGTTTTTAATTAGAGCTCAGCAAAACAATTCTTCTGTAAAAAGAATTCTGTTTGTCAAAGTCCAAATGTTTTGCAAGAACGTGTCAATTTTGACAAATATTTTTAACAAGGAAAAGTCAAAACATTTCATTTTTACTTTCTTGATTTATTTTAATAATATCAAAACATTTTTTTGATATAAGATAAAATTGTTTTGACTTTATCATGTTTTCATTTCATTTCTTTCTATAATAAATTATCTTTAACATGTTTCATATTAAATACACCAGCTAACACATTATAAGAGATGCTTAAATGAGATGGATAAACACTATCCAAATGAATTATTGGAAATATGTTCACTGTTCTAAATTAAATTGAAAGCAAATTTTAATCCATTACTGAATTTTGAAGTCACAAGATTTTGCTCTGATTTGGAAACCTTTTCAGCTCCTCTCCACAGCCCTGAATTTTCCACAAGGTAAGTTTGCAATCTTGGTCTGTTTAACACCCACTCTGCAAATGATAAGTAATAACAGTGGTTTAGTTACAATAATAACATTTATCCACCAACTAAAGCGGGCTCATTTTGTCTCTTCATAATTGGAATAATATAGATTTTAAAGCTTTGGTCGTTCTTTTTCCTTAATTTTTAGCAATTAGAGTTGTGTTCTTGCAGCTGTTCATCTTGAAGGGTTGTGGTTCAAGAGGAGAAGGTCCCAGAGTGCTGCTGCTTGGATCTGAGCAGGAGAGAGGGGCAGAGGCCAGAGCTGGGGCTTGCCCTGTTCTTCTTCAGCTTTCCTGCCCCACAAGAACCTGGAAAAGCACACTGGGGGGACAAGGGGCAGCCTAGAACCTGCCCCTTGCAGTGGGTGGCTTTGTACATGACCAAGTGGGGCTGGGAGCTGACTGAAGATTTTACACCGCAGAGGAGCTGAAGGCATCTGCTCCCTGATGAATGTGTGAAGGAAACACTTGTGCCAAGCTGTGGTGCAAGAGAGCTGCTTTAAAGCCAGCAAGTGACAAACGAGCCCCAGGGAAGCCTTCTGGTGGTTGAGGCAGGCTGGAGAAGGGGCTCTCATGCTGCAGGGTGGGAGGTGCCCTGGCTGTGCCCTGGGAGCCCAAACCCCGTGCTGGGCCGAGCCTGGGGTTCTGCCCCTCTGCTGCCCTCGGGTGAGCTCTCACCTGCAGGGCTGGGCCAGCACAGGAGCAGCTGGAGCTGCTGCAGAGCCCAGAGCAGGCGCCAGGACGATGCCAGGGCTGGAGCAGCTCTGCTGGGAGGAAAGGCTGGCACAGCTGGGATTGTTCACCTGGGCAGGAGGAGCTTTGGGTCACCTTGGTGCTCTTGCAGTGCCCAGAGAGAGCCCACAAGGGGAGAGGGGCTATTCACAAGGGCCTGCAGTGAAGGACAGCAGGAATGGCTTCACACTGACAGAGTGGGGGGTTGGGATGTTGGGATGTTGGGATGAAATTCCTCCCTGTGAGGGTGGCAGGCCCTGGCACAGGGTGCCCAGAGCAGCTGTGGCTGCCCCTGCATCCCTGGAAATGTCCAGTGCCAGGCTGGATGGGCTCTGAGCAGCCTGGGACAGTGGGAGGTGTCCCTGCCATGGCAGGGGTTTGGAACAGGATGATCTTTGAGGTCCTTTCCAGCACAAACTGTCCTGTGATCCTGTGATTCCCAGCAAGTGCCTTAACCTGATAGGGTGGGGGCAGCCAGCAGCTCTGCAAGCCAAGTAAAGGTGGGAATAATATGGAAAGTAAGAAATTACAGCAGAGGTAAGAGAAAAATGGTCATGAAACTCCTCCCCCACCTTGTGTGTAGAAAAACAACAGCTTGGTCAAAGTGGAAAATTTGATGAGATGGACATTCCTAGGGAAAATGTCTGTTTTCAATCCTGTATCATCCACCAAGACTGAAATCTGTTACTGTTTTGGTTTTCTCAACAAAAATATTTTTTTTAGCAAGTGTTTGGTTTTTTTTTTTAAAAGAAAAATTTTATTTCCAAAGTACAGTTAAACTCTAAAACTCTTTAATAATAGCCACTAAGTATCCTGCCTGGTGAAATATTTGGCTAAAACATTGTGTGTGCTATTTTCAGCTTCAGTATTTCAGCTTGTTCACATCCAAACCTTTATGGTTTGGAATTTTGGACAAAAGAAAATTTAAGAAAAAAAAATTTCATTGCCTACTGTTGTCAACATTTTTCATTAAAAATAACAAACTTTTAGCTCAGCTGTGGAACTGCTCTCCCTGTGTAGCAGTACCATTATACCCCAAAATACACTTTCTTTATTGTATAGTGGTGATGTTACTGGCAGTGACTAATCTCTCTAGAACTCCAAGTCCTCTCTCCATCTGCAAAGCTGAGATGTCACCTCTGAAGGAAAAATAATCTTAACCCAAGCTGCTTCTGAAATACAAAAGCTTACAGTGTTCCTAAAATTTCTGCAGGCTTAGATACTTAGATCTAAAGTACCATTTTAACTCATTAAGTGGCTCCTTAATTAAATTAGCAACTCCTAATCTGTAGATCATCTGTCTCTTATTCTGAGTCATGTTCCAAGTGACAAAAAATTACTGCATTTTCTGTCATTAGCCCTGCAGAGCAACAGTAGCAATGACTGACCTGGATGCTCTTTTGCTTCAGGAAGAGAATTTTTCTAAACTTTATTTATATCCCCCATGCAAATTTGATAAATCACATTTTTGATGGAGAACCCAACTTTTCTTCAAGGACCTTTAATGCCAGTGGTGCATAAGGAAGATGCTTTGCTTGCAGCACTCAGACAGTAAAGAACACTGATAAGAACAGGAGAAATGATGGGATTTGGATTCAGGTGCTGACAGATTCAGAGACAGGGGCTGGGTTTTGGTGTTTAAGGCAGCATATTCAGTGCTGGTAGCAGAGTACATGGGCTTAGTGACAAACTGTGCAGTTTATAAATGCACAGCACAATTTCTCTGGTTCCTCCATCTAATGAGGACACAGCCTCTGCTTTTCAAACTGCATTTCACAGACCTAGATAGAAAGATGCCTCACAAGATTTCCTGCTCACTTTGTGTCCCAGAGCAATACCTAACAAATTCAAAGAAAGCAAGGAGTGAAAGACAATTAGGAAAACATTCAACCCAAACAAAAGCAGCAGTCATGTAGCAAGAGATACTGAAGAAACAGAAGCAGAGAAGTGCAAGCAGGAAGACTACATAACACCTGGAAGCATTAAACATATGAACCTCTCTATTGCTCAGTTTGTGCTTTATCCTCACTGTAACATGACCAGGTATGAGCAGTTTTCTTCTTTTATTCAGGAGAAGTTTATCAGGAGAATGCTGTTGAGCAGCAAGGCTTTTACAGCAGGGTTCTGTTCAGTGCTGCATCAGAGAGGGCCCAGCAGGCAGCCTGTGGAGGCACAGCTATCTGTCAGCTGGATTTTCAGAAACAGAGCTTTGCTGCCTTCAGGGCTGCTGAACCTGTCCAAGAGCAGCAAAAATGTGTGAAACAGTAATACAGAATTAACTCTAAACAGGAGTCTGCCAGGTGCCCCCTAAGGTCTCTGGGGAGTGCAGGAGCAGAATTGATGTTTTCAGATGGACACAGATACAAATCATAGAATCACAGAATGGTTGGGTTGGCTGAGACCTTTAAGGTCACCTCATTCCAGCCCCCTGCCCTGGGCAGGAACACCTCCCACTAAACCAGGTCCTCATGGCTCCATCCAGCCTGGCCCTGAACACTCCCAGGGATGAGGCATCCACAACTTGTCTGGGTAAACTCTTTGAGTACCTCCCTACACTCTGAGGAATTTCTTCCTCACATCTAACCTAAATCTCTCCTCTTTTTGTTTAAAACTCTTCCCCATGTCCTATCACTGCCCGCCCTTGTGAAAAGTTGCTCATTTTCAGTCCAGTCCATCTGAAATGTTGATCACACCTGTATGTAAGACCCTGTAACTGTGAAGGTGATGAAGAGCAGGGTGGGCACAGCAGCCTGTGGCAGACAGGGTGCCCTTGCATACCCTAGGTGCTGTGCACAGGAACAGGGGTTTTCCAGCTTGGCCTCACTGTGCTGTCTCCTCAGTCAATGGATTTCACAGCCTGCAATGAGAAGACTGATTGCATGTGCCTGAGGTGGTTAAAACCTGGTTCCATCTATATCTTCCTTGTTTCATGTCTCTAACTTTCTCAAACTTTCACCATTTGGACTGGAGTTTTCCATGCCAGCTTTGCACCCAAAGGTGATTATATAAAGATCACTATGATCAAAGAAAAGAGGAGGATTTTATGTTTCCTTGTTTGTTTTTGAGAAGGACTAGATTACTTCTACATTTTTTCGTGGACAGCTCTGCTCCCTGGAGAAGAACGCTGCATTTTGCCTCCAATCTATGCAGACTTCTCTGGATTTAGCTTATTTGCAGTTGCTCACTGCTAAAGCTTGTTCAGTGAGATGATGAGTTCAATGTGCTCTAGGAGAAAATAGGACTGAAACCTGAGGCAGACTGGTTGCCACCCCCAGCCGTCTGCAGGATTTGGACAGGAATCTTCCTTCTACTTAATTTAGGATGTGACCCTGATCAAGCTTTTCAAACTAGTATTTTATTCCACTCTATAATGTAATCTTCCTGATGGAGTAGAAGAATCTCTGTATGGCTGAGCTATAAAAGACACAGGGCACACCCTACCCAGGGGGAGAGTGGGTGCAGACAGGAAGTTTTCCCAACAGACCCTGCAGGGTACAGCCAGCCACCCAGCTGGGTCTGGGGACACTCCAGGCTGGGCAGCTAATTTGGGAACACCGGGATGGCAGCAGTGTGCCAGACCAGACAGCATCTTCTGCTTCCTATGAAAATCAAAAAAGGAGTGCAGGAAGGGGTCTAATGTGACACAAAACTTTCCCCTCCCCATTGCTCAGGGATTTCTGAGCTGGAGACTTGTGGCTTTGTGTTGCAGAGCCCGTAATAGATTTTCCTCCATGGATTTGTCAAACTACATTTTCAACCATATTATACTTTTGGCTTCCAGAATTATCTGTGTTTGAGCTTAATTATGTGCCACATGGAAAAGTGCTTCCTCCGCTCATTCCAGTTCTGTTGCAAGATAATTCATTTTGTGTCCTTAGGTCTTAGATACTGAGAAGGAGCCACAAATCTCCCCCTCCTGCCCTTCACTGCAGCCCCCAGCCCATGGAAGATCAGGTTCCCTCTCCTCCAGGCTGGAGATTCCCAGGGTGCCACACAAATGTTGCCCTGAACAGGGATCCAGCTGTTGCTGCGTTATTTCTATAAATGCTGGGTCATTTTCAGGGGTAACAAACACAAGCACAGTGATTGTCCTTCCTGTCCTCTCTGCCATGCTTGTCCCATGGCTGTCTGTGCCTCATTTGCCTTTCCAGCCTCCCTGGAGCAGGGGCCCACTGTCCCAGCGGGGCTGTGCACCGTGACACCAAACCCTTTCCTGCTGATAGCCACTGACTCCCTGTCCAAGAGCATGCAGCTCTTGCTTCTCTTGGTGGCCATGTGCTTTTCCTGGCTGCCTTATCCCCCCCTCGGGCAGTAACTCTCCCCCAGATGGACCTTTGGGTGTGTGTGTGAGGTGCTGCCCATGCCAAGTGGCTGTGCTGGCTGGTGGCAGTCCCAGCGTGGGGGCTGCTCTGGGGTGTTTGGGAGCTCAGCTTGGCCGCTGCTGCCTGTCAGAGGTTTCTGCTCTGGGTGCACTCTCAGCTTTGAATGTGCCTCCAATGTTTCCCAAATCCCCTCGGTACCAACGAGCTCTTCCTGGTGCTGCCTGCCTCCCAGCTCCCCTCCTGCTCTGCTGAGAAGAGGTTCCCAGCTCTGTGCCTGGTCCCCCTGGAAAAGCAGGGCTGTTTGTTTGCTGTGTGGATAGGCTGGAGCTGTTCCTTTTCAGAGGCACAAATCACCAAGCTGACTTACATCCCTTGATTGGCTGGTTAAGCTTAGCCAAGATTCAAAACTCAGTCCTGAACAGAACTGAATGTGACATTTTCTTTTCCAGCTGCTTCCCTGAGTTTAAAATGCCACATGCCTGTGAAGGAGAGTCCCAAAATAGAGCTGCTTATTCTAACCCTGGACAAGACACTTTACCACCACAGGGAAAAATGCATTATTAATAAAATTCCCCTTTCCCTCCTTCAGGGTGAACAGGGTGTGTGCCCTCAGGGCTGCTCGGGCAGAGGGAACAGGAGCCCTGGAGCCATGTGTGAAGGCAATATTGTGTCTGAATTCCCTGCTTCTGTTAGGCTGCCCAAATGGAAAAATCACTGGCACTGCAAATTCACAGCATATACTCCAGTTATCTTAGCCCTCGGCACGGTGGCTCAAGGGAAGGCACTGGGGAGCTGCTGGGGCTGGGCTCAGTGCTGAAGATGTCTCTGCCAGGATGTTTGTTGTTACGACTGCCATCACATCTCCTTGTGATAGGACAATGACTATTTTGTGCTGTGGTCTCCTTTCAAAACAAGAAAAAACCAGCACCCATAGAGTTGTTTTTATTTTGGGCTACAAAAGCTTGGACATTATGGTATTTTTGCTGAAGGAACAGTGTACAAGCTACTGAGCACCTTACAGTTCTTTAACCCATGTGCAAAACCATACTCCCCGAAAAAATAAAATATTGGTAACAATTAATTCACTGCAGCTGGCAATGTTAAAAATCCTACTCTATGTATTAAGTTGATGGTGTGCTGCTGCTATTGCTGGTTTCCCACATTCCAAAACAATATAACAATCTGTCTTCATGTTGAGCACAATAATGGTGTGAGGTTGCCATGACTAGGAGTGATTGTTAATCAGATCTCCTTATTATATATAATTACCTCACTGTCTAAGCAAGCAGCCACACAAAGTAGCTTAATTTTTGTTATATTTAATTCAAATCTGACAGTATTGCAAACTCTCAGAACACTGCAACAAAAGGACTCGGTATTCATAAAGTAATTTGTTGCTAATTTTGTCCAGTACCTTAAAAGGTTGCTGGAACTAGGGGACCACAAAAGAATATACTGCTCTAACTGGGATTTTTATCACTTTCTAAATGACACAGTGAATGTTAGGGAAAAGCTTTGTGATAGTGCCTGAATGGGTATTGATGGTTGCTGTAGTGCTAAATGATGCATTGGCACCAAAATAGAGCCAAAGAACAAATCATCAGTGACTTTTTCAATTTTACTCTTTCAGGGAGAAAAAACTCACATCAAGACTTGAAGAACCTGAATTAGCTGAAGGAAAGCTACAGCAGACAAGCCCAGTTGTGTGCCCATGTTCTCTCACCCATCACTGCAGCAGCACAAAGAGCAGGGGGCTCTGAAAAAGCACAAAAACAATTTTGTTCAGATCCCAGCTGTTCTTTTTACAAACCTGACAAGCTCTGAAGGCTGGAAAACTGCTGGAAGGAGCAAAAAAACCCACCAAAAATCCAGCTCTACCTCCTCCCGTTCAAAAGAGCCAGCCCGAAAACGACATGGGAAGAGGGAACTACATGGTCCTTGTGCCCACTTTTGTACACCCAGCTCTGCTGCTGATATTAAAAAGCTGCTCTTCCTCACTTGTGCATGGGGACAAGCTCTTCCAGCTGCTTGTGCAGGTGAGAAAACCAGCTCCCTCTGCTATCTGCTGTCCACACCAGACTGAGGGCAGTGCATGTTAAACACGAGTTAAACATTGTATGTGATGCTCTGGCTGGTAGTAGGGGAGGGAACTGGGAGCCTCCCTGAATACTCCATAAATATTTCTGCATTTCAGGTTAATACACTTTGGATCTGAGAAATGTGACTGATCTCTTTATTTGCCCTGTGGTTTAGGCACCCACAGACACCTAACCTGTGCAAACCAGATTTTACTGGTGCATGCACCAGTGTTTGTGGGACAGATCCCCAGGCTGGCCAAGTGCAGCTCTGTGGTGCATCAGCAGCTCAGGAAGTGCAGAGTAGGTGGATCCAGATTCTCTTCAAGCAGAGAGGGTACAGGGACTTACAAACATCATCAGCTGGTGGGGGCGGACTGGCCTGAGGAGCAGCCTGGAAATTCCTGACCCTCTCGGCCCCTTGGCCGGCAGGGCTGAGCTCAGCTCCTGCTCAAACAGCAGCAGTTGTGCTCCAGAGTCTGGGGAGCGTAGGATCAGCACGGAGATGAGCTCACTGGGATGTGGGATGTGGGCTCCACCCTCCTTTCTGCATGCTGGGGGACAGCTGCCATGTGCATGACTGCAAGGTCCCTGCCCCTGACACGAACACCAGCAGTGACCTCATGGGCTTATTCATTCTTCTTACTTCATTTGCCTTTTTCTGCTTGAAGTTTTCATTTAGCCATCCAAAATTTTAATTCTCTCAGTATTTCTTAGGCTACCCTTGGGTCTTATTATCAGGAAAAAAAAAAGGGGGGGAACTAAGAATAATTTTGCTTGCACAGCTAGGGTAGAGATCAGTCTTTGGCAGCAAAGATGTTTGTAGTTCTACTAATAAAAAATTACTTAAAAAAAAAAGCAACCAATCAGATCTCACAAAATGAGAGTTCATCCTCTACATCCCCTGTCTATCCAGGTTTGTTTCCTGGCAGATCTTTGAGGGGACACCACACCTCACTGTGACATATTTAGAGGGCATATAGGGAAGGGAAGAGCCAAAGAATATCCAACAGTTCCTATACACTACACTTTCTCAGGGAAAGAAGCAGCCCAGAGTGATGCATCTGAAGGAGCCCAAGGAAAGCACTGATGCCATGCCTGCACTATGGCAGCAGCAGGCTGGGAGATGGAAATGATTTCACTGAAGCAGCAGAAGAGATGCTGCCCATGCTCTGTGCAACAGGACCTTTTGGAGAGCCCTGGAACACACCCAGCAGGAATGCATGGAAATAAATGTGTGGAGAGAAAGGGAAATATCTTTGTGGCACAGCTATGACCAGGGAAAGGAGATGTAGAAATCTCTTGCTTTATGGGGTCACCTGTTTAAATTGGAGTCAGTTAACCAATGCTCTCAATCAGGAATTAAGGGGATGTGACAGTAAGAGTGAATGAGCAGCTTGGGAAACTTCCATCAGTAAATCACTAGAGTGGCTTCAGTAGCATGTAGCAGCTCAGAAGTGACATGCTTCGCTTTGAGGGGCTGCACAGGCAATTGATAAGCTGTGTACATGATACCTAGTGTAAGATAACCATGTACCTGTGTAACCGATAGCCAGGAACACATGAACCGACTGTGTTAATGAAGAAACACTCAGCCTTGCTTACTGGGGTCAGCACAGTGCCTGAAGCCTGGCCCCTCACACTGTCCCTGGGCTGGGAGGAAACCAGAGCACAGGTGCACCCAGTCGGTGGAGACTGGGCTGGGGCTGTGCCCAACCATCCCCAATTGGCCCCAGCTGTGCAGCACAGGTGAGCAGCATTAGCAGGAACGAGCCATGGAGGGCACAGGGCATACAGGGGCACTGCAGCGGCAGCAGCAGGAGGGCACAAAAGGCTGGGCTGAGGGACAAGGAGGGCAGATCCTGCAGCCTGTTGGAGTAGAAAGGTGTTACTCTGCATGTGCATATGACTGAAGCCCTCTAAAGAGGTAAGGTGTTATTGTATTCTGAAGAAATATGGTGTTACTGGGGTTGGCGTGAAGCTTTCTGGAGTTGGAATGGTGTTACTCTGTGGGCAGATGCCTGAAGCTTTCTGAAGAGGTTTGGTGTTCCTGTGTTTGGGGTGAAGCTTTCAGAAATCGTGTGGGGATATTCTGAGTATGGTGGCTGTCTCAACTATGACATGTGCTGTGCCATTTGCTGTGACACAGCTGCACCTTGAATCCTGTGTTTAGTTTGGGTGCCTCACTTGCAAGGAAGGCATCAAGGTACTGGAGCATGTCCAGAGATGGGGACAGATCTGGAGCATGGGTTTTAGGAGGAGAATTTGAATTTAGTCTGGAGAAAAGGTGCCTCAGAAGGGGCCCTTATGATTCTCTTCAACTCCTTGAAATGATGCTATAAAAAGGAGAGCATGGGAAGGAAATCAGTCTCTTCTGCCAAGTAACAGGTGGAAGTGATGAGAGATAATGGCCTCAAATTGCACCAGGGGAGTTTTAGATTGGACACAAGAAAAAACTTCTACACTGAAATTTTGGTAAATCACTGAAACCAGCTGTCCAGGGGAGTTTTTAGAAGGTATTTGGATGTGGCACTTAGGATTGTGGTGTGGTGGTGCTGGGTTAAAGGTTGGTTGGTGACCTTAGAGGCCTTTCCAACATAAGTGACTCTGTCATTTGTGAGCTCAGCCTGCCTGAGAAACAAAGTGTGCAGGTATAGGAACTGTCTTTCATTGGTTTTGTATTTTAAAGTAACTTTCTACACCGTATACTTTCTTGTTCAAGCACTGAAAGGAGGCAGAGGGTGACTGTGCACTATCCTGCCCACAGCCATGAAGGGGCGCTGCAGGGAGGGGAAATGGCGCTCTGGAGGAATGGTGGATGTGTCTCTTTCTGCTTTCCTAGCGAGTTTGTCATTGCAACAACCTGTAACCAGCAAGCTGATTCTCTAAGTAAAACAAAAATGACTCAAAGCTCCCTGAAAGAGCTGCTCTCTGTCTGTCCGTCCATAGTGCTGTGGCTAGTGGGGGCCACCCCAGTCCAACAAGCCCCGTGCTGAAGGTGTGGGGAGCTGTGAGCAGCTGCTGCCTGCTGGGGGTGGCTCTTGTGTCTGCTGAGGGATGAGCAAAGCCTCACTGAGGCAGGGCGATGGCGGCTGCGTGTGTGCCGGGCCTGAGGCAGGGCGATGGCGGCCGGGTGGGAGCTCTGCCCTCAGCTGAGGCACAGTGCGCTGGGGCTGAGGGGCTGCAGTGCTATGGGGGCAATGGTGCCCGGGTGGGAGCTCTGCCCTCAGCTGAGGCACAGTGTGCTGGGACTGAGGGGCTGCAGCTCCATGGGGGCAATGGTGCCCGGGTGGGAGCTCTGCCCTCAGCTGAGGCACAGTGTGCTGGGGCTGAGGGGCTGCAGTGCTATGGGGGCAATGGTGCCCGGGTGGGAGCTCTGCCCTCACCTGAGGCACAGTGCGCTGGGGCTGAGGGGCTGCAGCTCCATGGGGGCAATGGTGCCCGGGTGGGAGCTCTGCCCTCAGCTGAGGTACAGTGTGCTAGGACTGAGGGGCTGCAGCTCCATGGGGGCAATGGCGGCTGGGTGGGAGCTCTGCCCTCAGCTGAGGCACAGTGCGCTGGGGCTGAGGGGCTGCAGCTCCATGGGGGCAATGGCGGCTGGGTGGGAGCTCTGCCCTCAGCTGAGGCACAGTGTGCTGGGGCTGAGGGGCTGCAGCTCCATGGGGGCAATGGCGGCTGGGTGGGAGCTCTGCCCTCAGCTGAGGCACAGTGTGCTAGGGCTGAGGGGCTGCAGTGCTATGGGGGCAATGGTGCCCGGGTGGGAGCTCTGCCCTCACCTGAGGCACAGTCTGCTGGGGCTGAGGGGCTGCAGTGCCGTGGGGGCAATGGTGCCCGGGTGGGAGCTCTGCCCTCAGCTGAGGCACAGTCTGCTGGGGCTGAGGGGCTGCAGCTCCATGGGGGCAATGGCGGCTGGGTGGGAGCTCTGCCCTCAGCTGAGGCACAGTGTGCTGGGACTGAGGGGCTGCAGCGCCATGGGGGCAATGGTGCCCGGGTGGGAGCTCTGCCCTCAGCTGAGGCACAGTGTGCTGGGGCTGAGGGGCTGCAGCTCCATGGGGGCAATGGTGCCCGGGTGGGAGCTCTGCCCTCACCTGAGGCACGGTGTGCTGGGGCTGAGGGGCTGCAGCGCCGTGGGGCAAGGCTGGGCTGGAAGCCTTGGCACCCGCTCATCCCATGGCCTGTTCCCAGAGGAATGTGCGTGGCAGGGGGCTCAGGTAGGTCTTTGTGCTCCACATTTACAGTGATTTACCGTGTGGTGAGGGAGGGACCTGCCCCTGCTGCTGGAACATGCCAGGGCTCCTGTGCCGCCAGCCCCGTCCCTCCCTGTGCCCATGGCTTGGTCAAGCAGCAAACACGTCCACCAGGCTGAGGGGGCACTTCCTTACCCACTCATTTATGCTTTAAACTAAAAGTCCTAGGTGAAAATTTGGACCTGATGTTTGGCTGCGATAAACCTGGGTTAAAAGGGAGTGCTTTATCTGCTAGTAAGAGGTAAAAAAGGGAAAGTACCAGGTGTTAACTGCACTATAACATCATTCAGGTGTCACTTTCCCAACCTCCTTCCCAGGTGAAATTGTGTAGTTGTGATGGGGATGGTGGGACATGAGGCTGCTCTGGGGTTGGGTACAAAAGGGCCACAGTCAGACACAGCAGTAAATGAACTCACAGTGGATTCACTCTGTAAAAGTGGAGCTGTGTATGAAAAGGTGCTCGGATGAAATGAGAGTTGGCTAATGGAATCAATACAAAAATATCTGATTTTCCAGCTACTATGACAGGAAACTGTGTGAGGAGGGAGGGATCCTCTTGCAGATGGGAAACCCTCTGACTCCCTCAGTTATCCCCCACTTAAAAGCTATCAATTTAGAGCTGTCCTGTGTACTGCCCCGTGAATTGAACAAGCCTTTTCAGCCTTTAATTAAGGGTGACAAACTCTTTGAACATCACAGCATTCATCTGTTCATGTGTGGAAAGCCTGGTATAACAAAAGAATTTAATCAAACTACAAGCCTAATAAAGACTACATTGCCTGAACTAAATGATGTTATTGCTGCTGCAGCTCATAGTTTTACATTTAAAAAAGCGGGTCAGAGTGTTCATTCATCTTGATTAGCAATGCCAACCTAATTACTTCTGGAGGAAACAGTAATTAGCTGGAGTCTCACCTCATTAATCATGACATTCTTCTAGTAGACTATTTTTATCTCATAAATGGCTTGGATTGGAACAAGGTGTATATTTGAATTCCAGTTAATTGTACACAGCTTGCTGCATAACATTTCACATTTTTATCATTTAACTGCTTCCTTCCTGTAAACCTCTCAGCTCTTTTAGCAGGCTGCTCCTGTTAAATAAGAGGTGAATGGCCCACATGAGATAAGTCAGCCTTAATTATGGGGGGAAGGAGATGAAGGTGTGCTCCAGCAGCAGGGAGATGGAGTCCCTGCTTGCACAGGGGGAGAAAGGCATCCTGTCTCAGGCAGAAATCAGGGCACAGCTTCTATTGCACTGACACTCAGGAGAAGCCTGGGCCAAGATTTTCAATGGGAAAAATGATTAAATACTTCCTCATGATTACAGCCAAGTTGCTGGGGATGTCTCCATGTGGGCACCTTGAAGTCAGTGCACCTGAGCTGCCAGTCACTTCTGCAGTATTGATTGTTACATGGTTTAAAAATGTGTGTTGTTAGAAACTTGGTGTTGCGTTTATTAAAACCAATGAGGAAGCAAGCACTTTTTTCAATTTTTTTTTTTTTTGTGTGTGGGAGGTTGGCTTTTGAAAAGTTGCTTTAAAAATCTTCTTAATTTTAGAAACCATGATTATTTTTCTGAACTTTAAGGACTGGGAAAGAGAGAGAGCCTGGAAGCCACAGTTTCAGATTCAGTTTACCAATAAAACTATTAGAGCCTCATTTTCTAGGGAGGATGCTGTGTGGGTGCTTTAGTCTGGGACCATCAGTGTTTTAGAGGTAGTAAAATAAATGCATCTTTGTGTATATGCCAAGTGTGTCCCTATTACTGGTCTGCTGTGAAGAAAGTTCTCCTGCATGAGGCCATGTTTTATATGTATTTTTAAGGCTTTTTTTTCCTTACCTACATTCTATCTTTTTTAGCAAAGCAGCATGTTAACCTGAAACAGTGAAAGAAGATTCACCAAGAAACATAGGAAAAATAAAAGTTATTATTTTACTTTTAACTAACAAATATTGTCAGGTTTATACTTGGCATTAGTTGTATGCAATGCTTTACATTTCCAAGGCGCACAAATGTTAGCATCAGCTTTTTATTTGCTTTTAGTGAGTGATTAACTGTATTTTAGGAGTTGATCTGTGTTCTGGGAGTAGCTTTCCTTTTCCATAATCAGGTAAATTTACATTACTACAAATGGAAACTAGTAGCTATTTTTGAGTGCTTCCTGCAAGAATATTTAGCTATAACTGCCCCACAGATTAAGCTGTAACCCAGCAGCCATTGGGCCCTTTTGGACCCTGCAAATAAGACAGCAAGTATTCTTGTTAGTTTTTGGGAAATTATTAAATTATTCTCATTTTAATAATTAAAGTAAGTGCTCTGCATTTTTATGCAATTGCGTTTTTAAAAAGTTTTCTCGAAGTCCTCTTTCCTCTCTTTCAATTACAAAAAGAAAATGGAAAACACATGAGGAGAAAATCAAGTGTCCCTAAAATTGAGCAAACACCTCTCCCTCCATGCCTTGACCTTGAAAAAAGACATTTTTTCACAGGAAAGAATTTGATGTAAGAGACAATTCTAATTCCAAAAAGATGTCAGATTACAGTCGGGTCCACACAGTGATAAAGCAGAAAGCTGCTTAACTTGCCTGGCAGAGCAGCCCTGCTTTTTTCTACATGAGAAGGAGCTGCAGCAAAAGGGCATGTTTGACTCATGCATATGCTACGTGTAAGTGACTTTTGGATATCCAAGTGACTAATTTACAAGTCTGTTTCAATAACTGGAATTGTTTCTGATGGTTAACTTTATTATTAGGATCCAATATGTTTGAGGCAGCTATCTTTGATCACAGGTCCCAGTTACAGTGTTATGCTAGAGGCACTGCTTGTCAAGTGGTAGAAATGTAGGAGTTTTCCTAATGAGTATGTACTTGTAAATTAATAAAACCTTAATAAATATTTAATGGAAGTTGTAGGCTTGTTTGCTTGCCTATTAGTTGTGTAGATATCACTGATGTCTCATCATTTCAGTCATGGATCACTTCTAGAGGATTCCTCAAATCTGGAGCAAATTACTTTTCCACTTCTAATAGGCTGGAAGAAGCTCATACTAAGCTTTTGATATTTAAGTAGTACTTCTGACATCTCAAATGAATTTATAAAAAATTAATTAAGCCACTTTTGCACTTCTGATAGAGGCTGGCATTACCTGCCCAGCTTTGAGGAGGAACTGACAGCTAAGTTATTTAAGGATAACTCTCTCAAACAAATGCTGTTCATGTGTGTAGGGCTCTGAATAGCCAAACTTGTCACTTGCTGCAGGTGAAATGTCAGTATACACCTTAAACCTGAGCCAAGAGCAGGGGACCAAGGTTCTTGTTATCAGGGCTGGTTTTCCAGCCTTCAGAAGCAGACTCAGACTTTACTCTTGCCCTCTGTACAGCAGAAATTTAACCAGAGACCCTTCAGTGCAAGGCTCAGGCTGACGTGGCACCAAATGGAAGAGAATTTCTCATCCTGACCCTCCCAGTGAAGGGAGCTGAGCCTGCTGGGTGCCTTTCACAGGGAAGGAAGGATGGCCAGGGCTTTGCTCTGTCCAGCAATTGGGTGCTCTGTGCCTCAGGAAATGCCCTTTTGCTCTCTGCAGCCTGCAAAGTTGAATTTCTGTGCTTTGTGGGGGCTGTGGGAAGGGCCCAGCCCTGGAGGGGTGGGGTAGAGCAGGTGGGATAGGATAACGCTGCTTGGTGGGTCTGACCCCTCCTGTTGGCCCCTTGCTGCTGCAGGGCTGTAGGAAGCCCTGGAGCAGTCTCCAGATTCTTATCTCAGTTTCCTGCAGTTGAAGTCCAGGTTCTCTCCTGCAGGGCCTGCTGTACAAAACACTCCCACCCACCAGAGATGTGCCAGTCACAGGGTGCAGGGGCTGGTTTAGGGGTGTTGGGTCAGACATTACAAGCCTTGTGTCTGTGCAGTCCTGTTACTGCATTTAAAACGTGAGATCCTGCTCTCAAGGACTGCCGGGGTTTCACCCTGTGTCTGCCTTGAAAGGGGAAAAATGTTAAACACTAAAATTCAATTGCAAACTTCACAAAATTATTCCAAATTGTTACTGCTTGGTAACTAAAATACCAAAAACAGTTTCTGAAGATTGAGAAAGACAGAATGAGCCTGCACTTTTAAATACAAGTAAGGCACTTGAGTGGCATAACTTCTGTCTCTGTCAATACCTTCTGATAGCTCCATCCTCCAGATAATCCTAAAATTGATTACACTGCCACTGAGATATTCCTGCAGGTCTTTGCTCTCACCCATGGCCATAGCTGAACAGAAACCAGAGCAAACTTCTGAGCAATTATATATATATTTATATATATATATAAATAACTACAATTATTTTGGTTTTTCTAGTAGCATGAGGTGGATACAAATGGCACTGTGGGCAACTGGTTTGTGGGGAAAAAGAAAAGAATAGACCACCATGGTGACCATGCATTGCAAACATGGATGTCCCCCAGGGATAGCCATGCACTGACATGAAGATAATCAGGCTTTCAGTGTAAGGCACCCTTCTGGAAAAGACAAGTTCTGTGGTATTTCTGCTTGCTGAGGACTAACTCGTGTCTCCTAATTTTATATTGGTTTGAAGTTATCTAACACTCATCAGAAAATACATGTAGTAAAACAGATATTTAAAAGTTTCTAACACATTTAAAAATAAAATCTAAGGCACAACCCTGTAACTGAAGGATTAAATCCTGCCCTAGCCAGTAAAAATAGATTAAAAGCATGGGAAACTATTTTAAGCACAGTGTTGGCTGTACTAGACAATTTTAGTTAGTTCTGTGTCTCAGTCTTCTCAGGGATTAGGATAGTCCAGAAGGCTGCAGTCAGTATGCCAAAAAGTGGTTTTGGCAGGGGGAATAAAATATTAAAAAAATTGTAGAAAGCCAATGTTTATAAATAAAATGGGACAGTAAACCTGTACCTGAAACCTGTAAGTGTGATAAAGATCAGCCTTGGAAACTGGTCACTGATAAAAAACAGCAGAGGCTGTCAGTGACAGCCTCCAGCCCTGCTGTATGTGGTGGAAATTCTGCCACTTCCATCTCTTGGCCAGGAGCTTTGCATGTGGAGTGGGCCCCCAGCTGGCACAGGCTGCTGCAGCTCTGGAGTTCCATGGAGCTTTAACAATGTGGGATGGGCCCAGTGTGAGGCTTTGCACCTTGTGCACTCCTTCATATCAGTATGAGCAAGTTGGATCATTCAGACTTTACAGGACAAAGGAAATAATTCAATCCTCTTGTTGCTATAATCACTTTTACTGGCAGTGGAAAAAATACCAGTCTAAGCTTCAAATGCCTGCTAGACTTATTTTTCCCTTTCAGTTTTGTTAGATTGCTTACATGTGAGATTAAAGTCTCCCAGTTTGTGAGGAATTTGCAGGTGATCTCTGGTCCATGCTGTTGTGACAGCCTGGTCTGGAGTGGACCCTCACTCAGTGTGCCCTTTAGGGACTGGCTCTGGTCCCATTGCCATGGGCTTTAACAGAGATGCAGGTGTGCCCAGAGGGTCTGGAAGGGCAGAAAATCTCATGGATGCTGGGTGTGGGTTTATCCTGCTGAGACCACAGCCAGAAGTAACTGAATTTTAACTCGATGCCCTCCAGAACAAACAGCAGCTTGAAGAGAGGAATTTTTCAGTTCAGATTTGTGCAGTCCCAAAGAACAATTGCCGTCCCTTTCTGGTGGTGCACCTCTGTTCTGGGACTGAGGGAACTGCTCGGTGTCAGGCAGGATATGTGGAGGGCATGTTGTTGTACCAAAAACTGGCAGGGAGATTTCTGGTGACCTTTTCTCTCTCTAATAATATGTCTTGGCTCAGCTTTTTCTCTGTGGAGTCACGAGTATTCTCAGTTTTTCCAGGAAATGCGAAGAGGTAGGGCTTCTGCTGCTCTTGTTCTGTCTCAGATGCAAAATTCTCAATATGTCTTCTCTTGTTCTGACCTGGGAGCACCTCAGAGCCTCTGCCATACATTTGAATTTTAGACAATGTACTGTAATCATTCTTTGCCCCAGGGGTGTGTTTGTGCTGAGTCACTGAAGCTGAGGGGCCCTTCCTTAAGTGTATTTTCTGTGCAGACATAATTTGCGCACTTAAATTATTAGTGTGTTTATGCTCCTTGTGTTTGATCTTGATTATAAAAAAGTGCTCATTGTGGGCCTGGATTGTTGGTAATGCCTGGCATTGATTAAGCAGCTTAATTTAAAGAGTAATTTTAGACTGATGTGTTACGAGGTATGAGAGGTGGGTTGGAGTGCTGTAGTGAACGCTTTTCCCTGGGATTTGGTGTGCCGGGGATGTGCAGAGGTTGGGCACCCTCAAGCTGTTTGGTTTGGCTGTTTTTGGTTTTGTTGCCTGTGCCCACGTTTGCACCATGAAAGCACTGGGTGAGGAGTGGGTGGGACAGGAGATCTGAAGGAAAGCACCCTTTAACCAAGACCCTGGGCAGCCCTAGGGGGCCTTGATGTTCCAGCTGTTGTGCAATATATTTATATGATTTTGGGGTTTCATGCCAGCAGCTCTGCTTTCTGCTGCTGCAGGGAGGGCTGGCTGCTCCTGCCCGCTCCTGCTGCTGCTGCCTCTGGAAAAACCTTTCCTTCTGGCTGAGTTACTTTTGTGTCCGGTTGGTGGCTCACACTCCTGAGGGGAGATGGAAAATGTCTGGGGGCAGGTGAGAGAGGCCAGGAACCCTTCTGGGTGGAACCTTCTCCTCCAGCACCGGCGTGAGCTCCAGGCACCTTCACCCCAGATCAGGGCTGGGCCAGGCCAGCGGGTCTCACCTGCCCAGGCTGGAGGTGCTTTGGGCTCTGGCGCTGCCAGAGGAGGCTCAGGTCACTGAGGTCCTGCACAAGGGTTCAAATTAACCTCAGCCAGCTCTGCTGAGCTCAGAAACACCGGTGAGCCTGGCTCTGTGCTTGGTGCTGCCTCTCCCAGCCTGGCCTGGAGGCAGGGCTGCTGCAGCAGGAGCAGAAATGAGTCCTGGCAGGCACGGGTTTGTGCGTCCTGGTGCACATCTGATACCACACAATGCTTGTGTGCGAGGCACTCCTGATTTTTGGGTTTCACTTTGAGTTTCAGTGGCATTCAATAATCTCATTTTATTCCCATTTAAAATCCAGCTTAATTAAAATGTACAGAGTATTCCCACAATGGTATTGTTTCTAAACTGTGTGTCTCTTTCAAATTCCCAGTATAAACAATCCTGTAAATAGGTAATTAAAGCCATCTGCTTCTTGGTAGCCTAGTTACCTTTGCAGCATCATTTACATTTCTCTCCCCTTTAACTCAGGGAATTAAACTGCCATAAATTCTTACTTTAGTGGATAAACTACTACAAAATAATGCTTATGGCACGCAGTTTTTCAGAAAAGGATGTATTATATTGAATTTCTCTTCCAAACAAACTGGCCTTCATAGCCACAAAAAATTGTGCTGCCAGGTGATGGACATACCCATAAACTGTAATCCAGCATAAGATACTTAAAATAATGTGCTTATTGTATTCCTTCTTTCTCTGTGAAAATTGTGCTTTTTATCAAGTCATCATACTGATGTCTAAGAACCAATTTTGAGCTAAAGATCTGGCTCTTGTTTTAGGCCAGAAGAGTAAACTGAGAGTCAAACTTTAGAATAATTTTTGGAAGTAAATAAAACTGGGGTTCTGCCTTGTGGTGACCTCTTTGAGGTGGGAGGAGAAGCAGATTTTGTGTCAGTGTCAGGGTGGTGCTGTGGCTGTGCAGTGAGGATTTGGGTGCACTGAGGTCCCTGCAGAGGCCAGGCTGCAGTGCCCAAGGCACCTGCTGGGACTCACAGCTTCTGAGAGAGTTACAAATTACCTTTTTCCCAGTAAAAATGAGGAAAAATGTCTTTGGAGTCTTCTCCAAGTTATTCTGAGCTCTTGGGAACTTGTGCACATTATTTCTGTGAGAGGAGAAGCACTCTTCACTTTTATTTTCTCCCTTCTAAAAACAGCAAGTTCACTGCTGATTACTCACACTTGTAAGTTCTGAACTGACATTGTAAAGTCTGGGGCAAAATATTGCAATGCTCCACCTGACTGGTATGTTTCAAAAGCAAAATCTGCTTAAAAGGGGGTAGAAGGCCTCCTGCCATCCCAAATGTAAAACCTGGTTCATAGTTCTCATGGCATTGGTGGCACTTTCTGAAAGAACCCTTCACAGCTTCCAAGCACAAAGTAAAGGTATTTGAGCTCTTCAGCCCCTTGAATTCTTTTTGCATCAAAGCAAGCAACGCTGTTGCAAACTTTCCTATTGACAGAATTTTCTCTGGATGTGGGAAAGAAAAAACCAAACCAAAAACCCCACAAGAGAGTAGCCAGGTTCTGCCTGTGGGTTTTCTTTAAAACTCAGTGTGAAGCTTGCTGGTGGAGGGAGCTGATTGTGCAGAGATATAGCAGATAACTTGCTGCCACTTGGAGTTTATTCAGGAGCTACTTAGGGCACCTAAACAGTGTGTGAGCACCTTTAGGAAAAGAGCCCAGTACTGCTGGTTAGGGTGATTTTCTGGGCATGGGGACATGGCCAGGCTAGATATGTGCAGTCTTAGCCCCAAGTTATTAAAACATCCTCTTAAGTGCCCAGAAATTGGAGAAGTCAGCCTAATTATGGGATTGCTTACTCAATAGAAATAGCCTTTTAATGGGTTTGTATGGTTGCATCACTGGGAGCTGAGACACATGTAGAATATTATTGCCTAACTGGACCATTAATCCAGCATTGTACAATAATAAAGTACATTTGTATTTTTTGGTTATGGACAGTTGAAGGTTGAATTGTGTTTTGTTTGCTCTGCAGGTAATACAAAAGGGGCTTTTGGATTTGCATTTTAAGAGCTTGTTGATAATTTCTGGGTGTGGTGGTGTTTCTGTCCCACACACAGTTCCTGTAAGAACACCGTGTGGCAGGTACACGGCATTGGGTTTGGAACTCTAGGAAAGAAAGAGCAGGTAGTTTCAGTGGAGGACAGATGATGGATGTGCATCCCAGGAAGTACTGCTTCTGGTGAATAGGGAGGAATTAATGTGCATTCATACATGCTTTCATATATTTTAATTTTTGCCAGGGCTGGCAGCAACTTCTTGTCATGTGTGAAGCTGAGATACACTGGAAATGCAACCAGGGGTTTGGTTACCTTAGGGATATTGGCTGAAGTGGTGCCATTTTGGTTTTAGCCTTTATTCTTTAAGGTGTTCCCTGTGCTCTTCACACATAGATTTGTTGCTCTTTGGCCTATTGAATTAGTGGCTAATTTCCCCAGTAATTTTCCATGCCCTTTCCCTAGGCAGAAAGACCAAACAAATTCCAGAGCTCCAAGGCCCCTTTGTTGTCCCTGGCTACCAGGGCTGGGAGCTGCTCTTGGAGATTCTCATGGACAAAGTACAGCCATGCCAAGGGGGCTCCAGAGAAGGGGCTTGACTGGGGGGAATTCCATCCCCACTCATCCTGCTAAATGTATAAAAACTGTATTCACCCTGTGTGGGTGAGATTTTATGGGCATCTTTCCATAACTGCCCCTGAAAGCCCTCAATGAAGGTCCACTTTCATTTTACCTCCCATACTGAAATTATCTTGAGTTTCATTTCTGGGCTGGAAAAGGCAACAGAAGGAATTAGTTATTACCCCACCATGAAGATGAAAATTCCTTCATAAATCCAGTGTGTTTCCTCCCCAGGAGCGTTTCTGAGATGGCCACTCAGCCTCCAAGTGCTGTAAATTAGCACAGCTAATGCTCTCCAGTGAGGCCACTTTTAATGTGCATCTGCAGAAGGTCTGGCTTCCTTGACTCAGTGATGCTCCCAGCTTCCTTTGGATGATGCCTGTTAAAGATTCTGTTGTTTTTATCACCGAGCCAAAGAACTTGTTTTCTTAATGCTATCCACAAAAATACAGGAGCCAAGTTCTTTGTTACCTCACTGCAAATCACAGCCCTTGCGTTGCTGTCAGTGAATTTTATCTGTTGTCCAGCTGTACAGCTGAAAAGAATTTGATCCTGTTTGTCTGTAGGGTTTCCAGGGTGTGCTTCTGCAAATATTTTTGCTTTCTATCCAGTGAGCATTTCCACATCAGTTTAGTAACCTTGACTACAGTGGGGAGCTGTGCCTGTTTGCACTCATTTGCACTAAATTTGTGCTAGGATTCTTGATATTGTTTTATAAAAATAAATTATTAGGGTTTTTTTTACTAGAAATGGGATAACTTGAGGTATTTTAAGTAGGCTTCTTGAGGGAATTGTGTGATTAAACTCAATGGTATAAATTGTTTCATCTTCTGTAGGTAAGAGAAAGAGACACTTTTTCCAACAATATTCAGCATAATTTTCCACCAAGGAGACTATAGCAGTTTGCCAGGGTTGTCACATGCCTTGATGTCTTTGAATTTCTTCCTTGGAAGCTGCTGAAATCCTTCATGCAACTGCTCCACTTGGGCATGGTCCAGGAAGCGCTTTCTCCAGCTGCTTTGGTTTGTGATGTACTGGCTCCCAGAATGTGAGAGCACAAAGGCTAAATGTGGGCTCCAGGATCCCTGTGCCCTGTTCCTGTGCCCCTGTCCCTCAGGGTACCCCAGAATGTGAGAGCACAAAGGCTAAATGTGGGCTCCAGGATCCCTGTGCCCTGTTCCTGTGCTCCTGTCCCCCAGGGAACCCCTCAGGGTACCCCAGAATGTGAGAGCACAAAGGCTAAATGTGGGCTCCAGCATCCCTGTGCCCTGTTCCTGTGCCCCTGTCCCCCAGGGTACCCCAGAGCCCTGGGCTCTGGGTTCTTGGTGGCAGCAACACAAATGCCATGCTGCATTTATGGGACAAAGGAAAAGCAAGCAGTAAAAACCTTTCTTTCCTTCTGTGTTTGTTGTAAGGGGGGTGAAGCCCATTCCACATATCCTCCCTCACAAGCTAGAAATGAAGTGCTAAAGCTAAAATCTTGGCACTCAGGAAAACAGGAAGGAGGGAGGCTGAGGTCCAACACAGTGAGATATAAATCTTTGATGCTGCAAGACTACCCTTGCTATTGCTTTTGGTCATATTTGTATGCTTTGAATTTTTTTCTCTTGAGCAAATTCAGGGCATTCAGGCTTTTCAATGTGTTCTTATGGGAGATAAGCTTCTTCCTTCAATTTGATAAGAAAAACAGTGTCTTATTCCTAAGGCAGAAGTGTCAGGTGAAGAAACATGATTGAGGGAAGTGAGGTTTTTCTGTAGGTTGGAGTGGGTTCCCCCTATTGCTGTAGCTGTGCAGGGGGGCAAGATGTCTCCAGCACCCTTCTGGCAAAGGAGCAGGAGTTTACTGCCAGCTCCAGCATCTTCCACCCTTCAGGTACTGCCACTCAGGTGTGCTCAGCTCTGCAGCTGCATATTGGGGTCGGGCTGGGTACCCTCCCTCCCTTTTCTCTCTGTCCCTCACCCTTCCCCTGCTCTGCAGTGCTCTGCCACCCCTGGGTGAAGAGCTGATTGCTGTGAGATGTTTGTGTTTGCTCCTCACTGCATCAGAAGGCTGAGCCTGAGGCAGGGCAGGGCAGGGGGAAGGCTCAGGCTGGGATGGGCCATGTTTGTTCCCAGGTGGGGATGGCCCCACGATTGTTTCCAATGGTGAAAATGGTGCTTTTTATCAAGTCATCATACTGATGTCTAAGAACCGATTTTGAGCTAAAGATCTGGCTCTTGTTTTAGGCCAGAAGAGTAAACTGAGAGTCAATCTTTAGAATATTTTTTGGAGGTGAATAAGACCAGAATTTTGCCTTGTGGTGACCTCTTTGAGGTGAGAGGAAGAGCAGCTCCAGTGGCGGTGTCAGGGGTGGTGCTGTGGCTGTGCAGTGAGGATTTGGGTGCTCTGAGGCCACTGCAGAGGCCAGGCTGCAGTGCCCAAGGCACCTGCTGGGACTCACAGCTTCTGAGAGAGTTGCAAATTACTTTTTCCCAGTAGCAGAGGAGCAAAAATGTCTTTGGAGTCTTCTCCAAGTTATTGGAGTTCCCAGGTTGGGGTGGCCATGTTTGTTTGGTTGTTCCCAGGGCGGGATGGCCCCCCATTTGTTCCCAGGCTGGGGTGGCCACGTTCCCAGGAGGGAGGCACACCAGGAAAGGCTCCTTGAGCCCATGTGTTGGTGACGGGCAGAGCAGCAGCCCATGGAGGCCCCTCCTTGTGTCCCAGGACTCTCAGCTGGGCACAAGCCCTGAGGGCCTGCAGAGGTGGGGTGGGATGGAGGTGCTGATGGCTTTCTGCCCCAGAAAGCTGCACAGACCCTGCCCCCCCCCCCAGAGAAGAGCCTGGAGGCACAAGGAGCTCCTGGTGTCCCTTGTCCCCCTGGCACCACAATGGGATGGGCTCAATAGCTGGGCATGAGCAGTGCTTGGCCCGGGCCTGGCTGGATTCCCTGGCACTGCCCACGCTGCTGTTCCTGTGTGTGAGGAATTGAAAACTGTTCTATTTCAGTTTTTCTGATTAAAAGCCCCAACCTGTCTGTGCTGTGCTCTGATAGAGTGTTGCAGCATTTCCTCCAAGATGTGGACATTCAGGAATGGGAGATGTCATGATCACAGAACTCCAGGCTTCCAGCCCAGCTAAGTGTTTAGGCATTCCTTTTGCAGAAATCAATAATCCCTGTTAATTAAGAGGATTCTTAAGTGCTTTCCTGAAATGTCTTGCAGGATCAAATATGCTTTCTTCCCAGAGCCTCGTTTGGTTTTTTTTCATTTTATTCTATCATTTATGATTTAAGAACAGTGCTTGAAAAACAGCTGCTGTGAAGACTTAAAGATCTCTATAATTCACATGTTCTAAACTCAGCAATCCTAGGATACTTATATTCTTTTACAAAGCAGGGGGAGGAAGGGACATGCAAAATCTTTAAGATGCCATTAAAAAAAAAAAAAAGACTTCAAAGAGGGAAAGATTTATCCTTTCATAGCTCCAGCAAAGTATGCCAGAGTTATGCAGATAATCAAGCATCTTCTCCACATTTTAAGAGTGCAGAATGTGATTTGCCTCCTTCAGTTACATCTAAACACTTTAAAACTTGAAAAGCTGAAGTTGTGTTTTTAGATACATCTCAGGAAAGCTTAGGAGAGCTAACCTCAATTAGTGTATACATATTCTGTGTGAGCTGTTGTGCTCTTTAGTTAAAATAAAATGGTTTTGCCTGACTGAATGCAGGAGGATATTGCATGGGATCTGTCTCTGGTTTGGTCTGGCTCCCTCACTCTTGCAAGGCAGAGCCCACAAACAATTCCATGGTGTGTCCTGGATTCCTGAGTGCCTCCTGCAGCAGCCTGGGAAGGACTGGGCAGCTCAGGCTCAGAAAAGGGATGGGACTGAGGAGGAGCACAGAGGCTGGGTGACTGTGGCCAGGGAGAACAGTAGGGTTGAACAAGTCTTTTTAAAAAATTATTCTTCCTGAAACAGAGAGCAGCAAAATGTACTATAATCCTAGTCTTGACTAGGTGAAGTCAATGGGAATTTTGCCTGTTTTTTTGGTCTACTTTTTTTCTCCTTTCTATGTGCTTGTCAGACAATATTTTCTGTGGGACAAATATAGCTGCAGTTCCAAGTCTGAATATATAGCTTGTACAATGCTAAATACTTTAACTTTTCTCAATTTGTAGTCATTGAAATCTAGATATTGGAAATTTGAACTTCTTTGCTGAAGGTGTTCTTCCTCCTTTATTATACCTTGGATGGGCTGCATTTTTCCCTGCTTTACTGTTGTGACCAATGGACACTTGCATCTAAGAGGTGAAAGAACACCAAAGCCATTTACCAGCTAAAGCATCCCCTACCTACCCTGTGGGCTTGTCCCAGTGAGAGGCATCCAGGAACAAGAAAAAAAGACATTTGCTTGTGCCTGAAACTTCCATCACTTTGGGTTTTAGTATTTGCATTCTCTATCTAAAGAAAGATTTTACCTTTTGGTAAAATCTCACTGTGGACTTATGATTCTAATTTGCACCAGCAATATTTCTTTTTTGTTCCTTACTGAAGCAGTTCAGCTCCTCTTGCCACAGTTATTTTTCTCTGTTTACAGGGTTGAATTCTTGTCTTGTAACTAATATCTCCCAAGCCCATATGGTAATAAATATGTGCTAGCTCTTCCTTTTTTCCCCTATTTTTCTTTACAAGATAAGGCCATCCCTGTCATCTTTCTGCAAACTATGCTCAAAGCACACTCTGTGCTCAAGTGTGATTATTTAAAAAAAAAAATATGAGAAGCAACACAAAGTATAGAGGACAAGCACAGGTTCTGAACATGTGAATTGGAGCCTTTTTTCCTGTTTCCATGCTGAGGGACTATTGCATCTTAGGCAGTTTAATTGTTTTTATCATGACTTCACATTTGGTAGAAAGGCTTCAGACTTATGAACTGCTCAGGGTCTTATGAATACTGATTTGTATACTTATTTATACAAACATTTCAGTGTGTAGAGACAGCATGCACCACTCAAAGTTTTATCACCTTCTGTACTTTCCTTACATTTAAAACCAATGCATATTGTCACTGAACTTCATTGCTGCAGGATAAAAGCATTTTTTCCCTATGGTTTTTTAAATAATTTTACACCTAGGTTATTTGGAGACCTGGTTTTTTACTTACTCAGCACTTATTCACATAGCCAGTGCTCAGACCTTTTCCTGTAGAGTTAAGCCTAGCCCGTTGGGTAGTTAATTTCAGCTGATAGCATTTTTTTCCCCACTCACTTTTTGTTTTGCATGTTGCACCTTCAGACTCCAGCTAAAGGATTCCAGTACAAACCAAAAGCCCTTTTTAAGACTGGATTGCTAATATTTCTCAGCACAGAGAGTCTTGGGAGCAGGCATTTTGGACCTGTTCTAGATTTTCAGCTAGCTCAGGATGCACCTCAGCACAGTTCTGTGCCAGTTGTGCAAAGAGGACTCCAAATTACAAGGCTGAAAACCTGACTGGATGCCTCTCCTCAGCACTTTGTAGCTTTATTTGCTGAAGTTGATCCATTTTTGCTTTCACACCAACACTGCTTTTCTCCCTGTGTTTAGAACAGCTCTGGAGCAGTGGTGGGGCTGCTGTGAGCTGAGTGAGGCTGCTGTTTCCAGCCAGGTATTTGCAATACTCCCTTGTCACAGTGCCTGCTGACAGGACTCTTGTGGGGCTGGGATTTCTGCCTTTCCTTGGTGTGACTGGTTGCCAGCAAACGAGCACCATATGCTGTGTTTAGTTTAATAAAGTCTTTGGTGTGTTATCCATGTCATTATTCCTTCCGTAGCAGATTTGTAATGTGAAATTATATCAGGAAATGGGGGGAACTGGGGAGTAATGGAGATGGCAGAGCTGCTGCTCAGAGCCAACCAGCAGAGCAAGCCCTGGAGTTTTGCCCTTTCAGCTTTCTTTAGGTGACAACAGAGAGCAAATCTTGTGCATTCTGACTGCTTGGGGACCCAGGGAAAAAATCCATTAGCACGGGACAGGACTGGAGTAGATGAAAAAAAAAAATTATTTTAGCTGGAACTAGGTGTAGCCAGTAGTGAGCTTTTTCTTCTTGGCCTGACTCTAAAGGTGAAGTCCTGTACATAACATTTTCTGGTCTTATAGGTAAAACCCCCTTGTTTCATGTTTGTCTTAATCATGGATAATGTTCAGCTCCCTGGCTTGCAAAAATGTTATGCAAAACATTTCCTGTTTTCTAACTAGCTCTAGTTCTGAGCTTGGAGAAAGCTTTTGGCACTCCTCACCAGAGGAATTCAAACAACTTCCCAGCATGCTTTTATGACCTGCTTAATACACAGGGACTTGGAAGCAAAAGTGGATGTAAACCAGGTTTTAGGGAATGGGCTTTACATATTTTTTTTCTGCTTAGTTTGCCTGAATTTCAACAATTGATTTGCTTTACAGAGTTTGTCACTGCCTAAGTCTTGCATTAAGTACTGATGGTGGTAGCAAACTCTCCATTTAATTTCAGGCACTTCTTTTCAGGTATTTAGGAATCTCAGTGGCATTTGCAGGAGCTCCCAAAGAGCCAGTTGTTCGGCAGTCCTGCCCATCACAGACCACATTTCTTCTTGCTGGCTTGTGAGTGATGGATGCAGAAACCACAGGGCTCTGCCTGCTCACCCTGGTTTCACAGCTGTGTCTCTGTAGCTCCTGTGGCAGTGCCTTCTGCAGAGTAACCAGGTGTTGGCTTCTCCTTGCTTTGCTCTCTGGGTGCTGTGCCACACCAGCCCCAGCATGTGAGACTTTGCTGATGTGACTGCCTGAGGTGCCTCCAGCTGTGGTGAACCAGAGGTGAGTTGTGAGGCTGCACGCATTGTTCACAAGGCCAGAGAAAATAAACTATTTAAAGCTTTCTAGGACAAGTGTGACCAACTCCCAGGCTGAAATTAGGGTGTGGAAACAGCCAGATCATCCTAGGCGGAGAATGAAGCCAAAGGTATCACGAGCTGCAGTGAGTGTAGAACAGGTTCTGCAGCTGTGCTCCAGCTGATCCCAGGTTATTCCCTTTGTGCCATCTCTGAATATATAACACAGCTGACCTGCCAAGCCCCAGTGACAGCTGGACCTGATGCATGGGTCCTGAAAGTGGTTTAAAAAGAGGACGCTGCCCAGCAGTGTGGTGGGCCAGAGGGGCTGGGTGTGTGTAGGTGAGCACTGCCAGGGCAGGAAGGGGCCATGGCACTGAGTCCCTCCCAGCTCCCTCCTGTGCCATCCCTCCTGCCACTGCAGGGACCCTGGGCTTCGTGTGCCTGCAATCAGAGGTCATGGACAGCTCAAAGGGGCCTGGCATGTTCCACTTGACCCTTCACTGCTGCTGAACGTGGCCCCTTGGACCCTGTGGTCTGTGGGATGGCTGCTCCCTGTCCTCCAGCATGGCACGTGGGGTGTGACAGAGCTCTGTGCCTCGTGGTGGCTCAAACAGAGAATGTGGGCAATGCCTTTCACCACCCATGCCACATCAATTGTTAAAATGTGCCGTGACAGCCCTTCCCAGGCTTGTGAGCACACTGAGGACACGGTGTTGGAACCTCTCTGTGTCAGGCTATTGCCATTCCATCCCATTTTAATCTATATTAGCTTGCTTTATGACTTTAGTGTTGTGTTATTGGGCTGGGACTGTCCTAAAACAGCCTGTACTTTCACTCAGAAAGCCCAGCAAAGGCAGGGACCTGCTCCCAAGCCTTCTGAACACAGATTATTCCCCATGAGCCCTGCCAGAGCAGTGGCAGAGGTTCCCAGGGACAGCCAGGGAGTGACCTTGGGCACCAGGCCAAACCCAGCTTTTAGGTGCTGGTGCTGGAGTGGCAAACAGGATGGATTGTGAAGGATCAATTAAGGGAGCAGAGAGGAAAAAAAAGTTCTTATGATGAGTATGGGCTCAAGTTTTGAGCCTATTGTAAAAATAATTCATGAAAACATGGCAAGGAGGGGTTGTCATTCTTGGGAATAACTTCCAGCACTGTGTGAGCAGCTGTAAACAAACCTTGGAAGTTAGAGCAGATGGATGCTCTTTGAGAGCAATGTAACCACGAGGGGTGCACTAGAAATCTTAATCCATGTCAGAAATTATAATCCATACCTCTGCCAGGCAAGGAATCTTCTAGGATCTCTATGACTATTTTCTGAATGCTGTATGAGAAAAATCATAAATCAGCAGTGTTGGTGCAAAAACACTGTATTACAGATGAGAGCATGCACGTTTCCTCTCTTGCCCTTTGAACCTGAAACATTGGTATCCATAGTTCCATAGTGCATTTAGTGTCTTCCTATTGTAAAATTCTCTCAGTGGAATGTGAGGGGGGATTGTTTGGGCTTTTTTTCCTTCCAGTAGCCCCCCCACCCCCCATTCCCTCCCAAAAAAACTTTGCCCTGTTGGATGCTAAAAGACCTGGGGTTTACAATGAACATCCCTGTATAAGATTTGTTATAAAGTTGCAGGAACAGGCAATATTTCAAAGTGCTCTGAGATTTAAATATTAAAAGTTCTTATCTTGTGTAGATTCCTGCTAAGAACACTGGGATATGCCTCTATACTGGAATATGCATTATGTTTTAATCTTTGATGGGGTGTTTTTGGTTAGTAGAATGCTGATATTTTTAGAGGTCATTGTAAGTCTGCTGTAAAAGTGTTGTGCTGGAATTTAAATGTGAATTTGGGGGCTGGCAGTCAAGTGACTGTCAGGCAGCTGCCTATTTCAGGCCCCTTGGAAATCCCACTCTTTTTACCTTTTATTTTTCATACAACTCCCTATATATGGATAAGATTTACTTAACTTCAGCTTTCTAGCATCCAGTTGAAGGAGTCATCAGGATTCCCTCTGTAGTTAATGGAAAGAGATAAGCACCTCCAGCCAGTGCCTTATCTCAGGAAGGTGAGATAAATCTGCTTTTGGAGATGTGTATCCATTCCTGTTGCCAGCAGAAGATCCTGGAGAGGCAGCTGGGCCTAGATGCCTGTCTTGAGGTGCCTGAAGTCAGGCAGGATGTTTGCTGCTTATCCAAGGTGGGTTTGAATCAGAGTGTGCAGCTAGGGAAGCAGCTCCTCTAACACCCTGCCTTGTCATGCCAGCGAGGCTTGGCTGTTTCCAGAAGTGGGCTGGGAGGCCAGGAGCAGCAGCTCCCAGCAGGAGTGGGAGGATATTCCCGTGGCTGGCTCTGCTCTGTGGGAATGTCTGCTCTCAGTTCCTTTAAAATTTACAGGTATCATTTTGTAGTCACAGGAAATAGAAAAATAATTGAAAACCAGGAGTTTATAAAGAACTGCTCCTTCATTTTTACTGGCATGAAAGCAAGAGTAGCTGCCCTGCAGAACATGGAAACAACAGAGACCTTCCATCCTGCAGCATCCAATAGTGCTTTTTTACTCCTCTGTACATGATTTTAGTGGATCCTGAAAAGAGGAATTTAAGAGGTGTGGGTTTTGTGGGAGCATCTGAAAAAGGTAAAAGAATACTTTACAATGGAAGAGTTTAGGAAGGTTAGATCTCAGACCTCTAAAACGTGATTTTCCCAAACCAGTATAACATGAAAGCCCATCTTCACACTGAATAAATGTTGATTATAAAGGTACCAAGGTGTGCATTAGGAGATGAGTAAATTTGTCAGTAACTGTAACGTCAGACCAATAAATATCCAACATGACTGGCAAAAGGAATATATAAAAATGTCTTCCTCTATTCCAAATTTCAGGATTACATTAGTAGTAGCACACTTGCCAAGATAATTTTTTTTGTTATTACCTTATTAATGTTGATGTGTGCACGGTGAGATACATTTCTTTTCTGCACTCTCTCCGTGCTACGAGGAGATAACCCAGCGTTTCCAGGGAGCTGAAAGCAGCAGCAATGGGTGAAAACACCACAAGATGTCACTGCTAACCTGGCAAACCGGCTGCGGCTGCCAGGCTGCCAGACAGCATGCTATTAATTTATAATAAAAGGTATCTGACAGCTTTATTCTGATGAATTATGGGAATCCAAAGCACAATTCCAAGTCTTTGGTTTATAAATTGTCATTGATTTTAATGTTCTTTGTAAAGTTGTGGCACGCAACAAATTTTCCTGCCAAAAGCTGTTAAATAAATAGTCATCCTTTGCTCTGAGCAGTACATTGAACTTGTTAGAGTGATGAGCAGGATGAATTGATGGTTGTCCATAAACCATCTATGACAGATCGCGGAGCAGCAATTCCAACAATTATGGAATGCATTTATTAGAGCTGTTTTTTTTAAAAATACTCCACTGAGCAGAGAGGGAGGGGCGCAGGTAATGCAGGCTGCCTTTGCCTGGTGCCTCCTCTTGAATAACACATGGCTGGGGCTGCCCCAGGATTGCTGAGCAGCACTTTTGCCTCCCCCTGAAACTATTTGATTTCCCAGCATAGGAGATGTGGCACTATGAGAATATATTTCACACCCTCTGGACATAGTTATTGTAAAGACAAGGTAATTTTCCTTTCTAAAAATTAACTACTAACTCTTGTGTTTTCTTGAAAACTTACAAAATGGTTATAATAGTTGCAATTAATTTTAAACTCAAATTTATATGTTTTTGATAGCGTTATCTGTAGAGCCAAAGCTGTGGAAAATTTGTTTTTTTCTCGTGTAGTGTCCTTTGTTAAACCTGACAACCACACATAATTACCTTTGAGAGGGAAATAACCCAAACCAACAAATTGCAAACAAGCACATTTCCAAACCTTTGCCCTTTTTCTAGATCTGAAGTGAGACCAAATCCCCTTAGCAATTTAAACAGGTAGCAAAGTGCTGAAGGAGTTTGGCCGTGGAAGGACTGAAAGACTAGCTTGAAAACAAGAATCAGGTTGCTTGTATGATACTGTTGACCAAAAATAGAAAGTGGAGGTGCTAGAAATCTTACATGTAAGCTTGGTAAAGTTTGCAGCACCCTGTTGGAGAGGCAGGGACAGATCCACAGATTATATAAATTGATTTAGCTCAAAGTTTGGGGAGAAAAAGTGATTTTACAGTAGCTGAACACGGGGAGATAAGTATGTTCTGTCCTTTCACTGGAGCTGCATGTGTGCACAACTGCTATGCTTGATTAAAGAAATGATACCCTAAAACTTTGGTGTGTACAGATCCCCATTTTCTAAAATCTTGGCAAGATTTCAGTTCATGTGTGTAAAATCAGAAGAAGCAAAAGTTCTTGCCTGATATTTTTGCTTTTTGCAAAAGCATAACTGAACAAGGAATTTTCTGGGTTTTACTTATTTGTGGAACTGTCATTTCCAGATATGGTACATCAGCCTTAAATTTGAATATATTTTGTCCAAGGGGCTGCCACAGTGTGAGCAATGTGTACTTTTTTTTTTTTTTAAAAGAATGTATAATGGAAAGTTAGGAACAGAAATAAAGAAACAATTAGAAAGTTTTTGTAAAGCTGGCTCCTACCGACAGCTTGTCTGGAAACATTATGGTCTGACATATAAGCACTGTGTTTACTAACATTTCAAAATGCAGCCTATAATCTGTGTACACTTGTTATTTTATTAATGCTTTTTATTGCAAGTTACAGACAAACACAAATGTTTGAGTACAGTGTGGCTTGTAGGTATGGACAGATGTTGACACACTTAAAAAGCTTTTAATTGGATGGATTCAAAGTGTATTTAGATTTTAGTTCTGCAAAGCTGCAGAAGTGGGGGGAAAAGATTTGCCAGTACACATTTCTGTATGTTTTCAGTCCATGGGAGGTTTGGGTAGGTGTGTATGGAAACTGAAGGTGGTGAGGGCTGTTTTGAGTGCTCTTTGCCTTTTCCTGGAGGGATCCCAGCCCTGGCAGGCAGCTCTTGGCACTGGAAGGGCTGCAGGGCCAGGGCCCCAGGAGATGCTGTGCTGTTCTGGGGAAAGGAGGGGTTTGCACTGACACTGGGTGCTCTGCCAGCACTTCCAGGGTTTGTATGTGAGGGTGGGACTGTGCAAACCCTCTCTGAAATCCCTGAGAGAAATCACAGCTGACCCTCCCCATTTAACATCTGCAAACTGAACCAACAGCACCCGAAACCCTCAGCCATCTCACCCAGGTCAGCAGAACAAACAAACCCCACAAACAGGCAGGTTGAGAGTCTCTGAGGAGTGCTGGGAGTGTTGATCTCATTTCAGAGAGATGCAGCTTTGGGCTGGAGCAGCCAGGGCACATCCCCGTGCTCATCCCCTGTGTGAGTTGTTCTCGTTCCTTGCAAACTGCTGGAGCTGGGATAACTCACTCCAGCCCGAGCTCTGGCTCCCCCAGTGCAGTCACAGCTCCCTGCAAGTCTTTCAAGCTCGGGAAAAAAGGAGATAGAAATCTTTCTGTACATGCTTTCCCCTTGCATTTGGAGAAAAAGCAAAGGGAAAGAAAAAGATATGAAAGGATCCCTTAGCCTCCCCAAAAGCTCTGAAAAAAATGGTTCACACAATTTTTATGGGACCTCTGAGGACCTTGAATTTTTAAGTAATCTTTTTTGATGATTTTAGACAGACCATTAAGCTGAGGATAAAAGTCCCTCTGTTCAATATCTGGATACATTAAGCATTAGGCTTAAAATTTACAGCTTTCATTTTGACAAGAAAAATGGCATGTTTGGTCTCAAGTGCTACCTTGAACTGTTTTTCAACATTAAGACAGGTTGTCAGGCTGAGGGGAGGAGGTCTGGGCACCAGTGGCAGCTGCTGCTGCTCTTGCTGGGTGCACATGCAGGGATAGAGATGCAGCACTGCTGCCTGTCAAGAGCTGCAACCTGAGAATGCTTTGGCTTTTCTCAAGTAAAAGGAAAATTACACTGATCCAGGGGAAGGCAGAAAGCAAATGGGGTGTCATTTCTGACTGCAAAATGAGTGGTGCATTCAAGTATTTGAAAGAATCAAAACCAGGGGAGGATGGAAAATGGAGAATCATATTTCCAAGAAAGCTTTAGGGATTAGAGTAATGAGGACTTTGACTTCCAGCTTCCCTGGTGCTGGTATTCCAGAATGACTTGCTCTGCTCAACATCTGAGCATCTTTTACCAAGCAGCAACCACTTGGAATTTTGTCCTATGTCTGAAAGAGATAGAAAAGCAGACACATTTATTGGCAGTGTCCTCAGCTGGCACCATCCAGCAAGGTGTCATTAGGAACCTGATAGGGAGGCTTTCACTGTGTTAATTCAAGGCACAGCCACTGTACAGCTGCTTTAATGGTATTTTGTGTGGGGAGAAACCAGCCCAGGCCATCCAGCAGTGGAGGATCACACAGTCTGTCTGCAGGCATTGCTTCTTTTGGGATTTGCCAAGGTTAGCAGTTACTTTTGGTTTGGTGGATTATTAGGACCCTAAATGATGTTATTAATTAGATGGAAGGGGCAGGGGGCAGTGACCCCCCGTGCAGGATCATGTGCTGCTCTCTGGAAAGGTGTAGAACTGCCTCAGTGAAGGAGAGTGCCCATCTCACAAACCAGGCTTGCTGGACAATACCACAGTTCAGTCACTTTGTGTTTTAGTGAGGCAAGCTTTGAAGAAAGTCTGCAAAAATTTGCTTAATGGTAGTGGGTGAAGAGAACTTTAGGAAAAGATCAGCTTTTTGCTGCCTGGCTGAAGTCAGTGAGTTTAAGAGAACAAAAATTAATCCATTAATTGGTCATCTTCCAAATTAAAGTAGAGCTGGAAAATAAAACAACTGTAGAAAAATGCCTCTGGGCTTTTCCCATGTGAGCAGAGTCAGTAGCTGCTGCCAGCATCTCTGTCCTGTAATGGTCACAAATCTTAGGGCGAAAAAGCTTTGATAAGCAGTCAAAGAAAGATCTGAAGCACCTATAGAACTGCATCCTCTCTGGCTGCAGGAGGCAACTCATGATCAGGCCCTGCAAAAGCAAGAGGCATGTGACTGGTTTGCTGGCATTAATCTGCGTTTATTGTCCCTGTTATTGGTAACTTCAGGCATCTTGTGATTTATCTGATACTTGAAAAGGACAGCAAACAAAAGGAGTTGTTGTTTGTTTGTTTGTTTCTGGTTTTTTCCTTTGGAAGCAGTAAAATATTAACTCAGTGCAAGTACACTGGGCTGTTGTCTTCACACAGTCAGGAGAGAGATGACCTACCACCACAAATACCACTCACATGTTTTTCAGAGACATGAAATAGAAAAATATCATCTCTCAAGTCACAAGAGAGCTGAGAAAGTGAGCTGTAACAGGGTCAATTAAACAGGCTTAATTACAATGGATCTTGTGAGTACTGGCCACCCTCTGGGCTGAGGCTTCCAGCCTGATCCAGGATCACACACTGGATCAGGAGGACTTGGAAATACTTCCATGCTAAAACTGCAATTTGATGATCAATAATTTAAAGTGAAGAACACTCTTGCTGCCTCTCTCATTGCTAAAACATGACTGAAAATACTTAAATGAATTAAAGTCAGTGGTCTTGAGGAGCTGCTGCTTGGGATGGTTGAAGTCAGAGCTGTCACTGCTTGCTTTTGAGACACAAAGCTCTCAGGAAAAGGAGCTGGGGTGTTTTGGCCCCTGCTGCCATTCCTTTAAGGCCCAGAAAAATTCTGGGAGAAGCAACCAACAAAATTCTTTGTAAGCAGAGAGAAATTAAGAAGATGAATAGCCACCAAATGGATTTGTCAAGAGAAAAATCATGGCTAGGTGGTCTAACTTCCTTTTGTGAGAGGCTATCATACCCTGTGGATAGAGGAAAAGCAGCAGAGGACATATTTTCACTTTCTTCAGGCTTTTGTCAGTGTCTTGTGATATTTTTGATAAATAACTTAATGCTGGTGGAATTGCTGTGGATGGGGCTGAAAATCAGTTAGGAGACTGAATGTAGAGAATTATCAGGGGCTTGCTGTTAAATTAAAAGGGTGAATTGAAGGTGTTCTGCAGGAGTCTGTCCTGGGTGCAGGGCTAGTCAGGACTTCGGATGCAATTTGGGTGACAAAAGAGAGCACACAGTGAATTCCCATGTGACATGGTGCTAGGAGGGGCTGAGAGACACAGAAGAGCCAGATCAGAGCAGAAAGTACCCCTTGCTAAAATAGATTCAGAGTTTAGATGACATTGAATGCAATTTAAACATGTGCCACACTCGGGCTGATATCACACAAGTTCAAGCTGGGGGAAAAGCCTTTGATAGAAGCACTGTGGAGCAGGACCTGAGAGAGACAGGAGAGCAAAAGCCAAATGTAAGGTAACAATGCCATGGTCTTGTGAAGAAGGCAAATGCCATTTTGGAAAGGATCAACAGCAGTATAACCTGCATGGCCCATGACACTTTTCTGCTTTTTTTGGCATCTGAAATCCCTCAGCTTTAAGGCTGTATCTGCTTTTGTGCAGTGCAGGTTGAGAAAGATGTGGACTGGCTGGAGAAAATACAGAGGAGAATGGGGATAGTGACCAGAGGCCCAGGAAATGTCACCTGTGAAGGCAAAGTAAATTGGTTTCCTCCCAGGATATAAAGGCAAGGACTGGGGCATTTGTGGCAATGATGTGCAGCTGCAGAAGAGCAGAGGGACGATGCAGGAGAGGTTGTGGGAACTCCATCACTGGGTCTCAGAGGAAACATGAACATCAGGAATGACACAGGAAGATAGGAGACAGCAGCACATCCCCTGGCAAAGGCTGGGGACCACCACGTTGGGTGGAAGCTGCACACAGACAGGATCTCAGTCATGCCTGGTTTTGTGGAATGAATTTTTAGAAAGCATTTGGATTGACTCATTTGAGGCTGGATGTCCTAATTCACACAGGTAAAGCAGCAGTCATCACTGTGTTACACTGAGAAATCAAGGGAGAGTTTATTTAATATACACGTGTGCAGGGACTAACAATAATATTTTATTTCTAGAAAGAAACCTTTGGGTCTGACAGATGTGTAGCTAAAAGTTCAGTTTGGAAGTTTGACTTTATTTTCCACTTTACAATATTTAAGATATAGTAATGCTGAGGAGTGTTGATATTATTTGCTCTGCAATACTGACCACAGGCGTCTGACTTATGCTTTGACTATGAGCAAAGACAGAAAAATGAGGATCCCAAATCTAAAGAGGGTAATATTTAAAAAAATCCTTCTGAATTCTGTTTTCAAAAGTGATCCAGGCACTTAAGAATCTACACTCCACTGAATTCCAACTCACTTTTGAAGCCTGATGGAGATGGGTTATCATCTTGGGATGGATTTCAAGCAGTGGGAATAGCTCCTGCAGTCACTTTCATACAAGAGTTGTGGGAATGTTTGTATTTGCCATCCAATTCCAAAGTCACATTTGCAGGAGAATAAAACCAGGGAGAGTGTGGGGCAGCAGATGAGCCTGCCTGAGGGCTCTAAATCACCAAACCAGTGGTGTAAAACAAAAACTCTGAGCAATCCATACTGCACATCTACCTGTGTCCTGCTGTTTGACAGTTTCACTCCAGGCACTCAAGACAAGTGGTTCTGGCACAGGATGCAGGGGGAGAGGCTTTGAGCTCCTCAGGTGTTTCACAGGGCAGGGGAGCCTGCAGAGAAAGCCAAGGAAAAAGCAGCAGAAGTGGTAAACTCTAAAAAAAGTGAGGTAGGCAGGACTTGAAAATGCTGAGAGCTGAAGGATCAGGATTTTAAATTCTGGATCTCCATCACAAAATCTTCTCCACACTGAAAAGGGCAGAGAAGGGCAAGTGGTTCTAAGTGAGAGTGGACATAGAAGACAGCATCAGAAATACAGAGACAGGCAGGAAGATGAGATTTTCCCTAGAGTAGATTGTATTGAGATGGAACAGAGATTCCAGCAAATTAAAAAGCAGGAGCAGGGAACTTGGAAAAAGAAGGGGAGTTTTGGGGGAAGTCAGGAGGAGAGAAACTGGGGCCTGAAAAATTAGTATTAGAGACATGTAAATCAAAATGATTGACACATAATTCAGTGCATTAGTCAATTCTTATCTGCCTTCACTGGGGTTTAAATGTCTTTGCATGTGTTTGTAAAGAGCCCTTCCTGCATACTCGCTGTTGTCTCTGCATTTGATGAGCTGAACTGCTGCGAGTTCTCTAAAATCTGACCAACACCAAATTACTGGAGCCAGAAAATGAATACCTGTCTCCCTTTAGAAACATGCCAGCTTGTCAGACTCTTGTTACAGCAACCAGCACAGAACCCTGCTGCTTTTTAGGAGGTGTGTTTGCAGAATGGATTTGCAGAACCTTGCACATGACAGCAGAAACAGCCGCACGTCCTTCTGTAACTTCAGTTTCAGTGGGGTCTGAGCAGAACATTTGCTTTTCTTCACAGCTTTACTTCTTTTTCCTGATTCCATTGAGTGCAACCTATTTGTGCTTTGGACACAAAGCTGGGATTAGCTAGAGGAGTTTTAGTTGGCTGGCCAGCAGTTCTAAATAGTAAAGAAAAACTGTCTTCAAAACAAAGTGCATTTCAATAAAAAAAATGAAGAAAGGGACATGAGGACTTTACTAAGGTCATGAACTAGAGAGAGAGAAAATATCTGTGTCAACTATAATTTAATTTTAGTTTCTACCTAAATCCAAAGTATAGGAAAATTAAGGATTTGTAAGCTATGCCCTTAATTATTCAGGAATCATTGTTGCACTGGCTGTGCAGTTTAGAGCAGCATGAGATGATGCAGGTCTCCATTTAAATGACTGTCTGAGCTCCAGGTGATTGTATGGAAAACACACAACCATACCTGGTGTAACTAAATAAGATTTACCATGTAATTCTCAGGGAATAGGAAATAATGTTTGTTTTATCTGCATGTGAGCTGAGGAAATGGTGTATTGCCCACGGTGGCCCAGCAATTTGGGCAAGAGTCCTGAATGGAAATGAGTAATGGTGATTGCCCTGCAATCCTCTTCAGTCTGCCTCTCACAAATGCTGTGCAGTATCTTCAAGCAAGTCCCACTTTTGAATATTTTAATGGAACTTTCAAAGAAATTTGCATGAGTTAAACATTCATAACCCAAAGAAATTAAAAGACTCTGGCAACTTTGAGATCCCGGCTCTCACTCCTGAAGACAGCAGCTGTGCCATTCTTTTGAAATGCTGAAGGGTACTTTGTGGATCTGGGCACCACACCAGGCTCTCTGTGATAATAGAGCCATGTCTCTATTTCTATGCCATGATAATAGAGCCATGTCTCTATTTCTGCCCACTAGAGGAAGATCAGGGCTATTTGGCATTTTTGGAGGAGACCTTTCATTAACCAATATGTTTCATATTGCTTCAGCACTTTCACTGCAGCTTTGCTTTCCTTTTTTATTGGTGTTGCACCTTTAGCATTACCATCTCATTGCTGGAGTCAATGGGAATCTCTCTGCTGCTGCAAACAGTGACAGGGGAGAGAGCAGCCTGTACTGCAGGGGACACCTGTGATGATTCAGAGTCTCTCCCAGGCCAGGTTTCAGTGGCTGCAATGTAGATGGCACAGCTGAGTTAATTCTGTGTACAGGGGCTCATGTTCATGTGCTCAGGAGCTGGAGATCCCAGCTGCCTTGTCAGCATATGGATGAATTTATACATATATTTATGTTTGTTTGGCTCAGCAAGGCTATCAGAGTGCTCCTTTTTGTTTGGGTTTTTGAGCAACAGTAATAGAGAAAGCTCAGACAAAGCAGAGCCTTTGCTTGCTGGGCCAGCAGCCCTGCTCCTGGAGGGAAGGTTTGCCTGAAGAAAGGCAGAGGAGAGAAGAATTTCCTCCTGAAGCAGCAGTAGAAGAGACATGAGTGAAGGGATGATAATCCTGCAATCCAGAAAAGGTTCCTGGGTAGCCTTTTTTAAGGAATTTTAAGGAATTGATCACTGGTAAGCTGGCACACGTGCCGGGTGAGGGAACCTGCTGTCATGGATGTGTTCCTGGGAGAAAGCTCCAGTGGGAAATGGTGTGGGACAGGAGGAAGCCACAGCTGTGGACAGCCCAAAGGAGGCACACAGGTGGCCAGGAGCAGCAAGCCTGCCTGCACCAGCCCCACGTTTGTGTGCTGCTCCCTTTCAGTGCATGTAGCTGCTCTTTATGGCACATTTATGACTCACCCTTCTTGGGCACTGCACCTACAGTGATGCTCCAAAATCCTGTTTGTGAGAAATGGCCTTCCAGGCTCTGTGCTCCAAGTCTGTACCCTACCTGCAGCAAATATTGCTAAACCAAGCCTCTTTAAGGAGCTCCAACTCCAGACAGGGAGATAACAAGTTTTGCAGGTGCTCACAGGTCAGCCTTGGCACCTTATTGCTTGTGTTTCATCTCTCCATTTGGCATAACTTTCTTTTCTGTTTTTCTCTTGCCTGTAAAATATTTAAGGGAGTTTTTCTCTTCAGGCAGGTTGAACGCTATAATGTCTTTTCTGTTCATGGACCAGTGAGCACTCTAGCTTGTCAGTATTCAAATTACTATCAAACTCTTTAGTACCTGTCTAATTAAAACAACTTACTTGCTGATCTCTTCATGCTAAAGCAAATGAAATCCTAATAGGAAAAGCAATATATCACTTAGATCAAAAGAAAATTAGTAACTATAACATAACCACCTCTCTTCTATTTTTCTCCTTTTTCTTGAAGTGGGGGAGGAGAGTGGCAGGCGATTCCTGTTTTCAGATAAAAACATATGTTCTGTCACAACCTTCTTGATTCCCTGTACTAGCAAAATCCCTGCATTTACTGAAGTGAGATGGAAATTTCCATAGCTGAGGAGAAGCCTAATTCCAGGGATGGAGCACGGGGAGGGGAACAGAGATGGCAAATTGAGGGAAGGGAGCACAGTGGGCAAAGGGAATGTACCCCTAGGAAGTTTTGGGCTGAACTTAGAGCTTTTGCAATTGCTCTGATGACTGAAGGAGGATGCTCTGTGGAATTCCCATTCCTTGTTTGGTTCCATTAAACTGCCTCAGTATCCTTGGGGAAGGGGCTGTCTCAGCCTCTCTGATGCTCTTGGGTTACTGATAAAAATAGAAGAGAGAATAGCTCCTTGTTCCCGGCCTATTTGCATAGTTCTTCCTGGAGCAGAATGGTCTGTTCTTCTTCCCCCAACAAAGGCTCCATTTGTCTGGGGTACTGACTTGTTCTATGGGGCCTTCCAATCTTTTCCCTTCTTTTCCTTTCTTTTTTTCCCCTTTCCCTGACCCTTTCTCTCACTGAGCTGTAGCGCACTTGCCTCTGGCTAGGAATATTAATGAGCATTTCTTTTCAAGAGCTTATGCAGATTGCACTTTGTGAATCAGCTGGCAGAGGTGCTGTCCAAGTAACTTACCCAGAATGGTGCCCAGGGGCAGATCCTGTGAGTGCCTGGCATGTCTCATTCCCCAGCCTGAGAATAAAAGGTCAAGGAGCTGACTTTCAGTCTGGGGTGCCTTGCATGGCATGGAGGGCTCAGAGAGAGCCCTTCACGCAACAAAGGTTATTTAAATAACTCCAATGTCTCCAAAAAATGTAAATGCGCAAAAAAATGGGGAACTTAGCAGCTCAGGTGGCTCATTATTAACAGCATGAGTCTTTTCCTTTTGTTTGTTCAGATCTGCTCCCAGTCAGCAAAGACGTAGAACATCAAAAGTGTCTGAGTAGGGTTCAGTAGCAGGCATGAAATTAACTTAGTTGGCCAAATGAGTGTGTATGTTTTGGTGGAAGACTCCTGACCACCCTGCACACTTTAATTGGAGATAAACAGACTTGGGCAATGAAAATGTGAAAATGCTGAGCAGAGTTGCCCACAAAGGTGTGCCAGTCCTGCCTGCTGGAGAAGATGGCCCTTTGAGAGGAGGGGTCTGGGTGACAGGACAGAGGAGTGCACTCTGCTTTTTATTTGAATCCAAATTGCTCTTTAATGACCCAAACCCGTGTTTGTGCTCCTCTGCACCCTCCTGCAATCTTGGCCTTGGTGCTGGTGGCTCAGAACTTTGGTTTTTATGCTGGAGATCTTTTTTCCAGGTGGGTTTTGCCCACCATTCCCAGCCATGGCACTGGGCTCACATCGGTCAGCTTCTGGTTGACACAAAAAGTCTGAAAGAGCAGATACCCAGTAACCTACCTGCTGGGAAATCTTCTATAAATGGGGCTAAATCTGGTGCTAAGGAGCAGTTTAAATTGCCTCAGGTAATCCTTCTCACTAGGGCTCTGAACCCTGGGAGGAGAGGTTGGCATAATTTAACTGCAAAAAATGGGTAGGATTTTGCTTGTAGGTGTCCAAACCATCATGACTTGTCCTAAGAACTAGAGAAAAGATAATTGTTAAAATCAGTGTTCTTAAAGGATTGGTATGGTTCCTTCCACTTTGTGTCCTGGACAGGATGATGACAAAATGATGATCACATTTCTTGCAATATTTTGGTATTTTTAACAGTTTTTCCCATGGAAAACAGAAAAATAGATAATTTAATTCAAAATAACTTATGGATAATTTATTTCAAAACAATTTCACACCTGAAGAAAAATAAGTGACTTGTAACTGCTGGAGTTCCTCTCTCATTCACATCCTTCCATCTGCCAGCACGGGTCAGTTCCTGTGCAAACCTGGTTCATTCCTGGGCCTGAGGTACAGGGCTTATCAAATCCTGTCAGATTTCAGATACCACAGATAAACCCTGCTCTGCACTTGAGGAGAGGTGGTGACCCAAGGGCTGGTGTGTTTGGGGGGCTGTGGATGCCCAAACTGCAGTTCTGTGCTCTGCTGCAGGGCTCCACTCGGTGCTGGGCCACTTCCCCAGGCTCTGTAGGATGGATGGAGCACCTCCTGCAGAATGAAGGCTGAAAGCATCAACAGGAATGCTCTGAGAATGCACAGAAACATTTTGACAGGAATGGACTGACACTGGCAAAGTTCAAGGTTGAATTTCAGGAAATTTCTGTCAATGTGTCACCTCACACCCTACCCCAAAGCCTACAAAAATCCAACTTGTAGTGCTCAGTATGTAAATTATCCCAAATCACCAGCAGGAATCATTGCCTGAGAAATGGCCTTCTTTGGAAGGGAGGAAAGGGAACTCTCTACGCCTTTGTAGCCCAGTGCTGGAAGCTGTGCCATCCTTTTAGGTGACCACTCCCCAGGCACATTCACACAAAATTACTTGACCTGAAGCTCTTTGGGCTTTTACAGTTGACAGGTTTTCTTCACACACAAGTCCCCTGTTGCTGTGGTTTGACACTAGCATCCACAAAAAACTATTCACTCATTTTTTTTCTGCTATAGCTGAGCAGAGGAGGGGGAAAAACCCAAAAATGAAGGGCTGAAGAGTTGAGATAAAGATTAGGAGAAAACACTCTAAGGGCAAAACCAGCTTAAACTTAAAGGTATGAAGTAAATTTATTATTAACAGAGGAGGATAATGAGGAATAAAATAAACCTTTAAAACAGCTTTGTTCCCCCCAACAGCACAGGGACACAGGATGTTGGAGCTTTGGTCAGTTCTGCACTCAAAACCTTCCTTCAGTTCCCTCAGGGAGGGGAGTCTTCTTCTGCTGCTGTGGGGTCCTTCCAGAGGTAAACTAACATAAAAACTGAGCACACTGAGGAAGAAGATTGCATTGTAGCTGTAGTAGAAGATACGGCAAAAAATGTGAGCCAAATGACCAAAAGTGTGGTAGGAATTCAGTGCAGCAAAAAACTTTAGCTGTCTGCTGGAGAGAGGGAGATTTAAATACCAGTAGCGAGAATGTGGAAGGAATATCCCTAATGTAACTGCCCCTTTTCCACAGATGATTTTTATTCTTGTTTCACTTGAAAACCTTAATCTTTCTTCCCTGTCTTCAAGATGTAGTTCTCTCAGGAAAACAGTTTTTCACTCCTACCTCAGATTTCAGTTTGATTCAGTTACTCATTGTGGAGCACACACAGCATCTCAACTGAGAGGCACTTTTGGAGGTGCTACAGATTTTATCTGTCAGCATAACATATCAGAATGGCATTACTCTAAACATATTTCTTAGCATGACATAAATTTTCTTCAGCTGATTGTGACACTCGGGTCTGTAAAGTTATTGTTACTTTTGTCCATTTTGCTGAAAAGCTGTGACAGGAAACCTGATCCACTGTGATGTCTGCTAAAATCTAGGGCTTGTATTTTATTTTGATGTAGACCTTAACGCCAGTGAATGTCAGGTGAATCCCACAAGTTAGAGATGGAAAACTCCTATTGGATAAAGGCAGGCCATGACTGTTCCCCCAATCCCCAGTGAGTTCTCAAGTGCTTTGTCTCCTCTAGTTTCAATTGCCTGCAGTTGAGGTGTCTCTGGGGGGGCTATTCCACAGCCTGAGGTACCTTGCCATTGAGAAATATTTGCTCCTATTCAGAGTAAACTTTTCTGTTGCTTATTCTTATCAAATGACTTCCACTGCACTGCTTGCTGTTGCTAAACTCTTGCGATTCCTCTCCCATATTTACTCTTTCCAGACTTCAGCCCATGAATCAATATTGCCATCCTTGTTAATTCTGTGCCCACATCCCAGTGCCTTTCTCTCCTTTTGTACCACCTCAAATCCAGGCCCTCCTGTCCCTGGTGTCAGCCCCAGACTGGAGTGGTGGCTGTGGGAGCAGAGCCCTCCACAGACACCCTCCCATGGTTTGGGGTGAGATTTTTGGGGCCTTTTGAACTGACTCTGGCATTTCCTGTTCTCTTAGCCCTGCTCTGTCCCACCCACAGCGGGTCAGGGACCTTGGTGCACCCTAGTTAGAAATATGTGAGGAAGAAGAGGCATTACAGGGTTCCAGGAATTTGGGCTGGGTGACTCAAGGTGTTCAGCTGGGTGAGAAGCGGGACAGGCAGCTCCACACCTCCTTCCACTAAAAAAAGCCATTTAAATAATCCTTTGTGGAGGATTTCAAATGAGCTCATGGAAGAGTGGAGTGTTTGATAGTTATTTGTAGTTGAAAAATAATTGTGGAGAGCCCTCTGCCAGTGTTTGCTTTCTTCAGAGTCCTTCAGGAGGCAGCCCTCTCACTGCCCAAGGCCCTCCTGAGCTCCCCTGGTCCCTCTGGTCCCCAGGTGCTAATGCACACCTTGGATTCTTTACTGTGGATTGTTTAAAACACAACCAACCTCCAGTTCAGGGCTGGACTCCTGAACCATCTCTGTAATTAAAGGAGACTGTGGTCACCCCCGGGGTGACAGCTAAAGCTGAACACCAGTTAGGGCTAATTCTTATCAATCTTCTCTTTTATGTTTTTGGTAATGAAGGATAAATGTTTGTGAGACATATTTCTTGATTCCTCAGATACTCAGGAAGATTTAGTACTTAGCCAGCTTAAAAAAAAATCAGTCCAGGATAAAAAGAGAAATTGTTTTTTCCAGCTTTTCTCCTGGTAAGGAGGAGCAGAAGCTGTTTTGTCCTATTTTCTTTCTCTGCATTTAGCCAAAGTTGCTATTGTTGCAAGTCATGGTAAAAACAAATTTGCTCTCTTTTCATGAAGTAAACTCTAGGCATTCAACCCTAGTTGTCACCTCTTGCTATAAATGCACTTTTCCAGACCTTTTCTAAGGTTTAGTTAGAGAACAAAAAGGCAAAAATGTGCACATAGGAGGCTGCAAATGCACTCTGACTGTGAAAGAAGAGCAAATGATTGTTCATTAATGTAAATCTCTATCGAAATGCAGGCACCTTTTCATGGATCTTGAGAAACTCTTATGACAAATACAGTGCTTTGTTCGTGCCTATGATTAATTTAGGAAGTTTGTTCCATGACTCTCAACAATAGCAACTTCAGGGAAATGCAAAATTCATCAAGAGCTGGAGGAAGCTCAAATAAAGTGAGTGAGTTTTGGATAAATGGCTCCACTTCTGGTCTGTGTCCTAAGCTGAAAGCCATCTCTGGCCCCTCTAGATTTGCTTGGTTTTCGTGGCTGTGTTTCAAATTTAAAGGGTCCTAAATGATGTTCATTGGCCTGATTTTGGGTTCAGGCAGGTGTGGCTGTGTGCAGTGCTGTTACCTTCAATAATGCAGTGTAAATGGAGAAAAAGCCACTTCACTGCCTGCTCGTGGTTTGCCCTTCGCTGTTCCGTGTGCTGGGTGGAGGCTGGATCTAAATTCTGCATCAAGAGCCTCTGGTTCCTGCAGCACCCTGGGGAATCCTGGGATAAAATGGGGATTCTGTGGCAGCCACAAATAAGTTCAGGTCCAGTTCCTTTGTACTGAATTAAATATGTACCTGAATAATACAATTGGTACAGTAAACCTTGTTGTTTACATCATCAAATGAAATTCTTAAAATGCGTTCCCTGCATTTCCAACATCACCAAACTTTGTTTCAATAATGTATGTCTGCACTGTAAAAGCTTTCAACAGAAAAAAAATAAAACAAGATAGACTTTAGTTTTGTTGTATTCTGTATGTGAAATGACTTGGCTCCTGGACACCTGGCACATGTTACAAAATCAATCCCAGGATGGCCTGGGTTGGTAGGAACCTCCAGGATCATCTTGCTCTAGTTCCTTGTCATGGGCAGGGTGTCTTCAACCAGACCAGGCTGCTCAGAGCCCATCCAGCCAGTCCCTGAAAACCTCCAGGGATCCAGGGGCAGCCACAGCTGCTCTGGGCACCCTGTGCCAGGGCCTGCCACCCTCACAGGGAGGAATTTCATCCCAATATCCCATCCCAACCCACTCTGTCAGTGTGAATCCATTCCCCCTGTCCTTCACTCCACACCCTTGGAAACAGTCTCCACCTTTCCTGTAGGGTCCCTTCAGGTTCTGGAAGGCTCCAGTGAGGTTACCCTGAAGCCTTCGCTCCTGTTGGCTGAGCAATGCCAGTTCTCCCTAAATGCTGACTTTTAAGGAGTAGTGTTTCATTTTAGACTGGACTTTGCCTGTGTGCTGCAGTTCTTTCTGAGGCTGTCAGTGCCCTGGAACACCTGGCACAGGTGAGGCCATGCAGGTCAGGGCAGACTTTGGTCCCAGAGGTGATCCATGCACAGACCCATGGCCAGGAGGAGGGATCAGAGTGATCCCAGAGGTGAGCCATGCACAGACCCATGGCCAGGAGAAGGGATCAGAGTGATCCCAGAGGTGATCCATGCACAGACCCATGGCCAGGAGAAGGATCAGAGTGATCCCAGAGGTGAGCCATGCACAGACCCATGGCCAGGAGGAGGGATCAGAGTGATCCCAGAGGTGATCCATGCACAGACCCATGGCCAGGAGGAGGGATCAGAGTGATCCCAGAGGTGATCCATGCACAGACCCATGGCCAGGAGGAGGGATCAGAGTGATCCCAGAGGTGATCCATGCACAGACCCATGGCCAGGAGAAGGATCAGAGTGATCCCAGAGGTGATCCATGCACAGACCCATGGCCAGGAGAAGGATCCGAGTGATCCCAGAGGTGATCCATGCACAGACCCATGGCCAGGAGAAGGATCAGACTGATCCCAGAGGTGAGCCATGCCCAAACTCCTGGCCAGGAGGAGGGATCAGAGTGATCCCAGAGGTGAGCCATGCACAGACCCATGGCCAGGAGAAGGATCAGAGTGATCCCAGAGGTGAGCCATGCACAGACCCATGGCCAGGAGGAGGGATCAGAGTGATCCCAGAGGTGATCCATGCCCAGACCCATGGCCAGGAGGAGGGATCAGAGTGATCCCAGAGGTGATCCATGCACAGACCCATGGCCAGGAGAAGGGATCAGAGTGATCCCAGAGGTGAGCCATGCACAGACCCATGGCCAGGAGAAGGATCAGAGTGATCCCAGAGGTGATCCATGCACAGACCCATGGCCAGGAGAAGGTTCTGTGGAGAAGGCAATGGCAAAGGCAGTGATCTGTTCCCAGTGCAGCAGCAGAGCTAGCTGTGCTGTGCTGCTTGTGGCACTTTGTGTGCAGCAGGGTGACACAAACCCTCCTGGATGGTTGTTCCCCCTTTGTTTTTAAGAATAGGTGCTGTATTTCACAATTACTTCCTCAGGGACAGTTCTACAATATGTTTTGCAGTGTTAAATTGCAGAATGCATAGGAATATGCTTAAAAGTTATCAAAGTATTCCTGTCCATTTCCTACTGGTACGGATACTTGGTATGTACTGAACCTAGTGGGTGGCCACATAATTAATGAAATCTTTCCAGGACTTGGTAATGGGCTCTATCCTTTTCCTTCTGGTTAATAAGAAAATGACTGGGCTTACAGAGAAATTCAGCTGGAGTTTTTCAGCTCTGAAGCTAAAAGCACAATTTTAAGTCCCCCTTTCATGTGACCATGAGTTCCAATGAAACACAAAAGCAGAATGTGTCACTCCAGCAATATGGTGCTTCACCTTTTATAACGTGAGACCAATGGTATTCTGCTTCTAATTCTTGTGCCAGGGTAAATTATCGATTTAGGTTTTGCTGTTCTGTGTTTTTCAGTATCATAGAAAGGCAGAGATTTGGTCAGGTCAGATCCCCTTGTTCCTCCTCCTTAATGTGAAGAATGGTGTTTATGTTGGATATGGTCCTCATGTGAAGGAATGAGCCTCTTTTTCTAAAATGCCATTTAAAATGTTTCTTTTATAATTATATTTAAATCTGGGCAATGAATTCAGACAATCAAGCTTGGTACATTCAAACAGAGACCAGGAAGGGAATATTATTTGGGGTGTGTATCAGGGTCCATGTACAACAGTCAGGATGCCTAGGCTCCTACCCTGGTTACCCCAAGCTGCTGGCTCTGTACAAATAATTAATTTAAACAGCAGAACTCTTTATGACTGGGGCAGAGCCATGCTTTGTCTGTGTGGGTGGAAGTTCCTGTGATCTCAGTGTGACTGCCCATTGCCTGCATGTGCTCCATGGGAAGGGAGCTCTGGCCCAGGGCTCCACATGGGGGTGTTCAGCAGAGCCTTGTGCAACACTTCTGCACTCCCTGACACCAGAGATGACACCAGGCAGTGGCACTGGCAGGACCTGCCCACGCAGATGTGGTGGGTGGTTCAGATCAACAGTAACACCTAGGCTGCCAGATGTTGTGATTCAGCCCTGGTGCTTGCCAAACTGCAACTCATGTTCCAGCAGGGGCTACTGCTTATTTATTTCTCAGCCCACCAGAAGTTTAATTGGCTATTTCTCCACTTATTTTCCTTTTCCCCTCTGCTCTTTCTTCCTCTCATTTACTTTTCTCCTACCTACATTAATATTCATTTTGGCCTGAAGCATGGAGAAATCCCATCAGCCACCCAGGGACCAGGTACCCCAGGCCAGAGTATCCTACTTAAGGCTCAGTGAGAGTATCCAAGTAATTCTGCATTTTCCAGCTGAGAGGTGGTGAGGGGAGCAGATGGAAGCCTCTGCCAAGAAGCTCTCAGTGGTGGGTACCAGAATAAGTCAGGTAGCAGCTGCCCAGCCCAAGCCTGGGTGTGTAATGAGCTGATTCAATATCCAAAAGAGCAGGGAGCTGTTGTGGTCTGTGAATCCTCTGCCAGGGCAGACAGCTTACAGCTTGCAGATATTTCTCTGCTGAGGGGGGATACCGTGAGCTCTGAGCAGTAAAACACTGTTTTCTTAGTGTTCAAAAAGAATGGCTGTTTTTTTCTTCAGGGATGTTCTTGGCAAAGACCACCCCTCTTCTTTTCTTTGCTATTTCTTGGGACTATTGTGAAAACTAGTGATACCGTGTGCAAATTCAACACAGGAAATGTAATGTTATATGAGTGTAGTTATCCTTTTATTCCAAGATGGTTTTATTTGTCCCTGCATATTGTAGTCTTATAAAAAAAGATAAACACAATTGTATACATTGTCAAAAAGAAAAAAATTCAGTGGAAGATGGTACAAAGATCAGACAGTAAAAAGAAATTGAGGGATTAGAGAACCACTAATAAAAGAAAAAATACAGATATCACTGGAAAAGCACAGAATGGGACCATTTCAGGAAGAAAAAAATATGCCTGGCTGTTGCCATTCTAGGAGAACTGGACATGGAAAGAAGAGAATGGAAAATAAGATTCAAAGCTGTAAAGCCATTTCTCCTCCCTTTTTTCAGTGTCATTTCGTAAGGAGCACAGGGAGTGAGGGGAAGAAGGGGGCCATGAATCCTGGCAACCAAAATCCTGGGGATGCCAACACCTCTAAATGTGACACTGCCAGCAACCAAAATCCTGGGGATGCAAACACCTCTAAATGTGCAGCTGCCTGCCAAGCTCTGAGGGTCAGCTCCCTCCTTCTGCTCCTAGGTGGGCAGGATGTGCTCACAGCAGCACCATGGCTGTGTTTGCTTCACTTCCTAAGGTGGAAAGTTGTTGTTTTTATGTCTGCAATATTTTTATACACAAATATGCCTATAGAATGTTGAGGGATGAAAAAAAAAATTGCTTGGATGTTAGTTTGAAGAAACAGCTGGAGAAGTACAGGAGAGAGGGAAACTGTTTTGTACAAGTTGCTAGGGTTCTTTTTTAATACTCTATCAGGATTTCCCTTTCTTTTATAAAATCTCTGTATTTTCTTTGACTTACCTTTTTTTTTTTTCCCCACAGTAAATCTTTCCTTGTTTTCTTTCAAAGCAGGAATGTGGACAAAAGTCACAGTAACTCCACTGAAGTCAGTGGACTTTCTCTGGTGTAAGAGATGAAATATCCTTTTCTCTTCATTGTCTTTGTTGACTTTCCCCCATTTTTTGCTGTGTCTCCCACACAAGACATTCCCTATTGAATGACTTCTTCCTTGTCCTTTCTTTTTGCTTCATTATTTTCCTTTTTTTTTCCCCACTGAGCAGTTTCCAGTAAATATTTCTGTTCTTCTCTGCCGGTACAACTGGCAGGTGTTGGTTCTTTCCATTCACTGACAGGAGGGATATTTTATGGCAGAGCCCAGAGCTGGCCACAGAACGAGGCCAAAAATGAAATTATCAGCATCACAAGCAGCAGTGGCAGGGCAGGTGCAGTTATCTCAGGTCCTGGCTTGGCAGGAGCAGATGGAGCCAGAACTCTCCACCTCACTGATGCTTTTGGCCCTGAGATTTGTTCACCAGGGTCACTGTTTAGAGGGGCACAGTGACACATTGCTGTCTGTGGCTTCCAGGAGAGGCTGGCAGGGGAAATGGACAGTGCAGTCCTTGCTTGCTTTGAGCAGGGCTCCAGCTGCTCTCGCAGAAATGCATCAATGGCAGCAGATTTACCTGCAAACAATTCCAGGTCAGTGTGGGTGTGGGGTCACTGAGGCTAATGACAGTTCAGCAGATTGTAACAAAGAGGAATGGGAGAAATTTCTGCAGGAATGACAAAATTGAAATCTGCTCTAAGCCTTTTGAGGTCATGTAAACAGTGTTTTTCATACTGCTGAACCTCTCAATCTTTCAATCTGAATCCTTAAATTCCTTCTAGAATCCAGCCCCTATTTCACCCACAACAATGCTTATGTATTTTCTAATTGCATGGAACTACTTCAGGCATTACAGGAATCCATCCACATACTCACACACATTGGTAACTGGCTTAGGTAAGTTATTGGGAGTGTGGTGCAGCAGCATTTGGTTATCTCTGAAAGGATGGGTGCTTGAATGAGAAAGGATAGTCTTTGTCTGGAGGCCAGAAGAGTTTCAGCTTCCACAAACACAAATACGCCAAAAGCTAAATCTGGGCAAGTTCCACTCTGGAACCAAGTGATGGTATGACTAGAACCTGCCTGCTCTCCTTGTCTAACAGGGCTGAGGAGAAGGAGGCAGACTGAAAACAGGTGAAACCCAGGTGTGGGCTTAGACTCAGCCATGGTTTTGTCTTGTAACCTGCTCATGGATAAGGGTCTCTGCTTTTCACTTTCTTCTGCTCTGGGTGGCTGGGACAGAGGTGCTGTACATGAACTGCAGCACAGTGGGCATATTGAGGGCACAATTGATATCTTGAGGGCACAAAGCCTCCCAAATCCTCCTCCTGTATCTGCAGAATCATTTTGAGAAAACATGTAGAATTTTGGGTTCCTTTTTGATGTTCAGAATGCAGAAACAAAGATGATCTGGGTAACTTCAGGGTATGCAGAATTAGGTGTTTAAGCAGAAAGTGAGAAGAAGAATTATTCTGGGAATTCTGTGTTATTTTTCCTCAAAAATGAGCCTTTGCATCCCTGACTTTCTATGTGGAGGATAGATCTCAGGCTCTGATGCACTGTGGCGCTCTAAGGGCAGCAGCAGGATGGAGCCAGCAGTGCAGACCATGCCAGTTTTGTGTCTGGGGAAGGTGGGAAGAAAAAGGGGACTGGGAGTCACTAAACCCTCTACTGCCAGCCTTGGCCAGCACAACCCCGAAGTGCAGAGGAAATCTGGAGCACTGGCACTGGGAAAGAGCCCCCTGCCCCTGGCTCACCTGTGGTGTTCTCCAAACAGCTTCCTTGGCTCCCCTGCCATTATTCACAGCCAAACATGCATCAAAAAGCAAGGAGGAGCCGCTCAAATGTGATTTACTTGGTTGCAGGAACGGATTCTTGTCCATTCAATTGCTTGTGTGTCCATAATCAAGTCTTGGTGTGCTTTTCACCCACTGACAATGTTCTTCATGCAGATCAAATCTCCCAGGCTGCAGTGCAGCTGATAGATATTTCCATGTACACAGTTGTTATGAGCATGATTAATGCTTGGATACACTGTTTGCATTTTCCAGTGCCATGGGTAGGATTTACAAAGCCCGGACTATCTCATGTATAGCCAAAGTCCAAATAAACTTTGGTTTCTCTGTTCCTGAGAAGAAGAAACTTTGACAATAGAAGAAACAATTGCTTAGAAACAGTATACACTTTCTAAAAGATGGCCTACAAAAGAATATGTTTAAAAGTTTACACTGTTTTTATAATGCTGTTGGTGTTTAATGCAAGCTGTCATATAATGGAAATAATGACCTCAGGGACATGTGTTTATCTTGGGTTTAGCCCACTTAAAATACATTTAGCCTTTAACTGTTCCATAGGCCAAAACCACATCAAATGGGCCAAGGATGGAATAAACACTCACACTCCTGAGGTCATTATCACTTCATTGTAGTTTTGCAGAAGAAAAGGAAAACAAGCACTGTCTCTTTGTGTTGCTTTTGGGACTCAGCATGCCCAAGTGATGGTGTATACACTATTTTATAAATATTGTCTTTTTAGGGATGTGCTTTGCTGCTTCTTTTTGCTTTTTAAAAATTTTTTCCCCTGCCACTTATTAATTGTAAGTTCTTCTCTGTTAATAATTTAATCTTGAAAACATTGAAAAGCTGGAATTGTAGGAATTAGAGCTGGAGTTGCCAGTGCAGTATTAATAGCTGGCATTCTCCACAAAGAGAGGCACAGATGGAAACATTTGAAGAAGAAGAAGAATTAGCATGGAGGAGAACCTACTCCTTTTATGAGCTGAGCCCTGGAATACTGGATGGAGTTTTGTTTGTGAACAAGAAAATGAACTTTGCACCCCAATGCTGCAGAGCAGTTACTGACCAGTACAGGATATACAGATCAATGCTATTCCTATCACTCCAAAAAATGCTACTGGAAAACAAACTCTGCCACCTCATTGTTAGGAAAGGCTTGCTTTTTCTTTTGTCCCTATTTTTAACATGAATATCAGAGCTTACCCTGTCATGTTCTGACAGAGTCACTGTGGATTGCAAATGATGAAATTTTACTCATCTTTTCAGGAGCTTTAGTTTGCTTCCTAACCTTTAGTCAGGAAGGGGGAGGAAAAAAGATTTCTCTGAAACGTTCAACTTAAAAGCAAAATGCCAAATATTTGTTCTGTTGAAGTCATCAGCAATTTTAAAAATGTATTTAATATGGTGAGGATTTCACTCTACGCCCAAACACTACTTGGGCTCCATGCTGTAAAATAGGAGCTTGTGGAAAGCTGCAGATTTTGTGTCTGCAAAGCCACCCAGAACAAGCTGACACTTTGTGTTGGTACCACAACTTTAGCCTCAGAGGAGCTTCAAAGCCATGCAATATCTGAGAAATTATTACAAAACACCACTTGAGTTTGAAAAGCATCACAGCTTGGCATGTAGCAGAGCAAACAGCACCTCACAGCAGCTTTCCACCTGCACCCAGAAGGGTCACAGGTGTGGAAGGGGAAGAAATGGGGTGTCTGTGACTGGAACTAATAAAAGTACGTGGGTAGGAATCTCTTACCCTTTCTTGCCCTGGAAGTCGTGGAGCTGTGGGGCTGCTTGGGGCAGCCGCTGCTCCCCAGCTGCACCCCGAGCTGCTCTGCAGCCGCTGCCCCTGGCCTGAACACGGAGCTGGGTCTGCCCCCTCCTGGGCCTCCCTCTCCTTCCCTCCCTGTCCAGGTTAGGAAGGGGCAGGAGGAGGCCAGTGTCCGGTTTTGGAGTGTCCAGGGGCTTGGGGCAGGAGCAGGGGGCTCCTGCAGAGTGGGCTGGAGCTGGGGGAGCCTTTGGAAACGTCTTCACGTGTTGGACTCATTTTCGTTCCCAAAATTCAGTGTTTCTGGCAGCCCTTATTTTTAGTTTGAAGTTCTATGTAACAGTTTCTGAGGTGGGGCAGTGTGGTAATTTAGCAGCCCTTGTGTGAAGGAGGGAAGGCTGCAGCTTCTGCAGCACTTTTAATATTTGTTTACCGTTGCGCGCCGACGTTTAAGTGTTCTGTTTGCTGTTATTTTGACACCTTCCCTTTATTTGCGTGCTTTTAATCTGTGAAAACAAAACTTGGTGCTTGCTATTTAGGATCTGGGGACTAGAGCTGACTTCTCTTTGAGAGTGGCCTGGCTGTCCCTCAAACACGGGTGAGAAAACTGGGCTGGAGGTGATCAATCACTTTTTTCTGACTTGAGCTAAAGTATGTATCAAGAACTTTTCGTCTACCACTTTAAGCTTTTCTGGCCTAAAAGAGAAAGGAAAGTAAAAATTGTTATGCTGTAGTAATTAAAGGTTTTCCAAAACCATTCAGAAGTCAACAAACAGTTTTGTTCTAAAATAATTGTTTTGGATTTGAGAACTCATCTGCCTTGTCTTGACCCTGATACATTACTCTACCATGGAATATTTTCACAACAAATCATGAAACCAAACAGCAATGCAGTTGTGAATCTCAACCCAAATGGTTAAAAGCATTTGCAAGCTACAGAGCTTGGCATGGTTTTGGTTCTGCAATTCCAAGTGAGACCAGGGAACTTCCAGAAGTGGAAAATGAGTTTCCATCATGATTCTTTAAAAACAGAAATTCAAAGTAAAATTCCAAAGTATGAAATTCACTCAAAAAGGCCCACTGAAGGAAATATTTACAGAGTTACCTGGAATGATCTGAAAGCAGAATTATGCAGGACTGTGTTTGTGAGAACAAAATCACCAGAATCTTAGGAGGCTACCGGACAGATTCCCCTGCAGGTGGTCAGAAACCCAGAGGATCATCTCTTTCATTGTGTTTTCTTTTCTCTTGACATATCTTTTTCTGTGGAAATCATTGCTATGTTGCTGCTCTCCTTTGATTTCCGAGCTTTCCAGCAGCTCACCTGTGGCCATCCCTGCCTTCTCCCAAGAGCAAATCCCACAATGTTCAGGGACTGCTGCACCTGCATCTGCTCTATTTGAACAAAAGGGTGGGAAACTGCAGCAGGGCCTGGCAGGGTGGTGGCACCTCGCTGTGGGCTTGGCAAAGTGCTCATTCCTGGCCTTGCATCCAGGGTTTAGCCACAGCTGCAGCACCATTAGGTACAAAACCCAGTTTCAAATCTCCATGGAAAGTTGGTCAGGGACAAAGTCAGGTTCTGCTGCTCTGTGGCCTGGAACTAAAAATGCAATTTTCTCTTCTTCCCAGAGGAAGCCTCTCCTGGTGCACAGAAGGGAATGGTCCTCTGTGAAAGGAAAAGGGAAGTTGCTGTAACTTTTATGATTTTGTGAAAATGAATGTGATTGCAATGTGGGCAGTCCACACCTTTACAGCAGCATCATCTGGCACCTTTGGTCATCCTTGGGGATATCTTGTCAAAGATTCACTGGGAATTCAGCTGGGTGGCCAGAGTAGAGCCAACAGGATCTGGATGGTTTATCAGTTTGCTGCTTTGGGAATTTACCCTGCTGTATTTTAAAATATGCTGTCTCATTACACAAAAATAGAGGATTTTTCTGATACCTTATTGAGATAGCAGATGTGGGGCTTTGTGTATTTTTGTTTTCACTGCGTCTGCTTTTGATTAGCTGCCTATTTCTTGTTAAGCAATAATAGGAAAGCATTTCTTCAGGGTGTTTTTCAGCTCCAGTCTTCTCTATGAAAGTGCAAGAGGGAGAATTTTAAAGACCTGTCCTGTGAAACTGTTATTTCTTTGATTAACATTCAAAATTCTGATGCTTGTTTTATCGAATTAATGTAACTTTGAAGAAAGGAAAAAGGCAATACTGATTTTTCATAATAGATTTTAATGAGTGGATTTCATAATAGATTTATGATGAGTGTTTGAGTCTGAGGAGTCTGGTCCCATGCATGTTTTCAGATGTCTCTCATCATCCCAGAATCAGAACTCTAATTACCACCTACAGACCAACTTTTGTATTCTGAAGCTATCAGAAAATACACAATGAAAGATTCCTCTTTTTAACTGCATCCTTGTGACCCCTGCTGTGGTTTCTGTTGCCACCAATGTGCCTGCCCTGCTCTTGCTGTGGTTTTATTGCCTTGGTTATGGGTGAGCCTGTTGGGTACCCTGGCAGAGGATCTGTGTCTGGGCACCTCTGTTCTCCCTCAGCTTCTGTGGAAACTCAGCTTTCCTTTCTGTATGGATCAATACCCTTATGGGAGTATCTCTTTTTACTGGGGACCTTCAGATCCAGGATTTTTTATATTTTCCTGCAGTCCTGGTTACCAGGGCATCAGGACTGCTGCAGAGGTTTGGTGCTGTGGTGATGAGAGAGATCCCAGAGAACCCCTGGAAGAAAGCCACAGATGAACTTTTTAAGAAGGGCTTGCAGCCCTTGAGGGTTCAGCATTTCCAGTGCTTTCTTTCTTGTAGCCTGCTAAAAACAGAGAGAATCAGGGGAGGAAATTGTCCATAGCAGAGAATTAGCAGCTAACTCTGGCTGAAAGGCCAGAATGGGTCAGGGGAAGTGCTGCTCTTCACAGAAAGAAAAAAGCCTTTAAAAACCTTATTCTAGGGACAAGTAATGTAAGGACAGGAAATGGCACAAGATGTGAACCTTGAGAAAAGGTTGGAAGAGGAGATTAAAAAAAAAAAAAAGATAAAATGTCACAGGCAGAGACTGGCAATAAGAGTGTCTAATCTGCATTTTGGATTTGGCAATTTTGTATTGGTTGGCAGGAGAAATTAATGTATTAATGTGTTCATTTTTTTTCATTTAAAGTGTTAACTAGAAACAGGCAGTGACCACGTTGTTTTTCTTTATAAATACATTTTTCTTTCCCTCCATATATGCTGAACTGCTTTATGGTAAAGAGGTAAAGTTACCTATGTGTGAACTTCTCACCATGTATTCTCATTCTGTGAGATTATCTAGGGCTTGCCAGGGGTTCTGTGACAATATTCTCAATGCTTGGACTTTGGCCAGTCTGTGCAATTACAATTCTTATGACTCTTATTCAGATTTCCACGTTTTGTTTGCAAGTGGATGCATTTCCAAGAGTATGGAACAGTTCTGTATTATACCAGCTTATCTCCAGTCTGCATTTGGCACAAAAGGAATTATTCCATCTGCTTCAGTGGACTTTGCATAATTTTGGACTGCTCATGAGAACCATGGATATACATAAAAATAGATAGACACAGAAATATATACATATATACTTTTATATGACTTTTACATGTTACCCTGACTTCCTACCTGAGGATGTTTCAAGGATTCCCTCACCTGGCTTCCCCAGGGAAGCAGTTTTTCACAAGTAGGATTGTCCGAGTCACTTACTGAGCTGAGAATGCAGAACTGCTCAATGTGATTGAAAAACTGGCAGCCTCTGAGGGCAATGATCCATGTTCACCTCCAGCCACTGTGGAAGAAATGGACTTTAGGTTCTTTTTTTAGAGGAAGTCAGAGGCTCTAGCTAGCAGAGAAATTTGCACTCAGGAAATCTTAATTAAAGTTCTCTAGATGAAAATTTCAAAGTGGACATTGAAAGTGTTGATGGCACCTTGCTGTCCCAGCCAAACTTCATTCAATGGTCTCTGTTTTCAAGGGAAATTACTTCACAACAGATTTGACAAGAGATTCACTAATATTCACTGCTTTTGGCACACTCCTGAAATCTTCACTACATCTCCAGAAAGCTGATGTGTATGTCAAACTCCTGAATTAGAGAGGTATGCTGAATGCCAGATTAAATTTTATTTTTAATAACTTAAATGCAATAATAATTGCCTATGATAAGGCAATCTATAAGATTCAGCAAGTGTTTCAGGAATAAATGTGCTGATGATACACATTGGACTTGGTTCCATTCATTTTTTTCCTCCTTCTGCTAGCAAAAAGCAAAAGAGTTGTTTCTTCTTATTTATGAATCCTCCTTTCAAAAGACTTTTCTGTATCTTACAACACCTCTTGGTAGTTTCACATTTTTCCCTGACTGGAACAGAAATAACTTGCTGCATTTAACTTGGGCAGTCCAAACAAGCGTTGGGGTTGGCAGAATTAGGCAGAAGATGCACTTTCTCCTAATATGTTCTTAGTTCTTTCTCTGTTGGCTGATTTAACAATCTTGATTGCACTTTCCCCTGATATGTTCTTAGTTTTCTGTTGGCTGGTTTAACAATGTTGATGGATGTACTTGTTAGGCAAGAGGATTTCCATAATTTTAGAGCCTTTATAACAGGCAGGTTTGAACTGCCTTCCAGGTTCTTTTTACCTCTGTGACTTCAGAGTGCGACACGTGCCATCACATTCCAGTCCATCGGTGTAAAAGTTCCCTTGCTGGACAGAAAACTCTCTGTTGCTTGGTGGGGTTTGTGTTGTGCTGGGGATTGTGGAGGCAGCCTGGAAGGCAGGTGGTGTACAAAATCTGAGGAGAGGAGCTCCTGGTGGTGACTCAGTGTAAGCCCTGAGTTTGGCTCTGATTGTGCTCAGCCCAGGACACCCCAGAGTGGGACTGGCCCTGCACAATCTGGCTGCTGCTCAGGGACTCTGGCAGGGCCCCAGGGAAGGTGTTCCTTCATCTCTTTGTCACAGTCTGTGCCTTTCCCCAGTTTTTGGCAGAGCATGCCTGATATAATTGTTAATATCTCTTATGTCATGCCTAAACTTTTGCCTTGATTAGGTGTTTCATATTTAAGGGGTGTTATGTTTATCCAGTGGCTTTGCTTGGCAAATGTCACTGCCAGGAAGATGACTATGTCACTGCTTACCCACAGGACCCCACAGACCATTTACTTTTTCAGAACATGTCTGAAGGGCTTGGCTGAGCTCAGTTTGCCAGGAGAGTGCCATGAGACTCCTGCAGAGCTGGAGCTCAGGGTTAAAAACAGCAGCTTTTCACTTCCAGTCTTTTACAGAACTTGTTTCTAAGATTTTTAGTAATTTCTCACTACATTATGCTCTTGTTTCCTAGACTAATGAGTGAAGATAATTCAGAGCTCTGGACGTTGGTTTCTGTGTGGCAAAGGGTGACCAACAGGTGCCATGCAGCCAGTGTGATTTCTTAGATGATTGCCAGATCCTCTGAGCAGGAGCAGCACACCCAGCTCTCAGAAGGTTTTCTCTTTGCCAGTGCCTCAGGCTGGGCATCCTCCCCTCACCCAGCTCTGCCCTGCCTGTCCTGCCTTCCCTGCTCCCAGAATCTGTGTGCAGGCTCTGCGGAAAAGCTGTGGATGGATGGTGATTGTTCCCATGGCAGTGGGTCCAGCTGGGCAAACCCAACTGGAGCAGCAATCCCTCCAGTCCATGTGCTCATTCCAGCACCAGGAGCTCCCTGCTCTCCTTGATTTACCAGTTCCCAGCACCAGGAGCTCACTGCTCATTGATTTACCAGTTCCCAGCACCAGGAGCTTTTACTGCTCATTGTTTTACCTTCCTCTTCAGAGGGACCTTCCAATCCCTCTGCTGCCAGGGCATCTCAAAGGGAAAAACTGGTTTTATATCAATATTCAGCCCCTGTAGAAAGAAAGGGGACAGTTGGCATATTCAAGAGCACTCGACACATTGCCAGCATTTTTGCCCATGTGACTTTTTGACCTGTGAACCAACACAGCATTAGTTCTTCTGAAATAAAAACATCTTCATTACAGAAAGCTCTTGGCATTGGATCTTGATTTTATTTATGTTTTTATACTAACTTGTATTTTTATACTAACTTTTACTCTTGTAAGTTGGGAATGATTTTTCATTTCATTGTAAAATATCTAAGATACTAGATAAGTGACACATAAATATTATTGTTATGGATCTTTGTGTATTTCTGAGTGCAAACTTGAACTTGCATTTGACAAAGAACATTTTGTTCTACCCTTTTACACTGTTTGTTGGTCTTTGCCATTTATAGACTTTTGTAAGGCCAGTTAACTCCTGGTTATAATGCCAATATATGCACAGCTCAAAAGTGCTTCCTGCAGATGAGACACAAACATAGGTGAGAGGAAGAGTTGGTAGAAATCTCATGGAGTGTCCAGGTTGTTTTTTTCAGCCAGAGCATTAATTGCAGCAGCACAGTTCAAGTGCCAGTTTTGTTTTGGGTGGGTTTTCAAGTGGAGTGCCCTCAGAAGGCAGCAATTCCTTTGTGTTCTAAGGGATCAATGAGCCCCAAACCCAGCCTGGCTTTCACTTCCATCGATTTGAAAAAGTTTTCAAGGTTGAATTTGCTAAAAATAGTGACAGCTTACATTACCTGGAATTAATTCACACTGCTTGTTTTACTGGTAACCAGGGGAGAGATACAGGCAAGTTAATGTCCCTCTGTTTCACAGTGATTCAGTGCAAGCAGAAAACCTGTTATTTAGGAGATAATTTTAGTTTGCTGTTGAGGTTACAAGGCAGTAAATGGCTCCTTGCTGCACCCTCAGAGTTTACCCAGCTCATTTATGAGGCTATTTATTGCCCAGTGTACTTAGAACCAAGCTAAATTATCACTACAGTATCAAATCTACATTAACTCCCCTCCCTTTTCATTCATCCCTTCCTTTATTTCTTTTATATCTCTTTCCCCACCAGACACAGCAAAGTGCTTCCTTCCTCTATATTGCTTTTTCAAATAGAATCAGAGAAAATAATATTCACATTTTAGATGTTAAATGCTGATGGTTTTTATTAGTTCCTTGATTTTAATTGGTTAAAATTTTGTAGGGTTTTTTTTCCTTGGAGGAAAAAATGTACTCTTGGTACAATCAGTTTTGTTAGAAGGATAATTAATTGCTCATATGCAAAGTGAAGTGGTTCACTTATTCTCTTTTGGATCAGAACCAACTTGTAAAACCCTATTTGTATGAAAATTGTCCAAACTTAAGATTCCCTTATGATAGTGGAAAATATTCTTGTGACACTTCACATACCTTTGCTTTCTCTCAAGTTGGATAAACACTGCCCAAGTGTTGCAGGGTTGTGATACGTCCTAAGGTTTACAGATACCAAAAGTTTCTTCTTTAATTTGGAAGATTTTTTTCTAAACATTTTATGCTGTGATATCACTCGGTAGAAATAGTTTACATGTACTTTTCTTGTGTTCCTTTTGTAGAACATATTTTAGAACTTGATCTCCCTTGGTGTCTCTCTCGATACCCTACAGATTTGCTCCTTATTTAAATGCCTTTTGTGATGGTGCCTGCCATATACCTGACATGGCCAACAGAAATCCAAAATGTAACCAGTTTGGCAGGTGCTCTGATACCCAAACTACAACCAGTTTGGAACGTGCTCTGGGCAGCAGTCACGGATTGAAGTAGCAGCTCTGTGAAAAATCCATCTGGGGTCAGCTATCACTAGGCCCTAGCCCTTTGTTTAGGAATATTCCAGACCTGAACAACTTCTTCTGAAGGCAAAAGTGTTATGTTGGCTTTACCAAATTTTTCCATGAACACTTTCATTTTCACTTGGAAAAAAAGAATTTCTTCTTAAATCAGTTCATATCTGCAAGTGATTGCTGAAGCCCAGTCACCTCAAAACCCTTCAACCTCTTTTAAAGCAGTTCTTAGCTGACTTTGGTGAGGCTGGTCTTGACTTCTGCAATTTATCCCTGACACCCTGCAAGTCCTGGAAACTCATTTGTAAAATTTGGTCCTTATAAAAAGAAATTTAAAGTTATTTAAAGTAATGTGCTATTTATAATTGCACATCAGGTGGAAATGAGAATCAGGCACAGGCTTTCAGATAATTTAATCCAAAAAATAGAAGCCCTTTCCAAGGGGATCTGATGATGGTGCATCAGCAGCACCTTCCCACTTTCCAGACTTTCTGTATTGTCACTCATGCTTCCAGTGGTTTTCTGTAGGGCTCATTTCCTTAGGTAAGCCCAAAGTGAATTGAATTTAGTAAATTTGTCTTTGCATTTTGCAGGTTATGACAAGTGTAATGTTAGGCAGAAGTGGTTTAAGGTTGAGCATCATTGATACACCTCTGGCAGATGTTTCTAATGTGAATATCTAATGCCAAATACTCTGTTAAAGTGCCCACAGACCAAGCCAGTATGAACTCTGTGTGTTTGTATAAAGGAGAATAAACTGGAGACACCACAAGGGTGCCAGTGTGGCAGGCTGTAACCCTTTATCTCAGCAGCACTGACCTGCTGCTATCAGACATGCACCCCACCGTGTGGAGCACACACAGCTTTAATCATCTGGAGGCATGTGTTAGCAATTACATTATCTCACTGGACTGAAATAGAACTTCAGCAATAGTTCCAGCTGATGTGCAGTTCTTTTTTTTTTTTTAAGGGAAGTGAAGAAATTAACTTGTTGATGATTCATGGAAGGAAAGAGTGGGGTCTATTTATTTGGCTTTAATCTGAAAGAGGCTAGGTTTGCATTAGATATTGGAAGAACATCCCTTGCTGTGGGGGTGGTGAGCCACTGGGAAGGGGTTTCCAGGAGCAGCTGTGCCTGTCCTATCCCTGGGAGTGCTCCAGGCTGGATTGGATGGGCTCTGGGCAGCCTGGGACAGTGGAAGGTGTTCCTGCCATGGCAGGGGCTGGAATGGATGCTCAGTGTCCCTTCCTTCAGAGCTGGGACAGTGGAAGGTGTTCCTGCCATGGCAGGGGCTGGAATGGATGCTCAGTGTCCCTTCCTTCAGAGCTGGGACAGTGGAAGGTGTTCCTGCCATGGCAGGGGCTGGAATGGATGCTCAGTGTCCCTTCCTTCAGAGCTGAAGCACTCTGATTCTCTGCAGGGTGAGGGTTATTTCCACCACTGCTGGCAGAAATTGGGCCACCCAAAGACTGAAGAGAAGATGCTCAGAGCTGCCTCTGGAGGGGAAGGCAGGGCAGCTGCTGCTCTGGAGCTCAGAACGTGGCTGTGATTAGGGACAGCACAAGTGCAAGGAGAGTTTCAATATCCAGCTGTGCCTGGGGAGGCTGCATTCCAGAACACAGCCATGGATTCTTTTTGTCACGTCCCTGTAGTCTGTAATTAAATTTTCATTGAATGGCTGACTCTGACTATTATAATGTAATCACTTACAGCTCTTGTGTGTAATTCATTAGAACAATAATGAGTTTCAATGAACAGGCTCCCCAGCAGCGATGAACTCTGAATGATTCCTACAATAAAAATTAATTTGGGAGGGTGGCAGATGTAAGACGGATCATGGCATGCTCAAGATCTGTGCATACCTAAGTATAAATAATAAACACCCCCCAGGCAAATGTGAAATGTTGCAGCTTTTTGTGAAGTCATTGTCAGAGGAGCTTCTCTGCATTCTGGTGCTTTAAAGCAAGAGCTGCCTCATCACTCAAGCTGTTGCATTTTTGCATTTATCATTCAATTCTCCGTACCACAATTTTTTGCTAGCAAGTTTTCCAGCATCCCTGCATCCCATTCAGTGGTTTATCTCCAGAATTTCAGGCAGCAGATTTGTTGATGAATCCCACAGATTACCAGGTGGGCTGCAGTCACTCAAACCTCAGACCAAACCCAAGTTCTTTTGCTTGGGTAGAAGCAAAGGAGGAAATTTCAACCAAATATTCTCAGGAGGTAGAGATGCACAAAAGTTTACTGGCAGACTACAGAAAATTAGGTAACATTGGCAAAAGAATAACTACAACATAATGTCACTTATGACAGCAAAGATTCAGCCTGTTGAGCATAGAAACCCATTCAAGGTTCTGTGAGAAGAGAATTAGAAGAAGAAGAGAGGGAGAAAAACTCAAGAACAGGAAAATTATAAAAAAACCAGAGCTGCCTGTTATCCTTCCTCTGGTTTTCCCAGGAGCTCTGCTCCCTGGGTTCTACATTTCCCCAAACAGAGAGCTGAGCAGCCTGCCAGCTGGGCAGGCAGCAGCCAAAAAATCCAGTAGCATATTTATATTCAGATAGTTCTACCTTGGGAACAATTTGGAATTTTCAAACTAGAGCTGTCTTTGTGGGGGAAAAAGAAAAAAAAAAAGGAGAAAAAATAAGCTTTTGGTTTTTCAGCTTTTTTTCTTGTGTTGGGAATTCCATTTTTATGCAATCTCTGTGGTTGAATTATTAACACCTTGGCAACACAAGCTTAAGAAAAGACCAAGAACTACAACTAAATGAAGAGGCAAATTTCTTCATCTGGTTATCTTTGATTTTGCATGCAAAAATGGAAGCAAAGCAGTTTTCATAACTGGTTTTGCTGCAGAAAATTCTATTTGTAATGCATTTTTAAAGTCTCTCTGAAAAACCCCCAAAAGCTGAAAGATGCAGATTCTTACATAGTTTGTTTTTTTCTGTGGAAAATGTGAGTTTTATTCTCTGCCTTGACTTGATTTCAGTGAAGTATTCACCACACAGCTGCAGCCTTGCAGTGCAGAGAGCTGCCTTATAATGGGTGAGGAAATCTTGGGAGGCACACATGGGTTGAAATAATTCAGATTTCAGATAGGTGTGTTGCATGACAGCAAGAAAACTTTCCATAGCTGTTGGCATCCTCTAACTTTCCTTTTTGAGCTTTTCTGTGGGCAAAAGGGAGAAACAAAAGCAAGACAATCACTAGTCTGCCTTCTCTCTGTGTATCCAGGAGCTTCTCCAGCACTGTGTGCAAAGCAGCAAATTCCCAAAATTGGATGTAAGTGCACAAAGTCCCATGTGGGTCACTCTCTTGTGCAGTTCTGGAGCACATTGTGTGGCCAGATGTTGAGGCAGCTGAAGGGATGCTGAAATAAAGGACTCCAGAGGTGTCAGGAGGGTGAGCTCTGTTGGTAGATGCTAATAATTAAATATTAATGGTTATCATGGACAGGAATGGGGCTTGTCCTTCTGGGCAGAGCTTGGGTCCCTCTGCTGTCTCAGAGCTCCCTGGAACCTGTTCAGGTGTCCCTGGGCAGAGCAGATCCCAGGGGAGCTCAAGAACCCTGCAAGGCTGAAGTTGTTCGCAGTAATTCCCTATGTAGGAAACAGATTTTTGGGGTCTGAGGGTGGAACAAGGGTCAAGCAAAAGAAATATCGTGGTTTAGTGTTAGGAGTAGAATTCAGTTTAATATTTTCACACTCTACACGTTTTTATTTTTCAGCAGTACACTTTAATACACTTTCCCCACACAAGCTATGATTGCTTTATGGATTTCCCTGGGAGTGGTATGGCACTGCCACAGGGATTCTCCTGTGCTCCCATTCCCACCACTCTCATCAAGGCAAAATTTGCAGTAGCAGGGGCTTCAAATGACCACAAATCCCTCCTGGGATTGCAGAAGAGCCCTGTTTATCTTACAGATGGGTCAATAAAAATCAAATGAACATGTAAATATACTGACTTCTTTCTGTCCTTCCCCACTTCAGTCTTCTCCTGTCTGTAGTGATTGTCTTCCTCCTTGGTCTTGCAAGCAGGCAGGAAATGAACACTGAATTTTTGGGGTTGTTCCCACGAGGGTTTATTCCACACACACTTATTGCCATGACTAAGGCTTTAAAGCACACAGCTTTCAGCTGCCTGGCTGGGTTTTATTGGGTGTTCAGGTGCCCAAAGCCACCAGGTCCTCAGGTTTCCCTGCAAGGGCTGAGCTTCATCCCACTGGTGGGAATGAGAGGATTTTTCAGGTCCCTTCTAACCCAGACCATCCCATCATTCTGTGAATTTTTTGTAGTTGAAAAACAAGTATTTTTTCATGCATCTCTGTGAGTCTGCAGTGCATCTCCAGGAAACAGCACTATTTACTACATTCCATCTCTGTAGGATCCTGATGTGTTTATTTGGGGCTGGACAGATGTGATCTTCTTCATTTCAGAAAGATATTGAAGCAGATCCATAGGCCTAGGAGTTTCTGATTTATTCAGTGAAGAGAACACCAGAACTTTTCTTAAAGGGTCAAGAAATCAGAAAAGTAACCAAAAATCTTCTTGCACTTAATTCCCATAGATATTGTAAAACAGTTGGGAACTAAAGCTCCATTTTAGGAATTCCTTCTTTAATTTTTCTGTCAAATAGATCTTTTGATAATGTTCAGAGAGCTTTTAAATGACTTTATTTTCCTTTCAGGTCCATGTGAAGTTTGCCTAGTGGTCAGCTTTCGAAGCTATTGCACTTCCCACTTAAAAGGGAACATAAAGATCATTACCTTGCAATTGGCACACATCAGGGTTCCCTCCTATTTTACCACCAGTTGAGATTTTAGAGGTTTTTGAGCTGTTCAGGGGTTGAAAAGAAACCCAAAGAAATCATTTTATCTAGCTGAAGATAACTGAGTTTTTCACAGGAAAGGTAAATGAAACCAATGTATTTTGCATAATGAAACAGATGACAAACTGGGCAAACTGATCTGTTAATGAGCTTCCTGTAAAGCAAGAATGCAGGAAAATGAGCAAGGAGCAGGAGAAATCACTCTGATCTTCACATTTAACAACCACTTCTAATCAAAGACTGTTCTAGGATCTGTGAATCTTTCAGCTCCCTCGAATGGTCAGCACTATTTGAATTAAAAAAGGTGTTGTAAGGTTAAAATGTAAACCTCATTACAAGCAACTTATTCAGGTGTGCAGTATCATTATTGGAGGGAAACTTATCTGTCAGTCAGAGATGGCAACTTGCAATGGCAGGAAAGAACCACAGACGAGGAGAGGAGGGGCTGATCTGGCCACACAAAATCTGGTTCCTTCCTCCTCTGAGTGCTCGTGGTCTTTGGGACAGTTCTTCATCGTCCCCTTTGCCACAGGCTACTCCAAAGACAGAGATAAGAGTTCTGAAGTGAAGGGGACCTTGCCCAGCACTCAAGCTGGCTTGGATCAAGGCTGTGCCAGTGTAATTTGTAATCCTGCTCTTTGCTGAGTGCTTTGATGGGAGCTTCACAGAGTGAAGGGAATGCAGGGCATCTCCTCCTGCAAGGCAGGTGCCAGGTACAGTAAAATCAGGGTGACCCCAATGTCTGGGAACGGTTGGCATCTATCTCCATTGATTCAGAAGGCTGAAAAACTGCTTTATTAAACTATATTATAATACATTATACCATACTGGAACTGTACTACAAAGAATGCTAAAGAAAACTGGTGACTGTCTGAGACAGCCAGGACAGGGCTTTTTCCAATTGGCCACAATCCTCAGCAGAATCCAGCTGGCAAATCCCTTCAGGTAAACAATCCCTTCAGGTACACAATCTTCCCGACACATTCCACAGGTGCAGAACAACAGGAGCAAATGTGCTTTGTAAATGGCAATAGAAGGTGTAAAAGCATTTAAATAGTCATCATCTTCCTATCCCTGCTAAGCATCATCTAGAAAAGGTGGTTATCAAGCTAATAAATCTAATTCCCAGCTTCCCTTAGAGGAGCTAAGGCTTGGTATCAGGAAATTGTTGATAGAGAAGTTAAATCCAAGTGCTGTGGAGAAACTGCTTTTTTTTGGAAATTATACAAGCCAAATAAATATCAAATAATGAAGCCTATAACAAAGAGCAGTGATTTCAAAATGCTCTCCAGTAAGTTGCTGCCTAGTCAGCTATCAGTCTGCCTGGAGAAGCACTAAGTACAATGCAGGAATTCAGAGAAGAGGAAATCAGGCAATGCTGTCTCTTCCTTTCAGCCACACACTGTGTTGGCTGCTGGTTTCACTCCAGATGTGGCCACAGGTATTCCTCAGAAATGAGCTGTGGATTTATTTGGGCTGAGGTCTGGTCTGTTTGTGAATGCTTGTCTCTGTTCCTTCTTTTAGCTTGGCCATCCTCCTTCTTCTCAGGTACATCTAAACTTTGAATTTAAAGTGAAGCCACTGCTAGACAAAGAGAATGTGGCAAAATTTATATTTTTTATATAGTGTAGGCTGACACCTTACTCCACAATATTCTGAAGGCCAGATCCTAGAAAAGGATGAAAAAAGAAAAATATTAGTCCTAGTTAGTATTCTAACAATTTGGTAGTAAATGTTTTATTGGTGTTTGCAATGTGATAGATTGTGACTGGGGGAGGAGGGGCTCAGTATCCCATTAAAAGGAAAAAGCAGCTGTTTGGAAGGATATGATATTTCAGTTCATTGTTATTTACTGGTTACATTTAGAAGGCACAACAAGTTTTGCTTCTTGGTCCATTTTCCATTCAGAAAAAAAGAGGAGGCGTATTAATAGTTCCTAGTATTTAGGTTAGAGGTGTGGTTTGTCGTTTTCTCTGAGGAATTGTGGTTTTCCTTACTGAAGGACAAACAGCAGCAGCAGCAGCGATGACACCAAGTGCTGGTTCTGTTAATAAGTGCCCTCTGCAGTGCTGGCTGGGACAGGAGCAGCCCCAGTGTCACCAGTCAGGGCCTGTGCACAAATCACAAACGGGACGGGGCTGCTGAGGAACTGCCTTGAGCTGCTTGATTTTCCAGCATCAGCCTCATTACATGGTTATGACAATGGGAAGATGCCAGCAGCTCACATCCCAGGCAGCAGAACAAGAACTCAATGTCACAACTCACTTTATGAGTTTCTTGACCAATCACACAAAGCAAAAGCACACTGACAGTATTTATATCTGTATAGTATATATTCTATATTGACAGTAGTTCTGTCCAATCACTATAAGCACAGGTATCTTTGGTTAAACAATGCTTGCTTATTTCAAAAACAATACCTGCTTGTGAGCCTTCAAACACAATGCACAGATCTCCATTATTAAGCTTCAACCTTCCCAATATCTCGCTAGATAAACTTTTCTGTGGCTTAGAGAGTTCTTCTGGCCAAGCATTAATACACAGACCATTGGCCTATTTGTCCTTGCTTTTCTACAGTTTAAATAATTTTTCTACTGACCAATCTCATGGCATGCTTAGCTCCAATCACAGTTCTGCTGTCTCTGGGGCCTGCCTTTTGCAGCTTTCCCAAAACCATCTGATTTTGTGGATTCCCACAATTCCCCCTCTCTGTTCATCTAAAAAGAAACTTTCACAATCGTGTCATTTATTACTTGTGTTTTGTAGCCTTCCTATAATATTTCTGCTTCTTACCTGCTTAAAGCATGTTCTTGCTTGCACTAAGCATTGCTATATCACAACACAGCAATTTAATGCTGTGACAGTCCAGTCAGTGGAAAGGGCATCAATTGCACCTGACAATAGTTACAAGTCATTGTTTGAAAAACTCTCGTTGGTTCCAAGGTCTTAATTCAAAACCTTCCTCCATGTCTATACCTTCATCCATCATCTCTGTGAGATTTTAAGAACTCTCTGTGGTTTTGCAGCTTTCCCAAAACCCTCTAATTTTGTGGATTCCCACATTCCAGCACCAGAACAATTCCAGACCTTCAGAAACCCTGAGAGGGGCTGGTGTTGGGGGCAGCCCAGGATTCCCCCTGCCCTCAGCACAGGGTTGGGAAGGCTGTTCCTGCTGGGAATGGCCGTGGCTGTATGGATTTGAACTGGAGTTAGGCTGTGTTTGGCCAGCCTCGTGTGGAACATGATTTCCTGTCCCTGTAACAGCACAGTCATGCTGCTGCTGTGTGTCCTGTCCTTCCTCAGAAGGGAAGCATTTCCTGCTTGGATGTCTTGTAGAGTTTTAGTGTTTACTTCAGAAAGCACACAGTCAACTAAGAACATTGCAAAAAAGGTCAGCTTTTGATTTTCTTTATGTTTTGGTGGTATGGATCTTTTGATGTTGTTATGTTTTCTGGTTTTTGACTTTCTTTGGTTTCCTTTAAGCTCCCCACTGAAAATCAGTTGTGCTTGTTTGGGTTTTTTTCCTGGAGTGAATTTCGTGTCTGCACAGTTACATATACTCAAATATTCTCATTAGAGAATTATTATTTTTAGAATTATAATGCAAATTGGATCTCAGATTGGTCTGAGCCTCCAGCATAGCTGCATATTGAATGAAATGCCTCTACTCACAGGACTGCATTTGAATGCATCTTCTGCTTTGTATGTGTTTAATTCTACACAGGGAAGACCTCGTTGCTTGAGGGTGAAAGGAAATCAATTTTTACAGTGATTCCTGCATTAAAGACAGAGGTGTCAGAGGTCATTCTTGATCCATATGCTGCCATTGTTTATTCATGGAGGATAAGGTAGTTCCTAAGTTAGAAGAGAAATTTTCCATTAGGATTTAATGCAGCAGCTCAAGATTTAAAAGCCTAATGTCTTGGTGCACTCTGGGAAAGTGGGGAATTTAAGTTATTACAGAATCACAGCAAGGTCTTGGGGGCCTCTGTCACAATGATTTGGTGTCATCTGAGGTAAAATGGAAAGCAATTGTCCAGAGGAAGAACAAAAGAAATGAACTCTAGTTACCAATCTGTGCTATTTACACAAAGGCCCAACAGAAATGGAAACTGAAGATGAAGAACTCTGTACCAGCTCATCCTTTGAACCTCAGTAGGAGTAATTATTTTTTTAAAGTCTGGATTTTTCTTTTTTTCTCTCCCATTCTTTCTTTAGATCTTCTTGTTTTGTTTTTACACTTGAAGAAAAAAAAGAATAAGAAAAAAAGCTATAACAATTCATTCCTGTCCATGGGGAATAGCACACAGGTCATAGAGCAAGGAACTGTATTACTCCATTAGTGCTGAAACCCACCAAATGAATTAAATAAGTACTTGAAATGAAATAAATAAGGTACAACTTGCTACGAGGTTTCTAAAGAAGAAACCTTGCACCCAGCAGTGACTTTGAAGTTTTACTTCTTTTTTTATTTTTTTGTATTATTGTTGCTATTCTGTGCTGATGTGCTGGTGTTCAGAGTCCACGACCCTGTGCAGTCCCTTGGGGATGTCAGAGATCTGAGAGCCATTGTTGTGCCTGTGTTCATTAGGAATAAAGGGAAAGGGACTGATCTGAATGCAGCACTGCCAAAGCTCCCCAGATTTTGTTGTTGTTGCTGCTAAGGACAGAGCAAAATAACAATCCAGAGCTGGTAAATTTCTGGACTCTGATTTTTACAGAGTAAAATGAAATATCTCTGCTGAAGTACTTTGCTGAAAAAATTAGTAACCAGCTGGATTTTAGGGGGGCTGATGGCAATAATGTTTAAAAAAACCCATATAAATGGAAAGAGCTCTGCTGAAATAGAATAGTTTTAATCCTGCTCTTAGAAAAGTTTCAAAACTAAAAATCTTTTAGGAAAACACAAACTGGAACTAATTGTGTTTGATGCTTATAATGACGCTCTCCAAACTGCTTTGTGAACATTCAGTGTTGTACAGTAACCTTCCTGCAATAATCCTGCAGGACTGTTATTGCCAGTTCTGCTGATTTTCTTGTGGTGCAATTGGCCTCACAACTCCCTTTGTGTCAATAATCTTCACAAAAACTAGAGACATCCTGTGCCTCCTCTGAAGGACTGAGGACGTGAGGGGTGTGACAAACACAGGGAGTATGATTATCCTGGATTTATAAATGTGAGCTGCAGGGACACAGAGAGGTTCTCCCCTGCCCAGCAACGTGTGAGGGCACCACCCACAGCCCTGGGGTGCTCAGGGATGTCTCCAGCTCACACTGAAACAGACTGGGGCAATTTGGATTTAGGGACAGAAAGAGCTCACTGTGCCCTGTACCCTGTCTTTGCCATGTGGGCTTGCTCAGAGCTCTCTTGGAGTGCCCTGCTTCCCAAACAAACCACAGTCCTTTGGTTTGCAGAGTTTTCTGCTCATTAGGGGAAATTTTGTTAAATTTTTGAACTGTGAGATGCATCATAAGCACTGGTATTTTTATATCTGTCTCACTCACTGTCTCCTAATTCCTTTGGATGCACTTACTTCTTATGCTGCTCATTAAGAAAATAATCCCAATTACTCATTGTAAGGAGCTGCAGAGGAAGTGTGGGGCTCCAGCACCATTTACTTGAACAGAAGGTAGGAAACATTACCATCCATGCATTCCAGCACTTGCTAGCAAAGCACAACTAAATTTAGCAGCCAGAGATATTGATTTGATTAAAAATTGTTTTAAGACTTGTAAATGTCACTGGAACTTAGCAAAATGAACATTATTAAATCCTTCTGGTGATGGGGAAAACTAACAAAGGGATTTACAGTGGTTTCTGTAATTAATTGCTCTGTCATGATTTATATTAACTTACGGTACAACTCCATTAGCTCAGACCTGTCATCTCTGCTCAAGGAACCACCAAGTAATCACTAGCACATTAAAGAATAAATTAGTTTTTGGCTTGGAGCCTAGTTGTAGAATGTTCCATTTGTGTCTGCTGTAGACATATGTACCTAATAAAGTTGGGAAGAACGACTTAAACTATGTATACATCAATGTCAGCTGACTGCATTTTGGAGAAGATATGATCAGCATTGTTCATTAGGCCTAATGAATCATTTAATTTCTGTTGCTTGCCTCCTGTTTTGGTGAACACCTTTGGATGAGCTATGAAGCAGGAGATGATTGAAAATAGGTGGGTCTCCTGAGATCCTCCTTCCTTCACGTTCTGCGACCTGTGGCTGTGGTAATAACTTCATATGGTTTTTGTTAACACTTCATTACCCCAGACTTGGATAAATTATCCTCCTGCTTCTCCCCCAGTTGCAGACACATGGGTGAAGCCAAAGTCTTAGCTACTACTTACAGTCGATTATGGGATTTGTGAGGTTCTATCAAATTATCTCTGCCTTTGATAGTTTGAAGATGTTTTAAGTGGTTTTTCTGTTAGTGTGTTATGGCTTGCACAAGAAGCTGTTTTACATTTCCACATATGCTGTAATGTTCTTAGGAGCCTGCAAGCGAAGTTTTCAACCAATTTATCTTTTTTTTCTTTCCCCCCTGGATAAATCCTGGGTAAATGCCCTTGAGGCATATCAGCACGTGGCTGGGGAGGCAGCAGTGGCACTCTGAGCATGAGGCTGGCTGTTCCACTGAAGTGTCATGTGGTTAAACAAGAGTTGTGGGCAGCCTGCAGGACTTGTGAACGTGCATCACGTGTAACACCTCCAAGGCTTTGCTGTGCATTTGAAGCTTTTAGTCCTTGGACAAGCTACTGAAATTAAAAATGTGTCGTTTGTTAGCTCTGTTGTTCAAAGCAGCACATTATCCCTTCCCTTTTACAACAATGGAAAGCACTCTGACAGCCTTGCTAGTTTTATTGTTTCCTACTATTTATGCACATTATCCCTTCACTTTTACAACAATGGGAACCACTCTGACAGCCTTGCTAGTTTTATTGTTCCCTACTATTTATGGGGTGCTGCATGGATCTCAGTTCTCTTTCCTGACCTCAGTGAGAATGTTGCCCTAGGAGCTAAAATGGGGATACGTGTGTCAAAACCCTAATGAAAAATCCAGACAGGTCCAAGCTGATCTTGTAGGTAGGAAAAATTTGAATCTGGGTTGCTCAAGAAGACCCAACAGGCCTGCAGGCAGGCAAGAAACAGGACAAAGGGGAATGGCTTTAAACTGAAGGACAGAGTTTACACTGGACTGGAGATGGGGAAGAAATTCTTCCTTGTGATGCTGCCGAGGCCCTGGCACAGGTTTCACAGGGAAGGATGGATGCCCCATCCCTGGAAGTGTTCAGGGCCAGGCTGGATGAGGCTCTGAACAGCCTGGTCTGATGAAATGTGCTCCTGGCCCTTGCAGGGGGTGGGAACAGGAAGGTTTTAGAGTCCCCTCCAACACAAACCATCCTGTGATTCCGTGAATGTGCCCAGGAGTGGGAGATGAGTCAGCCTGGCATCCCAAGCACAGGGAATAATTTGGCCATGCAGCAGAGAGGTGGGCTGTTAAATGGGGTTTTGATGGAGTGTCCTGGACACACAGGGGATGGCTGGGGCTGATGTCTCATTGCTCCTGTCAGCTGCAGCCTGAGATAGTTACAGCTGCAGCAGGCTCAGACGCAGAGCACACCCGCACTGATGTGGACATCCATTCTAAAATATATGGTGTTTTTGAAGGTTCTGCTGGACACTGATTATAGGTAATTTTGAACAATAACATATTTTGCATTAATGGTAATTTCCTAGTGTCCCAGAGACAAAGTCAGAGCCATGCCTGGCGTGTTCACAGAAGTGGCCAAGGCACAGATTTTTGTGAGCCCTCCATCTGTTGATGCCAACACAAGGACAGGAAGGAGTGTGAGTTTCAAACCTCCTTTCTCTGAAGGGCTCTGTGCCACTCCCCACTGTTTGCAGTAGAGAGCTACAGTAAAACTCAAACTTTTTTTTTTTTAATCTGTGAGTTTACCAGATCTCTTGGCACGATGACTGCTGTGCCTTTCTTTGAATGCCACAGCACAAGCATTAGGTTCAGTGGCAAGAGACACTGTCATTTCTAGTGTCCCAGACTGCTAATCTTTAAATATTGTTGTATCAGCCAGCTCTTTTCTACACATGCCATCATGACTGGCACTGCCAATCTACTATTTATGTGGATTATGTTCAAACCATCTGTTTTAAAATAATAGTAACGATCTCTTGAATAGAAATGTGCGTGCTGACGTCAAGGACAGGGCAATGCTGGGGAAGCATTGCAAAATGGAAGGACATTAATTTGCAAATGTTCACTGGTGGAAGAGATATATATCCATTAAGTGGTCCCAGGAGGAAGAGAGAGCCAGGCCAATAACGCCCCCCTGTTATTTTGCTGGCCATAACTTGGAGCAGAGTTTGTTCCAGGGTTTAGAGACAAGCCCAGTATTATTTTTCAGTTCAGACCTAGTGGGAATTAGTCAAAATGGTGCAGTTATGATTCTAATACTCCCCCCCCCCCAAACTTGCAGAAAGTACAGATCACTATCCAAACTTTGTGGTTTGGTCTCACATTTCTTAGGCAAGTTTTCAAAATTAGCCATGAAATGAGGTAGTGCTTTTGCACAAACTTGATGGAAAATGGGAAGTAGGAAATCTCAGGAGAATATCAGTTTTCAGGAGATTTCAGTATGTCCTGAATTCCGTGGGAATAGAAAATCTGTGACAATAGCTTTTCTTTTAAAGATCAATCTAAACCTCTAGCTTTAAATCTAGGCTTCTAGACTTCTGGCTCAGACCCATCACAAAATATTTTAGCGCTTCCCTTTCTTGTGCCAGGCAAAATCAGGCGCTGTTGTCTCATTTGCATTTCCAAAGAACCCATAGCTGCAGCCTCTCCAGTGGGTGTTGAAGTGCAGAGACATACAAAACCAATTTTTTTTGTATCTTATTTTACAAACCTTGGAAAATGTAATGATCTGGTTTAGGTCAGCTCTTACTTTATGTGAACATGCTCATTTCTTAAGTCAACATGGTTCTTGGCTGTACTTTTTTTCTGCTGAAGCTTTGCTGTTTGAGTTTGAGAATGTGTTTGCCAAGGCAGTGTCTGATGTGATCACAACAAGCCAAGGGGGCACATTCTCCTGTCAGATACCTTCCATTAACACCAGAGCACTTCCCACTTTTCTGGGAGAGGGTCTAAATAATGACCACGGGCTTTGTCTGGGATAATTGATAATCTTCCAGGCTGCCTTACTAGCAAGAACAAAAAATCCCAGTGAATTATCAATACACACACCCATTTCACCTATTGCTCTTGAAACAAGAGATTTAGTTTATTGTTTGGGATTCTGTTGCATCCCTGGACTGGTTCGGAGCTCCTGGTTGGATTCTCTCCCTCTGCAGCCTTGCTCCAGTTCCACATTGTTACTGGTAGTGGCTGAACACACTGCTGAGTTGAGTGTATCCAGCAGTAAAATGTCACAGTGTGTGATATTTGCACTATCAGAAGTGCAGTTAGATGTGACTATAAAAGCTTTTGCCCCTTTCAGGAAGGGCAGTGCAGGAGCCTTTGTAAGTCAGAAGAAAAAGAACATATAATCTTATGGCTTTCACATTCATGTTTTAGTGTATGCAGGAATTGTTCTTGCAGGCAGAATAATTGATATTAATGTTGTTATTATAAATGATTATTCTGCAATCATTGCCTTTTAAGAATGGGCTGATGATTTATGCTTTCCATATAAGCACGGATTTCTTTAAATGGAAAACAGTCAAAGTCCATCAGGTTTTGAACATATAAATTTAATCACTCATCACACAGTAATTGATAATCTCATACATAAATATGTCATATTACCTATTCAAAGATGCAAACCACATATGCCAAAAGGAATGGAGTCAGTCCACACTTAGGGTCTAAAGGATTAATCAACATTTCAAATACATTCCTCAGTGATCCTGCAGACCAATAAAATCCCTGGCCATGACCTGATACCAGGTCCTTTTCACTCTAGAGATTGCTCAAGAGCAGCTTAATACTTTTGTTACATGACACTAAAATATATTATAGGTCTTGCAAATGCTTCTCCTCTCCTAAAACCAGCACTCTAACAGCTCAGAGACTGAGGTGCTGCCACCTGCCCAGGGCTCTGTCTTCTCTTTCAATCCCTTCATGAAATTATATTGTGTCTCCACCTTGCTCATTTTGTTCACCAAAACAAGCTTTATTCCTGAGAATAAAATAAAATCCGGTGTAATCTCAATGTGTAATCTCTAAGTGTAATCTCAATGCATTCCCTTTGCCATCCCCTGTCCCCTCAACTGCTGCTCCTGTTCCAGTTAACACCCAGAGACAATTTACCTCCTCTGATTAACTCAGTGCATCTATTAAGGGTCTAAACTTGACCTGAGGAGCTCAGCAGCTCCTCAGAGCTCAAAGCTTGGGGTCATGGTGCAGAGTTTCAGGCTGGCCCTTGGCTCAGTGCAGAGCATTTTGGAGAGCAGCATTTCCAGTGTTATTTGTCATCACCCCAGCCTGCTGCAGTGCATCAACAGCTCCCAGCCTGGCTCAGGGTCCTGTCAAACTTCCTGCAGGACAGCCTGGTGACCTTGCTGCTTCATCTCCTCCAGGTGCAGCTTTGCTAGCTCAGCTTCTCTCTTCGGCAATTTAAATTACTCATTGCCCAGCCTCAGACACTGCTGCCATGCTCTACCCTCAGTATTTCCTTGTGCTGAGTAACCTGACTTCTGCAAGTGTCACTATCTGCCAGTACCTCAGCTAGTCCTCTGCACTGAGGAGGCAGCAGCTCTGCCAAAAAGGGCTGTGAATCAAATTAGCAAAAGCAACTGGGATCAAATGCTCAGGTCCCAGCCTTTCCAAACACTGAACTAAACAGGGAACAGAAGCTGTAAATCATGCAGCTGCTCCTGACTTTGTGAAGGTATTCCTGCAGTGTTCTACCACAGCCTGCCAGATCAGATATTTTTGGACTTGATCTTGGAAAAATGAACTTAAAAAAAAAATTGTAGTAATCTAGGATAGAAGCCTAAAACTAAAATAACTGGGAACACTGTTGCAAGGATGCTTTTTAATGGTGTGTTTTAAATTGCTTTATATGGATAATCTTTGGCTGGTAGAGAACAAGGGGGGAAAACAGTGTGTGCATGGGCAGCAGCACCCTGGGACAGGGGACAGAGGAAATGGGGCAGCCTGAGCAGAGTGAACATGCAGTAAAATGAGTGAATGCAGGGTGAACATGCAGTAAAATGAGTGAATGCAGAGTGAATTGCAGTGCTGGGAGGTTATTCCCTCCATCAGGGTGTGCAGCTCTTCCTTACTGCTGTGATTAAAAGTGAACATATTTTTGACTGGCAGAAGAGTGAGTGCAGTACATGCTGCAGCTTTTCCTGAGGTGTTTTGGTGTGTGGCATCACTGGCTAACCCACCTAAAAAATTCCAGGCCAACTTAGAAGTCACGAGTGTTTATAGAGTTGGTTAGCTTGGGATTTTTGTGGATTTGTCTGGTTTTTTTTGTGTGTACCTTTCAAAATACTTGTAGGTTAAACATGCAAGCCTTTTGGCATTTTCAGAAACCCAGCTCCAGGTGTCAGGGCTTGAAGTTTCGCAGCAGCAGAAGCATTGTCAGCAGGGTTTGTGCCACTCCTGGGTAGGTTTCTGCCCGCCCCTGCCATCAGTGCCTGGTTCAGGGCTCACAGAGGCTCGTGGTGCCCAGCTGAGCTCGGCCACGGCAGAGGTGGCAGGCCCTGGTGGCAGCTCCACACCAGCCCTCCTGGGTCCTGCATCTGTGCCAGGCATCACCTCAGACTGGTGTGCAGGTCACCCCTTTGCCCAGCTTCCTTGGGAAAATAATAATAATAATGCAACTTCTGAATCCAGCTCTTGGTGTTATTTGTTGATTTTGCTCTGTGTTACAGTGGGAATGAGGGGACCCAGTGGCTCACATTGCTTGTGCCCTTGGCTTGCAGTTCTGGCAGGGTGTTGATCTCAGCCCCCACAAACTGCTGCAGTATCAGGACTCTTTTTCTCTCGAGCAGCAGCACTGGCTGGTCCCTTTCTCTGTCTCCTGGCAGCAAACACAGTTTCTGCTGTCCCCTGCCACATCAGATTTTACCACAGGGCTCCCTTGGCTTGGGCTGGGCTGGGCTGGGCTGGGCTGCAGCACTGCCTGCCAGCCCCAGATGGGCAGGGGGCTCCAGAGAGGAGTCTGGGCACACACACCCTGTCCGTGTGTCTGTCTGGGTGTGTGACCTCAGGGGGCTCCAGGAGAGGAGCCTGGGCATGCACACCCTGTCTGTGTGTCTGTCTGTGTCTGTGTGACCTCATGGGGCAGCTCCAGGAAAGGAGCCTGGGCACACACACCCTGTCTGTGTGTCTGTCCGTGTGTCTGTCTGTGTCTGTGTGTCCTCATGGGGCAGCTCCAGGAGAGGAGCCTAGGCACACACACCTTGTCCGTGTGTCTGTCTGTGTCTGTGTGTCCTCAGGGGGCAGCTCCAGGAGAGGGGCCTGGGCACACACACACCCTGTCCGTGTGTCTGTGTGTCCTCATGGGGCAGCTCCAGGAGAGGGGTCTGGGCACACACGCACCCTGTCTGTGTCTGTGTGACCTCACGGGGCAGCTCCAGGAGAGGAGCCTGGGCACACACACACCCTGTCCGTGTGTCTGTCCGTGTCTGTGTGTGTGACCTCAGGGAGCAGCGGGGGCTCGCTGCTCTCTGGGGCTGGCCCTGTCCCCATCAGGGCAGGCGTGGGAAGGACGGGGAGCAGGGCCAGAGGTGTCTCTGAGTCACCTCTGGTGTCCCCAGGGCTGCTGGCCTGGCCTGGCCTGGCCTGGCTCCATCCCTGCTGCTGCAGGAGCCCTGCCCTGCCCTGCCTGGGTCACGCTGGTGCCACCCCCCTGCCCAGGCGCTCTCTGGCAGCACAGGCTGGCCTGGTGCCACCGTGGTGCCCAGGAATGCCCTGTGCCAGCAGTGGGAGCTGCCCTGGTGCCTCTCCTGTGTCGCGCTGTGAGCGCGTCTGGTCAGGAAACTCCCTGCGAGCCGTGGGAGAGCTTGGCAATGGATGCTGGAGTGGAAAGTGTTAGCAGTCTGTGGAAAGCCTGGCTGGTGCTGCTGCAGGGGAATTGGCAGCTGCTGGGGGTGCAGGCAGGGCAGGAAAGTGCTGAGCTACTGGGCCAGAGGGCTGGGGAGGCAGCGAGCTCTGGGCTGGGAGCTGCAGCACAACCGCAGCCCAGAGCACACGGGGAGCCTGGCCAGGGCCGAGCTGCACAGCCACACCGACTGCCCCTCTGGCCAAAAACAGGCACGTGGAGACAGGAAATCAGAGTAAAACAGAGGGGAAAATAAAACCAGAAAGAAAAGAAGTGAGAGCAAGCTCAGTTCTGTAGGGATGGCACCTTTAGGAAGCTGTGCTATCACTGGAATGGTCCCACCAAGTGTAAAACTGCTCCTGTGTTCACTGCTCAAGAACACCAGCTCTTGTTCTTGCTACAGAAACATCTTCAGAGCACATATTGCATATGAATGCCAATATTTGGTCTTTTTCTGCTGATGTGAATACATCATTTTCATGTTACAAAATTGTGACGGTGGTCACGGGAGTCTTATGTTGAAAGAAGAGACGAAGGTTTGGCTCCATGTTTCAGAAGGCTTGATTTATTATTTTATGATATATATTACATTAAAACTATACTAAAAGAATAGAATAAAAGGTTTCATCTCAGAAGGCTAGCTAAGCTAAGAATAGAAAAGAATGATTAACAAAAGCTTGTTATTCATTCAGAGAGTCTGAGCCAGCTGACTGTGATTGGCCATTTAATTCTAAACATCCACATGAGAACAATCCCAGATGCACCTGTTGCATTCCACAGCAGCAGACAATCATTGTTTACATTTTGTCCCTGAAGCCTCTCAGTTCTCAGGAGGAAAAAAAAGTCCTAAAGAAAAGATTTTACATGAAAAGATGTCTGCGACACAAAATAGTCCCAATTAAGGACTTTTAAAAATTATCTTCAGGTTCTACACAGACTGTTGGTGCACAATGACATTATGATGCTGCATTAGACACATAAATTGTAATTGAAAATTAGAAAATGTTTGTGCTAAAGTTAAAAGCCGACAACCCAGAACTATTAACAGAAAAGTTGGGATATTGATTAAAAATGAAATTGTCTGCTGAGGCTCATGTGATGTCCTAACATGAACTCTAACAGCCAGACTAAATTAATAACTTTCAAAGAAATTTGCAGTTTTTCTTAGAAAAGGAGTCATTAGTTTAAGGAATGGAATTCCACTCCAAGTGTTGGGCTGATTTGGTTGAATAATTTTGGTATAGAATGTGGCAATGAAACTTGCTGATGGAAAAACCCCCAGCAGGAATATTTTACAGTCAGGAGTGCAAAATCACGCAGGGTCACTGGAAACAGCTGGGGATGGCCCCTCCTGGATGAGAACTTGTGGCAAAGGTAGAACTGGTCTTAGTACATTGTAAAAGAGATTTTATTATAGGAAGAGTGATGGATTATGCCACAGCAGAGGGAAATCTGCCTGGCATTCCTTACTCCTGACAAAATTCTTGTGTGTTCTGTGCAGCAAAGACAAACCCAGCCTGAAGGAGGCACCCCCCCTTGCCCTCCATACTGGACCTAGGTGTGATTCACTAGATAAGACCTGGATGGTGAAATCCCTGCTTTTTTTGTTTGTTTTTCATTTAAGATATAAGTATTTTAAGTAGCTGGTTTTGATTTATTTACATTTTTTAATTAAAAGAAAATTACAGATAAAAGATGCTATAGCAATCATCTTCCTAAAAAAGCAAAATATTGCAATGTAATTAAAAGGACTCCTCAAATTGTAATTAGATTTGAAATTTAATTATGACTAGAATACTTCATCCCTGTGCACAACTGACATCTTATTGATACACAACCTTTATTGTAATTTTATTGCATTTTGGCTGAGATCTTAATCTATGGACTAAATAAGATCATCAGATTTCTCTGAAGGCTTAGATTTAGGTGAAGAGAGCAGCATGTTGTTTTCTTCTGCATATTAGAGCGGAGTTTTGTACTTGTGCATTTCTTCACTTGGGCTCAAGAGAGAGCTGGCTCTGGGTGTTCCATAATTGCAACACTTTGCTCTCAGCTATAACCAAAAAAAAAAAGAGAGAGAAAGGAACAAATGGAAGCTGAGACAAAGACAAAACTGGATGAGGTCCTTTCCCATCCAGCCTGGTCCCATTTGTCTGGCTGCCTCCTGTGGCTAAATCGGATTGTCACAACATGTCTGCATCTGCTCCACACACATTTTTCTTTCTCAGGTTGTGTCAGCCCCACTCCCTGAGAGCATCTCTGTAGATGAGATCTCAAGAGCAGTGCCCACTGTTGAGAAGGTCCCTCTCAGGTGGGACCTTCCAGTTTTGCTCAGGATTTTCTCCATGTTAAAGTTCATTCTTCTGGTAGTGACTGAGGCAGAAATGAGGGTCCTGGATATCAGCCAGGTGTCCAGTGTGGGCAACTGAGACCACAACATGAAAGAATATCCCTGCTCATCAGTGAAAGAGCCAGACTGGGGATCCCTGGATCTCAGTAGCTCTAGGGGGGAAAAAAATGCTGTTCAGTAGAAGAGGCTGAAGCCCTGGTGCATGTCTCTAGTTCTGCACTAAAAACTTACAATTTGTTTTAACATTCTTTTTAATCAGCTTGTGAGTTGACATTTAGTCTACTTTTATAGAAGAGTTATGTTCATTTGAATAGAAAATACTGGAAGTGCCTATCAAAGAACATCAAGCTGCAAGCTTTGGAGTAAATATCTGTGCATATTCATCAAGCAACCAACACCATCTAAACGTGTCTGCAAAACATGAGGGGAAATGAGGGTGATTGATAGGCTGGAAATTATCAGCCTTTCTCCCCCAGCTGAGTTTGGTACAGATTAAGAGAGTCTGGAGACAAAAAGCATGGCTGACCATCTGTTCAGGTCATGCCATGTTCATGGATTGGGGTTTGCTGCCAGGTGGGGAGGGAGGGAGGTTCACCTGGGCAGGGTCTGGAGGGGCAGCACAGTCAGGGAGACATGGAAACACAGAGCCAGCCATGGAGTCATAGACCCAGGGAGACATGGAAACACAGAGCCCAGCCATGGAGACATGGAAACACAGGGGACATGGAAACACAGAGCCCAGCCATGGAGACATGGAAACACAGAGCCATGGGGACATGGAAACACAGAGCCAGCCATGGAGACATGGAAACACAGAGCCATGGAGACATGGAAACACAGAGCCAGCCATGGAGACATGGAAACACAGGGGACATGGACACACAGAGCCCAGCCAGGGGGATGTGGACGCACAGAGCCCAGCCAGGCTCAGAGAGCTCCGGTTGCTCAGCCTGGGGAGGAGAAGGATTTGGGGTGACCTCCTTGCCCCCAGTGCCTGAAGGGAGCCTGCAGGACAGTGGAGACTCTTTTCAGGGTCTGGAGTGGCAGGAGAGGGGGAATGGCTTCACTGACAGAGAGTGGGTTTGGATGGGCTGTTGGAAACAATTCCTTTAGTGAGGGAGGTGAGACAGAGGAACAGGCTGCTCAGGGAACTTTGGCTGCCCTGGAGGTGTCCCAGGCCAGTCTGGATGGGCTCTGAGCAGCCTGGGACAGTGGAAGGTGTCCCTGCCAGGGCAGGGGGCTGGACTGGGATCATCTTTAGGGTCCCTTCCAACCCAGGCCGTTCCATGGCTCAGTCTGGAGAAGGACACAAACGAAGCCATTGTGCACAAAAGTGGTGACTCTGTCTCTACATTGGTGACTACCTAAATCACCTTTAGTGAGCACCAATTTCAGCATGTCAAGTAGTAACTATTCAATTATAATATCTTTCAATTTACAGTTTAAGTTCTCCACTAACTTTCTGCTGTTATGTTGGAATTTCTTATTCTCACAGACAACACTGACAACTCAATCAGCATAGAGCTTTCATTTATTAAATGAAACAGAAAATTGTTAATGTGATTAACAAGCTAATACCATAATAATGCAGAAATAATTTCATTATTGAACTTTAAATGCCTGTGGTTTTAGCATTTTCTTCTTTAAATATCTTACTTATGGTAGGTTCTAATAATTTGTATCTATCTCTCACATTCAGAGATATGGGAATCCCCATCATATCTGGATAACATCCTAATGAGCTTCTCTTATAGTGCCCCAATTCCAAGTTCCTACTCAGGCTAAACATTTAGCAACGAATACCAATTTTATTTTCTTTTTGTCCAATGGTATTTATGCAAGAATGGAATACAATTGTCAGCAGTAGATCTGACAGCATTTTATGTAGGTGGGTATAGGCTGAAATATTTTTTTCACTCCTTTTCAACCCAGCCACTCTCACCCAGGCAATCTTGCATTTCCACCTTTCATATGAAAAGTTTGGGTTTTCTTTTTAAATGCCTTAAAAAAAAGGCATTTTGCCTTCTGTCTGGTAGCATCTGGATACTTGGCCTTACCTTGCCTCACAAATTGCTGATGCAAATGTGTTTTCAGTGATCTGTAATGCAGTGGAGAAGCCAAGTCCAGATAAAGAAGTGTCTCCCTGCTCCCAGCCCACTCCTAGTCCATGTGGTGACCACTGGGAGCCTCACCCTGTGTTTCTCTAAATGCCTTCTGGAAGCTCTTCTCAAACCTGTTGCTGGACCTTTATTGCAATATCTTCTTCCTAATTTGAGATAACCAACCATTTGACATGCTGCTCCAGTAACCCTTTGGTACTGCCCTAATTATAAGCTATTGGTGCTTTCTGTTTTCTCCCAATTGCTCAGAAATTAACGAGTGTTCCTTTAAAGAGAATGCACTGACCCTATTTCAGTCATCTTTCTGGCCTGCCACTTTGCTCTTTTCAAGGTAACCTTGATATTGTTACAGACATCATCATTTTTTATGTGGGACTATCTGTATTGGTTTGGCTGTGGCCTTTGTTGCAGTAAATCACAACATATTCTGAGTTTGGCTGAGTTTAACTCAGTGCCGTGGTTCTCTGGCTGTACCAGGGAGCACACACCACTCATTCTGTTTAATGGTGCTGGATCTGGGGTGAAAATGTTACACACAAAGTTACCTCAGGAGCTAATTAGAGGGCTATTACTCTCGCAGTTTTTATTAATGACCTGTCAGCGCTGGATAGGTCATGAAATATCCTGTACATCTGCATGCTGATGATGTGACCTTCTATACAGTCAGAGCACAGATAAGGTATCAGACCTTGGCTGTTCTCGCTCGGAATTTATGGAGTGGTTTTCACAATTTAAAGATACACTTTCCTGCAGAAATAAATCGGCTGAAAACCTTAGAAAAATATAAACCACATAACTGGGGGGCTAGTCTCTTGTACTACAAACAGACCTAGGTGAACTGCACTAGAAAATAAGATTCCCTCACCTCAGAAAATGCCTCAACCAGTGAAAAAGCCCAAGTTACCTTTCCTTCCTCCTCAAAGCAAATGCTGATAAAGCTGGAAGGATCTAGATCTAAGTATTTGTAATTGTAGCAGCAGTTGTGATGATGATCTAGAAAACAGCCAAACACACCAGGGCCAAGGTGTTTTCAAACCAGCCACATTTTAGGATTTGGGATCTTTTGGTTTTATTTGGGTGTTTGTTTGTTTTGTTTTTTTTTGAACACAGAAACCCAGAGTGACAGTATTATCAGTGTTTGGCCAATCTGTTTGCAGGAAGGCAAATGATTTGACTTCTTGTAGTGTTTGCTGTGGTATTTGTTTTAGACAGTGATGTTGGAAAGATATCCTCAATAACAAAACCAACAGCCTTTGATTCTTAGGCTAACCCATGGGATCTGTGTAAAGAACTATTCAATAATTATAGGTACAGAAGGATCACACACTTGCTGTGTTTAAGAATCATGCTTGGAACTGCTGAACTCCTTCTTTGGAACTCAGAGGAAGCTGGGTCATTCTTTAAGTCTGATTGTAGATCTTAGTAATGAACAAATCATTTAACCATGCCAGGCTGATTCCTCTTCTCTGTCTTCCTTCCTCCTGACAGTGTAGCTTTTCACAGGGTTGTGTGCTTGCTTCACTAGATTGCAGAGAAGATTAATTAGTTTTTCTCTGAAAGCATCTGAAATTGAACATGTGCATATGCTTTCCTTCACACATTCAGAACCTCTGGCTGCATTTTCTGGCTAAACAATTTAGGAGGCAACTTTTAACCACCCTTTTCAGTTAGACTTTGTTCCAGGGGCACCACAGCAATTCTGAGATTTGTATTTAACAGCTGCTTGCACAAGCCTGTATTGCTGATGGAGGGAACCCTTTATTTAAAAACCAACATACCAGTTCCTATCTACTCCTGCTTTGGGCTTGCAGGACATGACAGGTCCTTCCCAGAGCTTTGGGCTTGCAGGACCTGTCCTGCCAGAGGAAAGGAAGCATTTAGAAGCAGCAGATTTCTGCAGTAAATGTGGTTTGGTGCCTCCGTGGAGCTGCTGAGGGAAGGCTGCACAGGCTGTGCAGCTCTGGGACAGCTGAGCTGCTGCTGGGGTCTCACAGCTCTCCAGATCCTGAGCCCAAGGTCAGGCATGGGGGGTTTTTGGTGCAGCTCCTGGCAGCCTTTGCTCCAGGCTCTTCCCTTGGTACCCGCAGAGATGTTGTGAAGGCGTCTGGGCTCATTTGTGGCTCTGTGGAAGGAGGAGCTGCTCCTCATTTGGGGATGATTTCACACAGAAATCTAACATCAGCCCTGGTGCCCTTCCTGTGGTGCCCCATGGACAATCTGTCCCGTTTGGTTTGTTGTGCCAGTCCCATGTCACGGGGGTTTGGGAGGTTTTAAACGATGACTGGGCTCTTCCCTGTCTCCAGGAGCAGAAAATGCACAAAACTGGGCAGTTTGAGCAGGATCAGGTTTAGGCAGCACTGCTGACAAATATATCTTCCTAAACCTGGAATTAAAAACATCAGAGTGGCCAGGGCTGGAATTGATTTCAGCACAAACACTGAAGTGTCAAGCAACATTTAACGCTACTGAAATTCTGTGTTAATATGAAATGTAAAAAGCCCAACTAAATGAAGCAAGGATTTAGTTCTCTAGCATTTAATTGCTAAAAATGGAGGCCTAGTACTGCTTATCATGTTTGTGTGGATCACTCTCCATGAGTCAGACAAGCAGGATTTCAGCCCATGGGGGTGAAAAAGAAACTGTAATAACCATAAAAAGGTGTAGGACTACTTATTTATAGACATGCATATTAGAAATGCAATAAAAAGTGCCAGTACAAACTCAATAGACAGGCTTCAAACACAAAAAATAGTCAGCTCTGAGTTGTTTCTGAATTATGGTGAGCCCTAAAGATGGCCTAAAACCAATTAGCTTTTTTTTCCCCTACCTTTTTTATGTTTTAAAAATCACCACTGAGATCCCTTTGAAAATACATTAAAAAAAAAAAAAAGCTTCTAGAATTAAACCTTTTGTAAGAAGCTTCAGCCTGGAGCAAAATTTAATGGCTGGGCTATAAAGCACTGAAAACTTTCATAAAGGGGGTTCATAAAGAAACACCAAGTGACCCTAAAAGCCAAGGAGGTCCAGCAGGCTGCGCTGCAATAAACCCAGGGCCTGGTTAATTTGCACGGAGGGGTGAATGACAGCTGAGCTCATGCTCACTTTGCAGGGATGCAGGTAGCTCAGGATCACTTCCAGCACTGTGTCCAGGAGGGGCAAATGACAGAGGGGACACTGCAGCTGAGAGGGTGTTAGAGATGTGAGTTAGAGCTGGAACTTCATGGGGTTACAGTTTGCTGTGAGTTAGAGCTGGTATTAAATGAGGTTATCAGTTTGCTCTAAGTCAGAGCTGATACTACACAAGGTTATCAGTTTGCTCTAAGTCAGAGCTAGTACTACATTGGCTTGTTTCCTGCTGCTGCTTTACTCAGCTGCACCTTCAGCTTTGCCTTTGTGGGCTCTGCTCTTACCAGTTGAAAAGGGGAGTTGGAAAGTGACTGGATAACAAGTGAAAGGCAGGTGGAGCAGTTGAAAAGCAAGAAAAGAAATTGTGTTCAGAGTTCTCGATTATTTCCCCCGTCTTCACTGTGGCCATGCTACTGGAGCTGGATTTGACCTTGAGGTAGCTCCTTTCTGTTCTGCCTCCCCTGACCCTGAGGGTTACTTTGAGATTTCTCTTAAGGCTGGTAGAATGAATTCCTGGAGGAGCCCTCCTGTTCTGAACATCTTTGCTGGAGACAAATCTTGTGTAGCAATTCCTTCACCATTCAAAGAATATATCCAGCTGCATGAGAGAAAAGAAAAATCTTTGCAGCCTCGGACTCTAAAGCTTCCACATAGGAGTCAAATGTCATTAATGCAACTTTTGAATACCAGTGTGAGCACTCTTATTGTGAGAATTTACTGCTGAAATGGTGCACAAAGGCCTCTGTTCAGGTACATTGGGAATAACCTGTTGACACTTAAGTTGGTTGCTCCAATACATCTGACAGATTTGTCAGCATGGGTTAATTGTTCTTCAGGAGAATTGTTAACCATACAGGGCACACCTTTGAGGGATGGTCAGAAGACAGAAAGAACCCTGTCCCTATATTAAGTTTATGGTTTCCTGCCTCAAAAATGTGCAAATTTCTGAAGCCATTCTGTAAGTTAAATCTTACATATCATTACTTACTTCTGTTGCTGGCCGTTCTGCTGAAGTTAATTTATGTTGACATGGTTACCAAGGCAGTGCTTTTTAACAGAGGTGAAGGATTTTTAATGCATCTCCTCTGTGCAAGGCACAAACAGGACATTGTTTGTGGGAGCCCTGTCACCTGTAAGTGAGCGTGCCAGTGGCCCCCATTGATCAATCCTTAAAGCTGAAGTTTTTATTTTTATTTCCCACATCACCTAGTCTAGGGCTTTTCAGTGTCCTGAGTCAATGCAGGGTGGATAAAACTGCATGAGACAAGTTTCCAGATTACTTCATCACTATAGAATATTACTCTCAATCTTTATAACCAGAAATGGCTGGAACAGGTCAGACAACAGCTCTTTCAGTACACCTGAACTCCTGGAAATCCAAAGGCTTCCCAGGACTGAGCTGTAAATTCTAACAAAGCCCAGGTAGCATTCTGCCTTGGTTGTCTTTCTGGAATTGTTGTGCTTTTAATTTTGCCACTTCCGTGCTGGTTTTCTCCCCCATCTTCCCCAAGTCAGGAATCCCAGACTTCCCAGGATCTGCAGCTCCCCATAGAGAAATGTATGACTTCCCTCAGGTTTTGTTTCAAGCCTGTGCAGCAAAGAAATGTTGAGTCCTCAGATCCTGCACTAACCAGGTTTATTTTTCTCTGACCATCCTGAACTATTACTTTTCATAGGTAGAACACATGATGGTCAGTGCTTTTGAAACAAAAGCTGGGGTACCAAATGGTGACTCTGTGAATAGTGCCAGTGGTGTGTGGTATACAGCAATAACACCCAGGGTCAGTGCTTCATTCTTTACCTTGTCACAGCCTTTGGATGCAGAGCTGCAGCCTCTCTCATAGGGCTTGGCAGGAAAAGTTTAAGGAAAGAGAAAGGGACATACCTAAGGGAAGTGGACAAAATATTTTGGAATTACTGGGGATCAAACAAGATATAGAAAATATTTGTTGCTGATCAAGGTGCACAGAATTCCTTTTATTAATTGAACATTTATGTGGTCTGTGCTATGCAGTTTTCTTTGGCTGCTGAAAAAGTGAAAGTACATCAGGACAGTGGGCTCTGGTCCTTGTGCACTTATCCTGAGTTCAGAGTAAGTCCCAGAACAAGTTTTGTGATGGCCCGTGGGGGCAAGTAATTGGTGCTTGATAATCCTTGGTAACACCTGACAGCCTCAGGGAGCATAAAGGATTTGTGTCTGCAATTCCCTTGTACCACCAGAAAAGAGAAATCATCTTGTCCTGCAAACAATATATCAGAACCTGTCTCTGTGCTGGTTGTGTCATTCCTTAACTGTACTTTCATAAGGTTTTCCCTTTTTATTTTTGTTTTGCTACCACTGAAAAATACACAGTCCCAGAGCTCTGGCAGAAAGAACCTGATGAAGGTGAACATATAAGAAAAATATTGGTAGCTGCACTCTTAGCAGAGGTAATGGCCACTGACATTAATGGGAATTATGCATGTGTGGAGAGGAGTGTGGCCCCTTTACTTCCAGAGCCCTTAAGATGTTTTAGTGAGCCATGGTGGTGTTCTAAATATCATGAAGCCCAAAGGAGAGAGGGAGAACAGCTCTGGCACTGATGAGCTGGATTCATTGCTCTAACATCGATGGCTTTTCAGGAATATTTCTGTTTCTTCTCCTGTGGAAATAGTGGTGCATGCACTGTTCACTGACATGAGAGGGAAAGGTAAGGGGAGAGCACAGAAAACTGGCAAAGGAAGTAAAGAGGGAACCAAGTTTTCAGATGTCACATAGAAACATGGAAGTCCATAATTCAGCATTCAACACACACACATATAGTTTTACACATATAATGTTTTTGTCTGCCTTTTATTCAAATTCTACTCTAGCCCTGCTTTGCACTATGTTCTCTTCTATGAAAATAAAATGTGAAAATCTACTGATAAGCCAAAATAATAACAACTTTATGGCACGTCAGGGCTATTTTTTATTATTATTTTTAACCTTGATCGTGTTAAAATAGTGAACATATGTATCCTTGGCCTTAATCACCTTGTCAAGTTAAAGAGTATATTCAACTTCATTTACATGACATATGATCTAATGCTGGAGAACAACAATACCATTGTGGTGCTAATTGAAAACTGAGCTGAGAGCCAGAAGAAACCACTGGTCTGATTGCTGAGGGTCCCAGGGAAAGGGATTTATTCCCTCACCTGCAGTTGGTCCATAACACTAACATTGTTACCAACATCTGGGTCTAATCAGCACTGAGGCCTTGATATGCTGCTCCTGTGGCACATAAATTAAGCATTATGTTCATTTTAAAGGCCCCCTCTTTCAGTTTTTTAGGGACAAGATAGATTCATGGCTCCTCAGAGTCTAACAAAGTAGAAGCCACAAACAGGGTAAGTTACTGCCAGGTTTCTCAGGCCATACCTCCCTGGTACACGCCACTTAAATAATGGGATTTTATGCTCAGCTCTACTTTTCAGAAATGTATCTCCACAGAACAGCAATGTTCAGCTGAAAAACCATGTTCAGGGCAGAAAACCCTCTTTGCCAAGTCACAGGAATCAGTTTTTCTGGTGATGCCTGAGCCCCAGGGATGGCCACAGGGCCAGGGCCAGCCCTGGTGGCTCCAGGGATGGTGTCTGAGCCCAGCCCCAGTTTGCTGTGAAGTTCAAACACCAAAGCTGCTGAAAGTGTCCAGAGCGACTGGAAATTGTACAAAGAGAGAGAAAAAACCCCACAGGACTGAAAGCCAGGCTGCCCAGGCCAAGGGGCAAAATTTAAATCTTCCCTGGTTGGGGACAGGCAGTGATTATTGTGGCTAATGCATCCCTTGGCTGTGTCTGCAATTATCTGACTGGCTGCCTGCCTTTGTAGCTTTGTGTGTTTTTCTGGGAACAATGGGACAGAGACCCTTACAGAAGGAGGGGTTTTTCCTGGCATTTTTCAATGTGTACATATCTTCAATATCTGCAAATGGTGAATGTAATTACATGGAGAAACTCTGTTAGAAGATCCAGAACTTGACTTCTGCTCCTACCTCTGGCGCTGCTCTTTTGTGGCAGTGGGCAGTTCATTTAACTACTGTCTCTCTTACCTCCTGTGCCTTTTGGGGATAAATAATGATGGAGAGAACTGTTTGCCTAAGGTTTCAAGGTGGAAAAGTGACACAGGGGCATTATGGAGGTTTAGCATTTCACACTGATACAGGCTAATTGCATCAGTTGGTAGAAATCATGGAATAGTTTGGGTTGGGATGAAGATCCAGTTTCAAGCCCTGCATTGGAGTGTGGGGTTCTATCTCAGTCACTTCTGTCAGGAAGAATGTCCATTTCATGAGAAACCTGCTCCTTGCAAAGGCTCACAATGGGCACTTTTGTAACCCCTGCAGGCTGCTGGCAGAGGGAGGAATTTCCTTTTCATTGCTATTAACTCCAGGTGGAATTTTTAAACTAAGGAGGCAGAACTTAAACCCAGAAGTCATCAACAGAGACCTTAACAGGCTGAAACAGATTCTGTGCCCCTACAAATCCAGTTAGCGCTATTGTAGAACCCCATTTCAGCTCTCCTGAGGAAAAGGTGCATTATTTATGGCATGGCTGCAAAATCTGTCCCTTGATGTTCCATAGAAATGTGCTCTGGCCCTGGCAGCTGCCTTTGGTGGCACGCCAGCCTGCTGCCTTTGAAGGACTTCCAGCAGCCAGAGGGGAATTTCAGCACCCAGTGCTCCCTGCCCTGCTCTCCTTTCCCAGGTGCTCGTGCATTTGTCCCTGTCCCTGTCCCTGTCTCTGCCTGTTCCCCGAGGTCCAGCAGGGCTCTGTGGGCTCATGGGCCAGGGGAGCACTCAGGGACCATGGGGTGGCATTGCCAGAGCAGGGAACACAGGGACACAGGGTGGCATTGCCAGGGTGCTCTGTCTGTGCTGGCCTCAGCCTTGGCTCCCTGGCCTCTGCACTCCTGGCCAGAGTGAGAAATCTGAATTTCAGTACCCGTGCTTGAACCACAGCTCCGACTGGCAGGAAATCCTCCTGTGCTGCCCATGGGGGATCGTGCACAGCAAAAATGAGATTGGGGTGCCCTGGTGTCTCTGGGGTGGCTCTTTCTCTAGTGCAGCTTTTTGACTTCTCTGCATTGCTGTGGCATTGAGAGTGCCACTTTGATAAATTAAATCCCAATTTTTATAGTAATTTTGTAATTTCAAGAGGTTCTCTTGCGACTGTGTTCACAGGGGTCTGAGGATGAGGGAAGAGACCAGGATCTGACTCCATGTTTCAGAAGGCTGATTATTTTATGATATATATTACATTAAAACTATACTAAAAGAATAGAAGAAAGGATTTCATCAGAAGACTGGCTAAGAATAGAAAAAGAAGGAATGATAACAAAGGCTTGTGGCTCGGGCTCTCTGTCCGAGCCAGCTGACTGTGATTGGCCATTAATTAGAAACAACCCCATGAGCCCAATCCCAGATGCACCTGTTGCATTCCACAGCAGCAGATAACCATTGGTTACATTTTGTTCCTGAGGCCTCTCAGCTTCTCAGGAGGAAAGATCCTAAGGGAAGGATTTTTCACAAAAGATGTCTGTGACATTCTGTCTCATTAGTTGATCCGTAAATGGGAGAAGTCTGGCAAAGTGGACAAAGCCAGGATGATCAGAGTGATGCAATTCGTTGTTGTGGCCACACAGGAATCTCACATTTGTACTGAATGCCATAAAAAGAGTATAAGCAAAAACCCCAACCTGTGTAACTGTGGGTCACTGTGGGGAGATCTGAGAGGCCAGGCTTGCATTTCCAGTCTGTTACAAGGCATTGCTAAAACAGTCATGCCTGACTTCATGGCAAACTCTTTGTGGTGATGCAAGTAAAATCCAACAGCTGTATTGCAGAAATGGAAAGAGTAATCAGACTGAGGAGAAGGAATCTCACATCCCTTCATGTTTTTCAATCAAAGTGGAAATGGCACAAGCAGAAAAAAAAAGGAGTTAAACTTGTGCCATTGGAACATCCACTTAATTTGATTATATTTAATATATGAAATGCAAAAAATATTATCAAATACAGGTATGTTATTATTTTAATCATAATATCCTACTTCATTTTATGTCGTTCTTGCTAATGTGGTACCAGCAGATCTAATGAGCTATTTAGGGTTTTTTTGCATTTCAAAGCATAACCTCCTATAAATTAGGGATTTCTTTCATCCAGGGTAACTTTGCTGAAAAACACCCAACTTTTCAGACATTAGCATATATTTGATGTGGAAAGAATGATTGGTCATATCAAAACAAATGAAATTATTACAAAATGCATCTATAAAATACAGGAAAAAAACACAAATATCATTCCAATACCTTGTCAGAACACTTGCAATGGCAATCCACAGCCATGCCCCAGTTCTGCAGGTCACACCTGCATCAGTAATTAGATAGAATAACATCAGTCATTCTCCTGATGACTGAGGCACTGAGCCATTTTCAGATTCCATTGCAAGGAAATTTATGTTCTTTAGTGCAAAGAAAAGCAGGTGAATGAAGTTTTACAAGTAAATGTTGAGAGGTGTAAGCATAAGCCTCATTCCTATATTCAAATACATATTCAGACGGAGTTTCTGCAGGTATTTGCCCTCTTCTGAAAGTTTCATGAAAGGGGTATTTCTGTGTTCCATATAGATCAATGTCCTTTCTGCTTTAAAATATTGTAAATTCATCCATTGTTTACCTCTATTTAATTTAATTTAATTTATATTACTAACAGTGACACCTTTTTGGTGTGTGTTTCAACAGGTTGGTTTTTTTAAAAGACATAAGATGAGAAATTGCTTTAATTTGTAGCATCAGGTGTCTTCAAGATTTCTTTATTTCAGACCAAGGAGATGATTAGGAACTGGAAGGTCATACCACTGATCACTCCAGTGTTTTTGCTTTCCTCCCTTAGAGTAGTGTCTGAAGTACAAAGGGTGGCTGAACTCGTATACCAGTAGGAACAGAAGAAAGGAAATGTTTGCATGTGATAACAATTCCTAAATGCTTTCTGCAGTCCCTAAGAAGCCCATGCATCAACCCATGATAGCAAATATTGCATGTCCTTCCTGCCAGTCTGTTACTTTGCACTTTTATTTGCATCACACCCTGAGTTGCCACATGAAATCATGCTTTCTAAACATCAGCTCACAGCAGGATCCTCCTCTGAAATCTGATCTTCTTCTTCCTTTGACCACGTAACCAATAGTGAAAATGTCTTTTCCCTTTGTAAAATTCTATTTTGTGCCCATAATACTATTCCTGCCCACTGCAGCAACTCCCAGCAGTGCAGGAGGAAAAGTCCTTTTTTCCCTTGAATGTGCTTATTCCTGGTGGAGCTTAGAAAGTTCCATAAATCAATAAAGTAATTGCTGCATAATGACCTATTGTTGGTGAGCGTGCCCAGAATGATGTCATTGGGGGGTAATGGAGCTACTGAATCAAAAACACGGCAGCTGTTCCCAATTTATTTGAGAGTCAGTTGGACAGAAAATTAAATAAACACACAGACAAGCAGGACAAGGGCAAGTCCTTGCACCGTTCTTACAATTGTTTTAATTCAATGGCAGGAGTCAGCAGGCAGCTGATATTGTGGCCCAGAGTTGCAGTAATTGCCTGTCTCCTCTCTCAGTCAGGCTGCACATGCTCATTTCATCATTTTAAGCATTTGTGACTCATATTAAAAGAAAAAGTACCAATGAAACAAAGATGAAACTTCTTTTTTCTCCACACCCCCCCCCCCCTTGTCAGCCTAGCAGGCTATCCAGGAGATGCATTAATAGACAGAAATTTTCATTTCTTCCTCCATCTGCCTCTATGGGGTCTCTACCCTTCTTTCCCTAGGATATGAAGGACAGTTTCCCTTTTTTTAATCACTCACATGTCCTTTGGGAAGGCCCCTGAAGTTCCATATTCGCTGGGGAGAGGAGAGATGCCACCCTGCTTCCCAGACTCCTCTGTGCTGCGCGTCGAGCTTTGATGTGCTCCTTTGAAGCTGCTGGCTCCAGGCTGCACTGGGGAGCAGCAAATGCAGCCCTGCAGAGCGTGTGGGGGCTGGGAGTGTGTGTGTGTGTGTGTGCACAGGGCACCTGGGGCACCCCCTGTGCCTCTGGGGCCAGGGCAGCACAGGCACCACAGCAGGGACAGCCCTCAGCCCTTCTCCTCTCCCTGCTCCCATTCCTGCTGCTGGGCACTCAGGACACATCAGCATCCCTGGTATTTCCCAGCTCCTGCAGCTTCTCCTGGTCCCTCTGCACCCTTTGGCAGCCCTGCTGTGGGTCAGAGCATTGGGACATCCCTTCTGACTCCAGCAGGGTTTGGTTCTTTTTGCTTCAGGGCAACGTGGCTTCAAATGCTGCTTCACCTGTTGTGGCTTTAAAAGAGCCAAGGTGATTTTCAGGGACACTGAAAGAAGTTTGGGTCACTGATCAGTGATCTGACTGGTTTTAAGGGTCACAATGTCCATCCCTTCATAGCTGGGTCCTTAATATGACAGTTTTCACATTTCTAAACAAGTGAAGGTTTTTAACATCCCTCTTTATTTTTTCTTTTTTTTAATTAACTTACGGATGGATTCTTTTGTGTGTGTATTTTCTGTGTCTGCATAAGCAGACCCAGTGAAGTTGATGTTTGTCTCCAAGATGGAGAAGTGCTTTTCCATATTTGTCACCACAGATCTCTTCAGATCAGACATCTCTTTGATCATTTTAAATGTGTTTTATATGCTTCATAATTTCCTTGCTGAGTACCTTATGTTGCATGTTACTCCATAAATCAATAAATAATAGCAATAATTAAAAGGGTGTTCTGCAGTAGGGAGCTAGATGAAAAATAGGTTATTCCATTAACCTTTTACCTCTGGAGACAGGAATTTCAAATTTGTGCTAGGTCACAGGAGCAAATCAGTTGGTCTCTGGTGAGCTCCAGTCCACATCACAGAGCACTGCCTCACTTCTCCCAGTCCCTCCTGACTGACAGCTTTGGGCTGCAAGAATTGCAGACTAACTTCTCTGTATGTAAGATTTATTCATTGCAGTCTATCTGTGAGCTCTTCTTTGTGCCATATTTGCTTGTTTTCTTCCCAGGTTAAAATGATACACGTTTAAACCAAGGTTTCTCTTTAGTTTAAAACTGTAGATCCTGCATGTGAGATTTCCTGTTTGTTTGTCAGCCTTGCCAACATTTTGCTGAGGAGCTTGTGAAAAGTGAAGTTTTGCATAAAGATGGGTCTGCTTGCAGGGGGTGTCTCCTCAACCAGAGCTTCTCAGGAAACCCTTCAGCAGCAGCAGCTTCATTTTCAGCTGAACCTGCAGCTGGAGAAAGGATCTCCTTTGGGGAGAACCTGGTGAGGGGCAGCTCTCTGGGCCCTTGCAGCACTGGTGGGGAAAAGGCATCTCAGTGTCAGCATTTCCTGTGGTACAGCCAAGCACTGGAGGCACAGAGCTGCTCTGGCCGTGCTGTGCAGGGGATCTGCCTCTTCCTCACCCTCAGGGCTCCACCACGGGCTCTGTCTGGCACTCCTTGTCCTGTCCCCGGAGCAGAAGTGCTGCTGAGGTGTCAGGACCTGTTCCTGCTGTCCCACACCCCCCTGGTTTGAGATGTCCATGCACAAATGCTGCCCAGGTCACTCTCCTGTGCCTGTAGATACAACACCCAGTGTTTGAACTGCTCCAGCACGTTCAGGAGCAGAGGAGCAGTGCTCCTGGGGAGAGGGTGAATGGGAAATGTTCCCCTGAGCTGCTTCTCCCTTCTCTTTGGCAAAGCAGCACAGCTCTGCAAGCAGCCCTGTCCCACTCCCTGAATTCTCCTGCTCAGGTAGGGTGGAGCTTTGGTTTGCCAGGACCATGGCCAGCAGATTGGGAATACAAACAGGGATGGAGCCTCCCCAGCCTTCCTGTGCAACCTGTGCCAGGGCTCAGTCACCCTCACAGCAAACAGGGAAAAAGGCATCTGGCATCTGCTCTCCTTCGTCCTGCCTGCCCCTGGGGACTCAAAAGGCCACAGCAGGCACCACAGGGATACTGGGAGAGCCTGCTTTGGGAAAGGTGAGCTCAGCTCACATCTCCTGATGATGACAAGGAGCCAAGTGTTTAGAGATCATCTAATGTGATCATATAATTTTATTTAAGGATCTTACAATAAGATCTTACAATTTTATTTAAAGATCTTATAATGAGAGCTCAGAATAAACGCCCAGCTCGAGGCAAGCCCCTGGGACCCTGATCCTGAGAGAAAGGCTCTGAAGCATGAGTCTGTGGCTCAGCCCTGAGCCAGGGGCAGCTCTCCTCCAGCTGTGCACATCTGGGAAAACAGCTGCCCAGGCGTTAGTGCAGATGGGGCTGGGAAGGCTGGCAGGGAAAGCCGCAGTGCAGGAATTCCATGCAGAAAGGAGCTGGAATGGAATGGGAGTGAGACCCATTTGCTGTTTTAGCAGACATTTCCTGGAGGTCTTCAGTTTGGGATTTTTCGTTTCCTTTCTTGTTCTGTGTGGTTTTTGGCTTCTTAAGATTACAGCATCTCTTCCATTGCTGTAAGGACTATAAAATTTACTGTGCAAATAAACACCCTCAATCAACATGTAGCCCAGAGAAGGAACATTTCAAAAAACTGATACCAAGTTATCTTTATGATTAACTATGATGAACTCAAAATTACCATTTAAAGTCTTAAGTTAAGTGTTAAAAATAGTCAAATTTCCTTGAAAAACCATTTTAAGAGTAATACTCTGTGTAATCACCCCACATATGATACATCATCTTGAAGTTTCAGGAACGCTTTGGTTGAAATTTTAACAGCTCTCCTTTAGAAATGCTAAACAGCAAATACTCTTTCCAGAAATACCATCCACTGTAAGCCTGTCAGACTATTACTTAGCCATTAACCTTTCTGGCTGAAATTGTAATAGTGCTGTTTAAAAGAATGCTGAATATCAGAAATATTTCACTAATACAGAACAGATGGAACCATAGCCAGAAATATTTGTGCTGCAAAGCAAAGCGCTAAGCAGTTCTACACTGAGAGGTCAAAGATGGGCAGGAAACAGTTTTCCCATCCCACAAAAATTTTAGTTTTCATATTTTCCTACTCTCATGAATATACAGAATATGAAAGAACCTGGAGTTTCCCATAATAAACTTTTCTGAGTTTTTATTTGTTTGCTTTTAAATCCAAGCCCTTACCCTCCACACAGGCTGCAGATTTGTTGTTTACCACATCTTTCTTGGGTGCAGACATCCTGTCCTGAGAAGGCTTCAGATTGAGCTCTCAATAGGTTTTCTTTTGGATCTCCATCTCCTTGACTGAAAACCATTTTCTTAACAGGTCAAAGAGTAAAGGGAAGTGTTGGAGCAAAGCTGTGATCTAACTGAAATACAGATTCCACATGTCACATACCTTTTATAACTCTCCAGATACGAGGAGAACTGATTTTTCCATCCTGTTTACATTGCTGATTTCACTGCTGGACTTGGGCCTGGGTGTAACCTTTATTTTTAAATAAATGAGGTTTGGGAAAAGTTAGAGTTGCTGTTTTCCAGCAAGATACAAGTATGGGGAGTGGGAATCTTGGAAAATAGTGGTGAAGATGTGTTTTTTATTAATCTTTTACAATAGTTATAGCTGTGGCTTTAGCTGAAGAACATGTTTCTGTAAAAGGATGGAATAGGTTTCCAAACAATGCCTTAGTTCAAAACTGTTCAGCTCTTCTTGTGAAATGCAACTACAGCTGAGAAGAGTTCATTGTGTCTTCCATTTAGGAATGAGTAGACATCCTGCTGAATGGCTCTGTCATTGAGCAGGAGGGTTTGGATGTGGGACAGAACAAAGTATTATTATGTGTGCACATAATAGCATATGACATCCATAGCATGAGAAAGAAGTAACACTGATAATTTATTTTTAATAACTATGAGGCTGTATGTTTTGAGAAAATTTTGATGTGGTGAGATGGAAGCAGAAGTCTGGTGGTCAAAAGATGTTTCATCCTTTTATTATGGATGTTTTATAAACTCCTATTATGAGAATCTGGTGTAGCCAAGACAGCAGAGTGTTACTGTGTGAGCAGTGATTTCCTACCACTGGCAGTTTGTACAGAGTATCTCTCTTGACTGGCAATTGCATCTACAAACAATACATGGCCTTGAAATTTATTTATTTATTCTGAATTGCCACACTAATTTCCCCTCCAGATTTATGACCAAGGCTTTTAATTCATTAAAGCATGATTTCACATAAAATTTTGCTCTTCTCCAGCAAGAGCTGTGTCTCTTCTGTGCCTGTACTTCAGGAGGTGTAAATTCTACTTACTGAGCACTGCAATGATGAAGTTAGAGGTGCTGTAACTTCCTGTTAATGAAAGGCTTTAAATCCAGACTGGCATCTTTATAAATATAACCATACATTTACACAGATCTGTGTTCAACTGCGTTTGTACCTTCCATACTTTGATTCAAGAATCACTAGATAAAATTATACAGCCTATCCAGTCCGTTGAGTTTTTGTCAGTAATCCTAAAATATACCAATTCATGTTAAAACATTTTACATTTTTACATAACCAGCTTGCCTTTATTAAGTATTTACTACTTGTGCTATTAATTAGTGGCAAGGATGTAATCTGCTTAATGTTGCTCTTTAAACACTTTGTTTTCAACTTTTTTTTTTTTTAATATGATTTTTTTTCAGTGACAAGAAACACTGAAAATAACCATAGAGACTGTGCAGGATTTTAATGCAGCAGCAAGCCTGGACACAATCTTTTAATAGCTGAAAAAAATGAATTATATTATTTTTTTAATTTAAATTTTTCCTGTCCTTTAAAACTCTAAGTTCTTTAATTTCTTTGAACTAGGATGCCCAAGAAATATTACAGATAAAGTGTTTTTAAAAGTTTACAAAAATACTTATTTTTGTCCAGGAAAAAATAGCTATTTGGAGACACTACTTTCCCCTGCAACATAGATAGCTTTTTCAAAATGCCTTCTGATATCGTTTTAAATGACATCTTGGCAGTATTTTTTCCCTTGAGTTGTCTTAGGAAGACTTGTTGACTTCTACCAAGTCAAGAAGTTGACTTTTACCAAGTCAAGAAGTTGACATCTACTGAGTCAACCTGCTTAGAAAAAGCCATGGAATAATTTTGTAGCTGAAAAGCTCTTCCATGGGTGGATTTTTCTGCCTAAGTTTTTTTAAAAAAAAATATTATTTTCAATTTTATTATGAGACATATGCTCTCATTTAATGATAGAGCCCTAATGATAGAAACACCTAGTTTGCTGTGGTGCCCTTCAGACAGCTTTGTGAAGGGTTTCACAAAGGGTCTGGGGTGCAGGACCTGAAAGGAGCCTTCAGGAGAGGTGGGGACACTGTTGCCACGGACTGGGGGGACAGGACAGAGGGATGGCTTCCCACTGACAGAGAGGGAGTTTGGATGGGGAATTGGGAAGGAGTTGTTCCCTGCGAGGCTGGTGGAGCAAGCAGGTGGAGCTGTGTCCCAGCTGTGCCCCAGGTGCAGGTGGCTCTGCAGCCTGCTCCAGTGGAGGTTCCTGCTCTGGAATTTGGTGATCTCTGAGGTGCTTCCCAGCCCAGGCCATGCTGTGACTCAGTGGTTCTGTGCTTCTGCTGATCTTCTGCCTTGTCTAGCCCAGTTATCCTACATACTTAACAGGAACAGCTGTGGATCCCACTTTCCCCCTTACCCTTCCCTGGCCACCTCTCAGAGCCTGTTAAGCCTCTCTTGATCTCTCATTTTCCAGCATGGAAGATGTCACCCTGTTTTTTTAAAGTTTTTCTAAGCCTTCTGATGTTTATATTCTTGTAATGAGCTTTCTCACACACTTTATGTAAATAACTCATTGTTTTGCATTCTTTTATGGAGGAGGAGAAATCTGATGGGCTGTTGGTTTGTCCAGTGTCACTGGAGAGGTGGCACTGTCACCCTCCAATCCACTGGCACTTTGGGAAATCCATAAATGTTGGAGTCAGAAATTAAAGGCTCTCTTTTTTGCCTTAGAGAGCTGCATGTGTGTGTGGTTTTATTTCGCGTCCTGTAGTGACAGGAGGCAGCTCAGGATGGAGGATGAGATGAGAAGGAAAGGAATAGCTGTGTGTGACTGTGCCCTCACTGTTCTTGTAGCAGGTTGCTCATCTGTAGCTGGTTGTGCTGCTTCCCTCCTTGATTTTCTTTCTGTAAATGTACAAGTGTACAATTCTGCAGGGAAATTTTACAACTGTTTTCTCTTCCCCCCCAGCAAAACGTGAACAAAATGTTAGTGCAGCATGATCCATGAAATTGCCAGCACTCGCAGCCTTTTAGTCTGATGTTGTAACAGGTACAGGTGCTGCCAATTCCAGCTAATTTGCACTTTGCATGTTTCCAGTGTTTGTGAGGACAGGGAATGCTGTGCCATGCTTTTCCCTCCCAATGGGTAAGGCCCACACTAAATCCATGCAGAAACACATGCCTGTGCACTGAACCATCCTTGAATTTCTGGCACATTCCAGCTATTCCAGACCAGCCTTGTCACCTCTGTTAATCTGCATGGTAGCCTAAGAAGTTCTTGAATGTGGGTCAATTTTAAGGCAATTTTTGTTTGTGACTCAAGAGTGAAGTACACAATCTTCCTGGAGCGGGAAATTTACAATTTGCCATTGTAAATTCCTTCTGTTTTCATGTACATGTATAATATATATATTAATTGTAATACATATATACAATGGTAAATTTACAATTTACCATTGTAAATTCCTTCTGTTTTCATGTACATATATAATTTCTCTCTTGTGCTTGGAAGAGCATACCTGTACAGACACTGTAAGATTTTTAGGGTTAATAGGGCCTTGGAATTTTTAATCCTTAGTCTTGACTAGATTTATTTGTTTTATTCTGCTTCCTTCTGTTGCAGTTTGCTAAGTGTTTGAATTTAGTTTTAAAGTGAAGTTCTTTGTGATCATTCTGCATGAAGGGCACCACAGAAGTAACACAGGAATGATTGAACTGATTGAGTGTGCTCCTCCCTGCTATGTTCTCCTCTTCACTGCTGTTTAAAAGGAATAGGGATGGAGAGCTTTGTAGATGCTCCTTAGACTGTATGTTTTTGCTGTGTGGTCTTTCTATCACTTCTGTACTTACAGCATCAAAATAATTAAGCAGTGGAGTTAAACTCAGTGCCAGGATAAAAGATAAGTGCATTTAACCAGACACAAAAGCTTCAGGAAGTTAGAAGACAAAAGAAAGTCCTCAAACATTATATTGTTGAAGTTTTGAGCAGCATCTTCTGGGATGCAGCAGGAGTCAAAGTGGAACTGCTTGTAAAATGCAGTTAATTCTAGCTCTGTGTAAGAGACAGTGTGATGTGATTTTTAGTGATAGTTGGAGGTTGTTTGGCCTTGATGACTCAAGAGCTGCCTCCCAATCTTATGTTAATGGACACATAAAAGAAATCTATTTCATGGAAAAATGGTCTCAGTTGGTGTAATAGAGCAAATGGAACTTGCACATTTATTGGTAAGCCCTGCAATTTTTATCTATAAACTGTTGGACTGTTGGAATGATGCTCTCACTATTATTAACTCTGACTAAAATATATGTTCAAAGCATTTATGACTAAGTGAGCACCTCTGGAATTCCTCTGGAATTCTTCTGGCAACTGTCCCACTGTTGTAGGTGGTTATCTCATCTGAACTTGTAAAAGGAGCAATTCCCAGGGAGGGCTGAGGTTAGATAATGCACACAGAGCATTGCCAAGTGAACCTTTGACCTGCCTGCTGAATCAGTAGTAGGCAAATATTTTGCTGAATAAATTATATCAATGGATCTGCAACTGCCAAGAAGGTACATTTCCAAGTAAAACACAAAATGAACTTCTTGTTTTCTATGGTTATTAAAAACCGTGGGGTGTTTGGACATCCTACTAACAAAGAGACATCCTACTAACCTGACCAAGCTCTGTTATAGGAATTATTTTTCTGCCTGTGTTCCTCTAATTTCAGCAGGGTTGTTCTCCTTGTTCTCCCAAGCCAGAGGCTCACAATCCACAGGTTTTGTGGATTGGTGAGCCACTTTTAGGCCCTTGCATGCCTCAAGTGCTTCCCTGTGACAAACACATTCACCAGGTTTGGAATCCCCTGGGGCAGCCCTGGCTCTGTGCCTTGCCTGTGCACTGCCTGCTTGGATTTGAGCACCAGTGTCAGAGAGTTCCTGCATTGCTGGGGCTGTTAGGAAATAATTAATTTCTTTAGCAAGACACCTATAATTTGTGATCAACTGCAGTAGTCAATGGTTTAATATACTTAATTTTTGCTGTTGCTGTTACCCCATGAGTTAGGGGCCATCTTTAGGAGTCCAAGTGTGAGCTGCTTCACCCCTGGTGTTCCCTGCCCTGGTGATCAGGGCCCTTTTCTGTACTTTGGTTCTGTTTGTGCTCTCCAGCAGGCTGAACACACCTGCACAAAGAGCTCTGAAGCCCACTTTGCTCCTCCCATCTCAGATGAGCTAAAAAAGCAGGATGTGGGAAGTTATGGGCATTATTGCAGCAGGTCAGTGAGAGTGGGAAATGCTTAGTACCTCTTTTTAAATCATCCTTTCCTGCCTGCTTGAATCAGACTTTTCCAAAGTCATCCCTGTTAGAAACATTGGGCTATTGTTACACCAGAGGCTGTGTCAGGTGTAAAATGAATTCTCTCTTACCACATTCAGACACAGTAATTTCTTTTGATGCATGACTGTATTTCCACTGCCACAAAGGGCCCAATCCTTGCCTGGAGTATTTAATTGCCTCAATTAGTTCCTGATGCTTCAGACTGCCACGTGCATTTGATGGATTTCCTCACCTCTCCCTATTTCACACAGACCTTGCTGCTGGATGCTGAAGTGTGTGCAGGAACCCACTTTGTTCCTGCACAAACCCCAAGTTTGTTCTAGGAGATGAGTCAATGCCTGGCCAGGCTCTGAGTAACATAAACAGGATGAGGAATGTTGTATAAATGCCAGGTATGAATGCAGTAATACCGTTTCTCAAATTAACAGATCACCAGAGTGCCAAATAGCAGTATCAGGTAACAATTGTCAGGCTCTAAGACAGCAGTGATAGTAGCTTTAAACTGGAAGTGAGTGTTATTTAATAAGCCTCTTACTTCCTGACCAGCACTTAAAATTGCATTGATTTGAAGGACACTTATTTCTCAGCAAATTTTTTTTTAAAGAGAAAACAATGCTGCCTGAGAACGGCCTGGTTCTAGAAGGGTGATCAGGGACCACCCAAACACAGCTTTTAGAAGGCCCAATTTACTGAGGAATGCCAGAATAAAATCTCCTGGCATTATTGAAGAAGAAATTAGTGTCTCTGCACTAGCAGTTGTTTGTTAATTAAAATTAAAAAACAAAAAACAAAAAACAAAAAAGGAAGGAAAGAAAGGAAGGATGGTAAATTAATATTATTATATTTAAACTATGACTCTCCATTGCCTTTGCCAAAGTCTTTTATGGAAAGTGCAGTGTTACAAATAAAATGCAGTCAGTAGAAACAGCCACACTACCCTGAGTGCACCCATCTGGCACATTGCAGTATAGGAAATATATTGCTTTGATGGGAGAAAGGAGCCCAGAGCGCAGAGGCTGAGTGATATGGGGGGCAGAGCTTGTTCTTCTGGAAGGAAATACAGCGAGAAGCAGCTGTCCCAAGAGTGAAGCTGCTGCAGATGCCTGGCCTGGGACACTGCCAGGGATCCAGGGGCAGCCACAGCTTCCCTGGGTACCCTGTGCCAGGGCCTCACCCCCTCACAGGGCAGGATTGTTAACCTAAATTTCCCCTTTTCAGTTTGAACCCTTCTCCTGTCAATGCAGTTCTGAAGAAAACCCCTGATTCCTTTGTTTTTTAATTATTCTCACATATCAACAACTGGCCAGGCTTGTTCCAAACATTTCCTGAAAAAACATCCTGAGCCTCTTTTACACCTTTAAGTGCAGCTGTCAGTAGCAGCCCAGCCATGACAGACCCACTCTCAGTGCTCACCCAGGAGCACCTGTGGGCACCTGTACCCAACCCCACATTAACACCAATTGTGGTGTGTTAATAAATACCATAAATACCTCATCTGGTACATTTTGCAAGGCACACATCCCCAAAACCTCAATGCCAAAGGAAAGGATCCTAATGCAAGCCCAAAACCCCAACCCCCAGACCAAACTGCAGCCCTCCAGCCACCCTCCAGTTTGAAATATTCATTACAGAGAGCATGGGCAGAACGTGCCCCTCACTGCAATAGTCCCCACCATGGCTTTATCACTGCTCTGGGCAGGGTGGACAAAAAAATGGAAACATAGAAAGAAAAAAATTCCAGTGCAACAAACTTAGAGAACGTAGGAATGAGTCTCATTACGGACAAAAGGGGAACTTGATGAAATATATTTACAGAAAAGGAAGATGAGAGAAGGAAGAAAAGAGTACCCTACCAACTCCACTAGGGAAATAAAAGAGACTACCACCCTTATGCCAACAGAAAGAGGCAGAGAATTACTAGAAAAACAACTATAAAGACATCGTAAATCAAACAGCATAGAGTTTAGAACATCAAAAACGCAGAAATTTTCATCTATTATTAATTATGATAAAAAATTCTATCTCAGAATATTTTACACAGCAGCTGTTGCCAAGAAAATCTACATCTTCTTGAGCTGAGAAACTTTAAAATCAGAAGCAAATCTTTGTGTAGCCAGTGGAGATAGCATAGATATTAACACAGTATTTCAATGTCTTATTTCCATTTTCCAGTCAATTAAAAACACAAATATGAAATACAAAAACTATTTTAATTTTATTTTGATCTTATTTAAATATTTAACTGAGCCCAAATATCCTGATGTCTATTTTGTGTGCGTCTGCATGTGTTATGAAAATCCAGTCATCTCTCTAAAATTGAGTTATGGCTGTTAATCCATGTGGATTAGTAGTTCTAAAAAGCAATTTATTTGTTGTTTTAATTCTTTCCCTTGTAGTAATTTTGATGTGGCTGAGAACTGCTTTTGGACATGGAGTTAGGGTTGATTCACCAGCTTTGCTGCCTCTTGAAGCCTGTTGGCACTGACTGTGGCAGCTAAACCACACTGACCAAATTGCTGCCATTACCTTTCTGTTAACCTGTGTTTGCCATGGTTTGTGACTGCAATGGGTATAAATTGGGTATAAATTTGGTATAAATTGGGTATAGTGGGCCCTTCATTCCCTGATGAAGGGCAGGCATTGAGTGGATGGCAGAGCAGCATTTCCCCTGCCATTAAATCTCACTGAACCCATGGCCAGGGTGACATGGGCAGCTCAGCAGTAAATCCACATGTCCTCATTTCTGGGGGCCTGGCCTCTCCAGGGCTGCTCAGCTTAAAGCACATCAATGGCATTGCCCAAACTCTGAGTCTCAAACCCTGCCAGGCTTGGGGCACCCAAAGCACTCTCTGCTTCCTCTCTGCAATGAGGACATGTGGGTTTACTGCTGAGCTGCCCACATCATCCTGGCCATGGGTTCAGTGAGATTAAAGGGCAGGGGAAATGCTGCTCTGCCATGCACTCAGTGCCTGCCCCCTCAGCAGGGAATGAAGGGCCCATTATACCCAATTTATACCCAATTTATACCAAATTTACACCCAATTTATACCAAATTTATACCCAATTTATACCAAATTTATACCCAATCCATACCCAATTCATACCCAATCCATACCCATTGCAGTCACTAACCATGGCTCCTGTAAAGAAATCACTTATTGTTTCTCTAGATGAAAGATAAGGCCCACAAAAAAATGAACTCTAACTTGTTAAAACAGCATGCTCTGCTTGACGGGGTGGGGGGGAGAGAATTTTCAGGGGAAACACCAGTTCCAGCAAACAGCTATAGCCAAGTCATCTCTGTGGTTAGTATTTGTCAACAGTGTAACACATTTGCATCAGTCAGGAAAGTCATCGAAGCTGTTCACTTGGAAGAATTGCAGCCTCTTGTTCTTGAGGCAGCAGTGAAATGACAACCTATAAAATGCTTGCAAAGATTTGAAAGGAAACATTTCAGGCGCTGCCTGGAAAACGTGTGACTAAGGCTGTGAGAATAATTGTGATTTTTTTCAGCTAGAGTGCCGAAACCAAAAAAGAGGGAGGAAAAAAATAAGTTAGAGTCAAACCAAATGGAACTTCGTTTTTTGTTTTTCTTGCCAAAATGGAAATCTGAAAACATTTATTTAGTGTAAAATGCAAACATACATTCCATTTCATCCAAAACAAAAATGTTCATTTTAAAGCACGAGGAGGGAAAGGAAAGGAAATAAAGGACTGGGATCTGCCAGGTTTTCAGAGGTGACAGCTTTTTACCTCTCAGCTGCCATGGGGAATGCTGAATATTTGTGTGCACTTGGGAAGTGACCCCCCAGCTCACTGTGTGCCCTGGCACAGGGACACAAATCCAGGGTTCTCAGAGGCAAAAGGCTCCTGCCCAGGGCACAGGAGGCAGAGGCCAGGATCCCTCCCTGTGCTCGTGTTCACAGGGGTCCCAGGACAAGGGAAGAGATGAGAATCTTGACTCCATGTTCCAGAAGGCTGATTTATTATTTATGATATATATTATATTAAAAGAAAATGATACACTAAAATTACACTAAAGAATAGAAGAAAGGATTTCATCAGAGGGCTAGCAAGGAATAGAAAGGAATGGAATGATGATAAAATCTTGTGACTGACCAGAGAGTCTGAGCCAGCTGACTGTGATTGGCCATTAATTAGAAACAACCCCATGAGCCCAATCCCAGATGCACCTGTTGCATTCCACAGCAGCAGATAACCATTGGTTACATTTTGTTCCTGAGGCCTCTCAGCCTCTCAGGAGGAAAGATCCTAAGGAAAGGATTTTTCATAAAAGGTGTCCGTGGCACCTCCCCATCTGCTGAGAGCCCCAGGATGCTCCAGGGGTGGCAGCTCAGCTGGGGCTGTCCCCTCTCCTGCTGGAGTGCAGCTCCCCAGCACCTGCCCAAAAAGCCTTTTCCTCCATGGCTCCTGTTCCTTGCACAGGGGTGTCACACTCATCTTTTCATGAGAAATCCTTTCCTTAAGATTTTTTCCTGCTGAAAAGTTGAGAGGCCTCAGGGACAAAATGTAAGCAATGGTTATCTGCTGCTGTGGAATGCAACAGGTGGGTCTGTGATTGGGCTCATGTAGGTGTTTGGAATGAATGGGCAATCACAGCCCAGCTGGCTTGGACACAGTGTCTGAGCCACAAACCTTTGTGATCATTCTTTCCTTTCTATTCTTAGCTTAGCTAGCCTTCTGAGATGAAACCTTTTCTTCTATTCTTTTAGTATAATTTTAATGTAATATATATCATAAAATAATAAATCAGGCCTTCTGTAACATAGAGTCAGATCCTTGTCTCTTCCCTCATCCTGAGACCCCTGTGAGCATGGTCACACAGGGATTATTGAAGCACCTTGCAGTGCTTCAACTTCCCAATCCCACCGAGCAGCTGTGAGAAAGGAGCTGGAGCTGCTTCCCTGGAGGTCCTGGAGAGGGGCAGGGAGGGCACAGGGGAGCCTGGCAGAGCAGAGTCTCCCCTCTGTCCTGCTGAGATGTAATTGGTGAGCTGTGGTCCAGAACCAGCTCACATATTCAGTGTGTGTGCTGTGAAATGAGCTGGGTGAGACTGGGTTTGCAGGTACACAGCCCTGCACTGCCAGTCCAACATGACATTAATAAGGTCATTAAACAGGGCCCATGGCAGGCACTCAGGGTATGACCCACTGCTTCACAACCTTCTGAGCCTTCAACATCCAGCCAATTTTTTTTGGCCAACAAGTTGTCCATCTTTCTAGCTGTGGGATTTCAACCTGGATACAAGTGTACAGTGCTTAAAGGCTGGCTGAAGTCAAGGTAAATGGCATCTGCTCCTCTGTACTTTTCCACAGTTCCATCACTTTACTGTAGGCAGCAGTCGAGCTGGTCAGACATGCCTTACCTCACTGAGGGTTCTTTATTCAACCAGGCAAAAGGCAGCAAGAGCAGAGCAAAATAAGCCAGACAAAGAGAAGGTCTCTTGTCCTAGACCACACAAGGGGTCAGTTGTGCAACCAAGGACAGAACTCCAGTCTTCTTAATCTCAGTCTAGTCCCTGACCTAAATTACATGTCTCTATTTTTTAATTGAAAGTTAACTTTTAGAGAAGAATTTCACAGCTGAAAGAAAAAAACCTCAAAACATGCAGCACATGGCAGATCCCCAGAGAGCACTAACAGCTAATAGAACATATTTTGCAACTGTTATATTGGACTAAATTCAACTAGGAATTGATTAGCTGTTCTCTTTAGAAATAAATGGCCAACACAATTTGGCCTTTACATTTCCTGGCCCATAAATGGCTTAGGAGCTTTGAAAATTACCCTTGGGTTAGGATAACAATAAAGAATGGAAGGATCTCTTTTTGTGGTGGAAGGAGGAATGCAGTCTGTGTCACACCTAAGTGCCTACACACACCTGACACAGAACTTGATAAGTGTAAGTAAATGTTGGATTTAATTCTTAAAGTTCAAGCTTATGGTCACTGCTAGTGAGGCTGGGGGCTGATAGATGGCAGAGACAAAAGGGGGAATATTCCTGCTGCACTGCAGCCCCAGGCTGTCCAGGGCTGATGCTCACAATTTTCATCAGAACTCTTCTGTCCCCAGCCCTTGTGAAGCTTTTGTCCTTATCTGTGAGAAAACTTTGCGCTGCTTCCTTGGCTGTGCTGAAACCCTGATAACTTTTTTTAGTTGATTTGTGGATGGGTGCTCTCAAAAATCCATTCTAAGGAGGCAGCTGAAAACTCTGACTCCTGACTAGTGTCAGGAGGATAGAACATATTTTATCCAGAAGTGCAGTTTGCACTGGAGAGCAATGTGCTTTCTGAATAACAGCAGAGAGCAGCCCTTCCTTGGTGGGTCTGAGCTGCTGAGGGAGGGCAGCCTTCAGGAGGGATTGCTGAGCTGTTGAGTTTCAGGCATGAGCTGTGAGGGCTGGCTCATTTAACCTCAGCCTGGAGTCAGAGCAGTTGTGAGTGAGCTGCATCACTTGAGTGATGGGTGGACCAAAGGCCAGGAACAATTTCTACTCCATTCAGAGTGTGAAGAAATCATCCCTCCCATCTGTCTTTTAAACCTCTGTTGGTTTTTTGGGTTTTTTTCAGTTCACAGGTAGCTCAGAAAGTGACTGCATACTTTGTCAGAGGAGTGGGGTCAGGTTTTTGTCCTGTAATTCAGTGGTCATGGGAAACTCTATTAGGCACAAACATTTCCTGAAACTCCTATAGAAACTCCCTGTGCCATGGGCTGGCAGCATCATACTGCCTCAGACCATGATGTTCCACATTGTTTCCCAAACTTTTGGAAACCAAGCCCTGCTGCATCAAGGAAAAAAATAAATTTTCTTCTGCTAAATGACCACATGGTTAAATACACACCCATTGTAAAGTACTCATCTTCTGTGACCCATTGTGAGCTCCTCATGCCCCACAAGGGGATCTGTCTCAGACTTTAGGAAACAATCATCTCTTGTGACTCATCTGCTTAAACCTCTTTTCATTATTTCCCATTCATACACTCAGCCCCTTTCTATATATTTTTGCTTGGCATTAAACATAATTGAACAAATGGTAATTTTAGATTGGTTAATTGATGAAAACTTCAGTGCTTTGAGGGGTTTTCAGGAGGCATCTGAAACCCTCTTACTGGTCTAGGAAGGACTGGAAAATGGGTTCTGCTGATTTTGTGTATAAAACTGGAACAGTCCTGATTGCAGCAGGAATGGAAATTTAAAAAACTGTTTGCTAATTCCTCCCACCTACACAGTAATGCAAGTTTCTACAACCTTCTTTCTTTCTTACCTTCTTAGGAGTGAGGCAGAGAGTGAATGCACGGAAAAAGAAGGTAAAAAAATCTGGAGAGGGGGAAAATTTGAGACATTAGTACAAAAATACTACAGAAAAGGCTTTGGTATTTCAAATCTGGCCTGACCAGCAATCATTAGAAATGTCAGGCATCAGTCTGTTCATGCAAAAAATTCCCACTCAGTGTGAAGAGGAAGGAGCTTTGCAGGATTGAAGAGCCCTGGAACAGGTCCTGTCCCTTCTCACTGTGGAATTTGGTCACTGCTGGTGCTGAAGGAGGCAGAGCTCAACCCAGAACCTGCTCCACCTTCTTGATGGCAAACCAAAACCTTTTGTGACCTTACTGTTGTGCAAAAAGGAACGTTTGGAGTGGGTTTCACACCTCTATGCCAAGTTTCAGTAAGATACATGAGGGTCCAGTTAAATGATGAGTCTTTTAGCACAACAGCATTTCTACTGAGCAAAACAGCAATTTGGACCAAAATCTGCATCTTTCTGCAAGTGATTTAATTCATCAGCCCTGGCTTTATCCTCAGTGTTTGACAGAGTTTCCAGTCATGTCTGCAGAGTGGGAGGGCAGAGATGGAGTCCACACAGTTTGCCTGGCCAGTTGCTCCAGTGGCTGTTTGCTTTCATTTTGAAAAAGTTCTTCCTCAAATCTGCCTGAAATTTCCTATGTTCTGCCCTGTGACCAGGGACTCTCTTCCTAGCAAAGCTGGGAAAAGTCTGGGTAACCTTTTTAAATGGCTGGAATGATGAAAATGGCTGTAGCAAAAATAAGAAAAGTGCCTCTTATCTAATGAATCCTGCATATAAAATAAAGTGAAAATCTTTGCCATCAGCAGCAAAGCTTCTGCTGGACTCAGGAAGGTGGGAATTTTGTTCAGTCCCACTTGTGGCAAACCTAGGTTTGCTTTCAGATTGTTTGATTCCTGAAGCATCATAGTTGTGTTGAAAAATGTGCTCAATTCTAACTTTCTATTTTGAGCCTATTTCTTCACCAGTGCATGTATGAAAATGAGTGCAGAAAATGAGAAAGAAGATGTTGTGAAGTTCAATGCCCTGAGCAGATGAGAGCTGCTAGCAAATGCTGGGTGTCCAGAAAGAAGGGTTTTTGTTATGAAGTCTGTGCCAGAGAATGGTGGTGTCTCTTGCCATCACAAAGGTTCATTTCCTTACTGTAACTCCTTCTAGAGTAGCTCTTGTTTCAATATCACAAATGCCCTAACTGTGCAGGAATAGTTTCATGCAAAGGGTAGGAGTTCCAAAATAATAGTTTGTGCTGTGGAAAATTGTCAAGAGAAAATCTAATTTGGTCAGATTGCTATTTTATCTATCAAAGAAATTGAATGTGGAAAAGCCTTGTCAGATGATGGGGCCATTCCCATTGCAAATGGATTCAGCCCCAGCAGAGAATGGCTCAGAGTTTCAGACTCAAATGCCTTTGTAGGGACAAGCAGTGTGGCCTCTCTTTCCCCTGCAGGACCTGGCAGCCCCCCAGGCTTGGAGGAGAGGGGGGCTCTGTGGTGGAAGGTGGACATGGAGGAGCCTGGCAGCCACCAGGAACCCCCTTGGGCAGTTCAGTGAGGCCTGTGCAAATAATTCCACATCCATCCCCAAGTTCTCCGGCACTCCCCTCAAGCAAGGAAAGGCAATCTTGCCTTTGCACTGGAGCCCATATAATTTTCATTTTCACCTTCCTCCCATGCTCATCCAGATTTTGCTGAGCTTTTCTCAGTTTTAATGCCTTTTTTTTTTTTCTACTTTAACCTTCTGCAATGCAGCTGTAGTCTCACTTGCTCCTCAAAACAAACCTGCCCCTCTTTGCCTGGTCCCAGTCACAAAACCAAAGGAAGATGGGAGAATCAGGCTTGCTGCTAAACCCACTCTCCTGTTGCAGGGGTCTGATGTCTGAGGTGTTAATCTCCACGTTCTTTTGATCTGAGTAAGGATAATAGGTTGTTTTTCAATATTGTTTCTGGTTCATTAATATGTATGCTGTCTGCTCCTGTTTTTTATCCCCCAGAAAAGCCTTTGAAGATACCTTTGTAGGCTCTCTGCTGCTGCAGGCCTGACTTTGACTGTTCCGCTGCTCACTGCTTTCCTGCCTGTTTCATGTCCTCCCTGCTCTGCTGCTGCTGCTGGGGCAGCTCCTCCTGCTGCTCCCCAGGCTCCTGGTCAGTGAGGATGCCCAGGCTGCCCGGATCCTCCACGAGGAATCCTGGAAAAGATGGAAATGGGGTCCCAGCACTGGTGGGGCACCCAAGCTTCTCCCACAGGGCAGACCCCACACATTCCCTGGGGTAAAGCCTGGCTGGCCTTGTTTGCAGACACATTTCAGCAATGGTCACACTGCACCCCATGGAAGGATGAGCCTATCTGGTTTTAAAGGCTGCCTTGTGATGAAAAGAGCATTAGATCATTTGGTTGCTGTTTTTCTTTGGAATGCATCCTCCCACTCAGCACCCTGTGGGCATCCATACTCTCTTTTGTTGGACTTGTTTCTGTTCATATGATTTCATGTGCTTTGGGGCATTTCAGTGTGCCTGCTGTTCTTTTTTCCCCCCTGCCTTTTCTTCCTCTCTACTTCTCCATATTTTTGTGGTATATTTGGCAAAGCTGTGGGTTACACCCATGTTTCATCTTGTTGTTTTTGTCATTTATTCACCAGCTGAGCTCAGAGGAGGATTTGTTTTTCAGTAAAATCTGGGGAACTTTATGTTTTTCTTTTTTTTGTCTTTTAATAATTTTATAGTTTTGTTGACTAAATCACAAGAAAATTGAACGATTTGTCTGTGGTCGCGCAGTGAGTCACTGCTCCTGTCAAAATAAGAATCTGCCTAGAGCTGCCATGGCTTGCACCTCCTCATTCCAGCCATGAGACAAACTCAGCTCCTGTGGGAGTTTGTCACAGATCTAAATGAGAGTTAATTTTTACATCTGGTTCTATGGCACCAGCTGAACTTCCTGGGCTGTTTGCTTAGAGTTTGAAAAAGTTCTTCCACAAATCTGCCTGAAATTTCCTATATCTGCCTTGTGACCAGGGACTCTCTTCCTATTAAAGCTGGGAAAAGTCTGGGTAATCTTTTAAATGTCTGGAATGATGAAAATGGCTGTAGCAAAAATAAGACATCCATCACCCCACTGTGTGGTAGACAATGGCAATGCTGAGCTCTGGGATAAAGCAGAGGTTGGTTCCTGGCCTCTAACACATGGATTGATAAAGACCTGCACATCCTGGCCCTCTAGATCCACTTGGGAGAGAGTCTGGGACAATGGAGAAAGGGGCTCTGAGCGTCTCACAGTTTTGCATTTATTTCAAATTGTTGATGTGGTCACAAGCTGAGCCCCGAGCTCCCAAGGTGGTGTGGGCTGAGCTGCCCTCCCTGCTCAGAGCCATGGAGGATGCTCTGGAGGGTGAGCCCTGCAGGAGAAGGAGCTCACCAGTGACCCCCCTTTCAGTGCTCCTCAGAACTGCAGATGAAAGAGCAGCATTGCCTGCAGAGACAGGAGAAACTCTGCAGAAGGAACCCGTGAGCATATTTATCTATGAAATAAACAGAGGAGACAAGGTGGGAAGCATTCCCAGCATTCCACTGCTCCATCTCTTTTCTAGCTGGGAGTTCAGAGAAATTAAGGTTGTATTCAGGCATGGGAGGCCATTCCACAGGAGGGTATTTTCTTTTTCTGGACAAGTGTCCTCTCACTGAGCTGCCTGACAGTCTGTCTCTGGTCAGGGCAATGGTCTGGAGCTGGTGCTGCTCTTGGTACCAGCTGCCAGGATATTTGACTTTGAGCCACAAACCAGAGCCCTGGTGGTGCCAGTGCCAGAGGGGTGAGGGCCCAGGAGGAGCAGGGACAGGACCAGAGCCCTGGTGGTGCCTTTTCCAGAGGGGTGAGGGCCCAGGGGGAGCAGGGACAGGACCAGAGGGACAGGACCAGGCTGGCTCCCTGCTGCTGCCTCCTGAGGCTGTGTCAGAGCTCAGAGCTCAGCCCACCACCCCTGACTACCATTTCCAAGGGTAAACTTAAAATGCAACATTTAGCCTTGAAAGCCAAGAACAATAACGAAAAATCCCCAAACCAACCAACCAAACCAAACCAAACCAAACCAAAACCAAAAACAAACTCCAAAAAAAAACCAACTGGAGAAGAGTACCAATGTACTTCATTATTTTATAGGCTGAAACACATTCCAGGTCTCCTCCAGCAGTCAAAATCACATTTCTTGGGAGTGCAGAGCCAGAGAAAGGTGAGACAAAGACATTAGGGTATGGCAGGATATACAATAGAATTATCATGGGCCAAATGAAAGACTAATTTAAGTCTTATTTATAGACTGTGAGTAACATTCCAATTTCTCTTCATCTTCTTTAAGCTTTTCACTCACTAATTCTTTGGAAGGAAGAATAATTAAGAAAAGGATCCACTTGGCAACTCATTAGTTTAAAATCTTTCTTCTTTACAGATTTGGTCAACACTGCTTCCATAGTCTTTTGGAAAATTTTCTTCAGTTTATTGAAGAGACTTCAGTTGCCTCAAACCTTTTAATTTTAGCTCATTTAAATATATCAGCCAATTTCAAGACTTGATAAAGATGAATGCAATTAATCTTAGAGTCCTCATAAATGTTAGGGAAAGAGCTTTTATTTTGAAAAGACAGTAGAGCCAAATTAAAATCCTATCTGGTAACTCTCTGAAAATAGGAATGTGGGAATTTCTGACTGTAATTAATTTTGTATGGGGATTATAATGACTTACATTTACATACAACAAGGATTGCTGAAGAACTGGTGCAACAGAACTTGTGTGTGAGTGTGTGTTTGTGTGCGTATAAATTTTATACATTTGGAATGCAGAAATATCATGTGGGAGTTGTTTTATCACTGGGGTTGGTACTGAGGTTCCATTTTCGTGGTCCATCCCTCCACTAACACAAAAGAAATTAACAATTCATCACAGAATCGTTGATCTCTTGGTGTGACCCTTGAGGCTGTCCTGCCCAGGGCCAGGATCTGGGCTGTGGTGATCCTTGTGAGTCCCTTCTGTGATCTCTACCAACACAATCCGTGGGCAATCTGGACCTGGTGAGCACTTTTGCAGCTGAATGTGAGGCTGGCTGGAATAGCAGATCCAAAAAGAGGAACTACCAAACATAGTAGATGGGTACCTTTTGATTGAGAGCTAAAATATCTTTTTTATTATTTTTATTTTAAAGATAAAATGCCAAAAGCCATTTTGTTAGCACAAAACAGAATGACAGTGGTCTTATGTTTTGGTTTCTTTTAGAAACAAAGGTTAGTTTTCTCAATAAAAATATGCTTTTCTTTCAACAGCATCTGATAAGAATTCACAATATAAAGTAATGATCAGGAAGTCGCTGTCCCATTAGAAGCCATAGTAAGGTCAGGGAATCTCACCAGTCTGGGGTGGGAACATCCTTTCCCTTGGCAAGCCCAAAGAGGATCATGGACACTTCTGAAATGTTTGTTTTTCCCTCTCTTAGGCATTTCAAGCAGCAGATGATGCAGCCTTAGGTTGTAAAGTGAAATGACTTCCCCACCTTAGGTGAGTGTGCATTTCTGAGCTCTGGGGCTCCTTTCCAGCCCCTCTCTCTGCTCCATGCATGTTAAGTTCATCTTTTCAGAGAAACACAGCAGCAGGACAAAGAATTAGGGTTTGTTTCTATTTCTTCAGCCCACTTTAGCCCTTGGTTTGCAGCTGGGATGTGCAGTCCTGGCTGGGGAGGTTACTGGGCCAGGCTGGAGCAGAGCTGACCTCGGGTGAGACACGCCAGCTCTGCTGAGAGCATACAAATGTGTTACCCTGTCTAATGTGCAGAGGGGTCTGGAGGTCTCTCCCCTCTCTTTAAGCATCAAAGATCAGCTAATGTGTTTTCATCCTTCAGCATGAAACGTTCCCTGGCAGCCTTGGCAAAGGCGGGGAATTGTCCCTGGGATCTGGAAGGGCACGGAGTCAAACAGAGCCCCTGAATCTGAAAACTGAGAGGAATAATTCTGTGACCAGGAAGAAAATGGGCAGCTACAGATACTAAAATAATGGTGGGGCCATAACCTGAACGTGGAGGGAGTCAGAGAGGAACTCCCCTGCATGCCACATGGAAGCACTGCAGATGTGAAGTGGGAGATTTGTGGGGTGAAGAGGTGGGATCACCTCATCTCGAGGTAGCAGATACATCAGAATTGATTAACAAGACCAACTAGTTTCTGACAGTATTTTTCTCAAAGTGCAAAAGTGCAAAGGAAGTTAAGAGATCCTGGTAAAGACCTGTTATGCAAATGTTCCTGGGGAAACAAATAATTTCTGTAAAGGCAGGAGCGTACTGCAGAGGATGGGTTTTTGTGGACCAATAACAACTTTGAGATGCTTGCTGTTGTTTCTGGATATCTTTTAGAAATCAGGAGGTGGAAGTGAAATCATGGCTTTGCAACTTCTATGGAAGAGTTTTTGTGACTTAGGTCATAACCAGGAAAGAGAAACATGGCAGAGTGGATTTCCAGCAGAGAATGGGAAGGAGGAGATGAGGTAAACCAGGGACGTGGATGTCGCTTTGGGAAAGAGCAGAACCAGCAGAAGCAGCTGCTGCTCACTTTGTAGAGCTGGGTGGGCACACACCAGGAGGTGCTGATGGCTCCATCCAGCTCCTGGCTGTGGCCAGGGGGGTTTGCTGCTCCGGGCAGGAGGTGGCTCTGGGGTGGGAGCAAAATGAAACTTTCCTTTTGTTTTCCTCCCAGACCTCTTGGCAGCAGCTCTGGCTGCTTCGTGCCCTGACATAACAGTGAGCACATCTTCTGCTGGTGCTGCACTCCTGCTTTCTCCTGCCCAGTGGGATTTGGCAGCAGACATTTTATCAATGTGATAGTGTTGCCATGCATTTTCAGACCTCATTTCTTGGAGGGCTGCCTCCAAGAGCTGTAACATTCTGTAATTGTTCAGCACACCTGTTTCCAAATACCTCAGTGTAAAACTATTTGTTTTTTTCCTGTGAGAAGACTATAGTACAAGTTCTGTTAAGTCTTTGACACCTAGCCAAAAACTACACCACTCATTTAACCTCAAGCATTAAAAGCTCTATTTACACACATAAAAAAAAAGGATAGTTCACAATTTTCCAGTAGGATTTTAAATGGAAATGAGAGTGCATGAAAATATCATCTAGTCCAGTGTTTAGTATAGGTAGGTATGGGATGATGTGTTGAAACCGAATGTACTGAAGCTGGAAGTAAATTAATAATAGTAACAAAATTAATAATAATATTATATATAATATTCATTCTTTATAGCGGTAGAAAAATTGACAACTGCCTATACTCAGGAAGAACAAAGGAGAATAAAATAGCTTTTGATGACGCCTCTTCTGGTGACAATTAGTGGCTTATAACTGGGGAAGACCATGCAGTGTCCCCTTCCCACCAGAGCACGTGTCCTGATGTGAGGTTATAGAGCCCTGAGGATTGTCACTGAGTGCTGGGCTGGCTGTGAGTCTGATGGAGTCTTCCTTTCACACACTAGGGCTGCCTCAGAGAAGTTCAGTGATGGGTGAAATTATCCTTATATGCATATTGGGAAGTTTTTAGATCCTCCCATGCAAAGTTTTCACTTACACATAAGGTGGCTATTAGTAGTAGCAATACCCATAAAGTTTTCCAGCCTTTTCAATATTCAATCATGCTGCTTCATTTTGTCACCTCCTAATATAACAGAAGAAAAACCGTGTCTGTGAGGATTTACAATTACAGTCTCCCACATGTTAGGCATGCTGATGGCCCGAGGGCACAAAAGGGGTTAAATACCTGCCTGTGTTTGCTCCTTCAATATGAAAAGAAAGTGAGTTAATTGGCTACCAGCATTGCTTAATTGCAGGAGTCGTTAGAGCACAGAAGCTAAACCAGGTTGCATATGAAATGTGCTTGTTAAACACAGGCATTTCTTCTGGCTGGGAGGATGACTACAGTCTAGATTGCATATTTATATGTGCCCTGAAGCTCATCCTCTTCCACAGAGGAGGTTCTTGTAAGCCATCCTAAAACCAGTTATTCACCCTGGGCAAAGTGCTTTTCCTCTGTGCTCAGTAAACATATTGATATTTCAGTCACTTCTTGAGAACATCAAAGGTAAAAGGAATGAGGGGGCTGCAGATCTTCTGTCTGCTCAGAGCACAGACACCCTCTTGGTAGGTGCAGAAAGAGCAAAATGTATGCATGGAGCTTCACCTTTACCTGAAGAAACCTTTCTTTCAGGCTGAAAAAAAAAGGAAAAGACGGAAAAAAGAAAGGGAGCAAATGTAAAATGTCTGTGGAAGAGTAGTGATTGTACTCCTATTGCAGTCCATATTGAGCATTGGGAATAAAATGCCTTCCTGGCTGATCAGTGGGTAATGCACAAACCAAAAGGTGTCAGGACCTGACAGCTGCATTCTCCTGCATAACCTGCTCAGGCATGGTCCTGAAATTCAGCTGAATAACTCCCCCTGATCTATAGTTTATACTGGTCAGATTTTTAGAATTAGCCTGAGAACTATGTGCCTGGCAGACAAATGTCATTCTCAGGTGTTAGTAAAGTCAGTACCCCCTCGAGTATTGTAGCTTAACCTCTCAAGAGTTTCACTGCACCACAGAATTTCAGCTTGGATCTTGTGCATCTCCACAAGTGGTGTAGTTGGCTCTGGTTGCAAAGAAAACCACATGGAATTTGAATTGAGTGCCACCAGTGTGGAGTTGGCCTTTAAGAGAGATAAGAATGCATTTTGCATTTCTCTCCATGAAGTTTTAACTCAGATGATCAGTGCTTTAAAAATATCTTCATTGATAACGAGGTCATATCTTTTATAAGAAATTAGAGGGATGATCACAGACTTGCATAACATATTGCGCCTGGAGTTATTTTGTGATACAAGATGCTGGGGGAAGGGCAGCTTTGAGACATCCTGCAATTATTTTCTTGACTAACCAGGAAGGAGTTGAGCTACATGGAAAATGTACAAGACACTGAATTCAGGACTGAGGGCAAAGTTTCCAAGCAAGCCCAGCAGTACCAGCAAACTGCACAGCCCATTGTGAATGGGTCCATTGCATGTGGCCCAGGGATGCAGCTTGTTTTCCATAACTAGCTCCTTCTACTTTTCCACCCAGGAGAGACTCAGATACTGACAGAAAGTGCAGACTTATTAGGCTGAGTGCACCCTGTTCTCTCATATTTTTTAACCTGTCCTAAAAAATTGTAAAGTTAGAAAATACAAACTTGTACCAGATAAATTACACTTTGTGTACAAATTATTTATAATAAAAATTATTACTTTATTATTGTTTCACAGCAGTGTTTTTCAGGGCCAGTCCTTCTCCAACAAATCTCCAGTAGAATGGAAGCCATTTAGTACTATTAAGGCCAGGTTGCATTCTGTCAAAAAGGTCCTTTGGGTGTCTCTACAGGGTCAGAGGGAAAGTAAGAGGAAAGCAGGAATCTTTTAGATGCATCATGGCTTCAAGCTCCAAATGCTGCTGGAGATATTTTCTGTTCCTTTGCACACCTTTGTTTTCCAAATAAATGCAAAATCACAATTGGAAAATTTTCTTAACAAGCAAACGAAACTTTACGTTTTTTATCCAAGAAAAAAGAAAGAGGGAGAGAGAATAAGAGAAGGGAAAAGTAAGGCTTGGCAAGTTTTGCTGTGAAGGTGGTGAAAGCTGAAGTAATTTGTTTAGCCCCAGCACAGGTACAGGAAAGTTGCTGCTCCAGGAAAGTTCCTCAGTCCTGAGCCCCAGGAGCACCTGTGGGGATGAAAGGGCTCCTCAGGAGAGGTTCCAGGGGTGCCAGGGAGTGCCAGTGCAGCTGGCAGCTCCTGGGATGTGGACAGCATCCAGCAGGGAGCTGGCTGAGTTAATTCTGGTCTGATACAGCTCTTCTGGTACATGAAACTCTGCTGAAAACTCACAGCGCTACGGAATCAGCACTTTGAGTCCTGGTGTGTCTGTGGAGAAACTGGTGTCAGCACAATGGGGAAAAAGCTGCAATCTGCTGAAAATCTACCCAGCTTGAGATGGAATTTTTCGCTCTATACTTTTATCAGATAAATCTTATGTAAATGTGATATAAATTTACACTAAGGCAGAGGATTTCTTGTATGAGAAGGGTAATTGAGTCATCCTGCCAGCAGCAGATGGCAATACTTTCTGATGCAGTAGAAGACAGGGCAAAAGGATGAAACAATGGAGGAATTGAGAAGAAGGAGACATTCTTCCCAAACCCTAAAACAATCAGCATGTGCCCTATGGCATAGACTTCACCTGAGCCCCATAAAAATATGGAAGTTTGTTATCAGACAATGTCTTCCTCCCCTGTAACACATAATTCAAAACCAATCCAGCATTCTTCTCAGTTAGGTTAGCTTCTATGAATCATAAATAATGATACTCAGCATTTTTCATCCCTAACTTATTTAATAACAATTATTCCTTCATCCCAATGTAAAGTGTGCATTGCTATATCCTGTAGGGAAACTGAGGCACAACAGTTATTGTTCCAGAGGGAAAAAACGTGGAATAGAGTCAGAATTTAATGCTAATCCTTCTTGCCTAATTCTTGCTGAAAAGCAGCAATTAACGCAACACAACAAGATTTAAGCATTCTGCTGTGATGACACTGAATTGATTTAAATTCCATTGTTCCAGCAGGAACTGTGTGACTTCAGTCAGATCCCCAAATTTAGCCCTGCTGTGAGCTTGTGCAACTCCCACATAAGTCACTGGGAGTTATGGCTGCTTTATACCGGGCCTAGACTTGGCACTGAGCAAACAGCCCTCATGATAATGAAGAGAACTGGTTTCAAGTGAATGCTAAAAATTCCTGGCAAAGCAACGTTTCTCTCCTCCTGCCAAGTGTCATCAACATTATTTTTTGGGTGGATTCAGATCCCTGAGAGCAGAGTTTTCCATTACGTGTTCCTAATTGTTAAAGACTGGGCCTGCTAGAACGCTGGGGTAGGAGTGTGTTTGGTTGTACTTGTTACCATAACAGCAGGGTGAAATAGTGCTTTTCTCTCAGCTGGTTAAGCCACAGAATACAGTAGCAGCCTTCCTAGCAATGTCAAGGCATCAGACAGAGGCAAAGCAACCCACAGTCAACAGAATGAATGGAACAATTCACACTGTTGTACATAGATCTAGAGGTTAAACCCAAACACACGAGAAAGTGATGCTGGAAGCACTTGGGAACAGCTGGGCCAGATGAATAACTCAATTGGATGCCATGAGGAACAAATTAAACAACTGACTGGAGACCAGGCTGCTCGTGTGACAGACACTTTAATCAGGAAGTCAAAAGCTGATTGACAAGATGAAAAGCTGGATGACATGAAAAATGGAAACAGAAGGAACAACACAAGAAAAGGGCAGGCTGGGTCAGCCTGCTGACAAAAATAATCAAGTACGACAGGCCATAATCCAGCCTTCGAATGTTTGGCATGGTGCTAGTTATGAAAGTCTGCAGCCAAGAGGAAAGAAAACTATTATTAAGTGAAGGAAATGATCTGCCTCCCTAGGACTCACTGCTCTGTGTGCATCAGAGAGTCTCTTTCTGCCCACAATGCATTATAGATATATACTAGAAATAGCTTATGTTGAATACCATGAAATAAAATTAAAATAAATCATGTATGTAGAAATAAAGTGCTTCTGCAGAAGTGTTAGAGCAAGTCATTGCTTTTTCAAATACCTAGAGCCAAACAGGTGTTGACATGGAATAGGTGTGAAAAGTGAGCTCTATCACAGTACATGGGGTTTTTTTCCTGCAGCTGAATGTGAATCTGTTGCTTTCAAGTTTTCCATAGGAACCTGTTCTACCTAAACCTAGGGACTGGCTGCACCTGAAGTTAGCTGCAAAAATGTGAGAAAATTTGAAATTCCCCGGTAGTGCACATTTAAGATATTCTGCACATTTCAGTTAAATGCCTCCACAAGACCAAGGGGCTGCAGTGTGGTAACTGATGGTGAATTCAGCACATTTCACTGGCTCAAGGTCCAGCAGAAAGGCACCCTGAACTGAGTGTCTGAAATTTAGAATTTGATACTAAAAAATGTAATTTTTTTTTTTTTTTTCCCAGAAGTTCTGAAGAGCTTTTGGCAAAGACTGATTTCAAGCTGGTGCTCCTGGAAATCAGCTTACTTGGGAACCTTGCTTTGCACACAGCCCTCCCACCCCAGGCAGTAAAAGGTGTGTGTGGATTGTTTTGGGGGTAAGTGAAGTCAGGTTCTGCTGCAAGTACAGCAGATTTCAGTGAGCTTACACAGGCCTGAGAGGAGGATTTGGTGACAAATTCAGCATGACTTTTTCCAAGCTTGGGATATCCGTGAAAGAGTGTTGGAACTTGAGCTCTAATCTTGAAACTGACCCTCCCTGATGCAGGCTTAGGTGGCCTTGCAGAGTTTCTGTGCATTGTGTATAATCATTGCACACAAACAAAGGTTTGTGCTGTTGGTAACTAAAGAAGAATTAACCACAGCAGGGCCTGCCTCTGTTTCAGCTTCCTGCCTTTTGTCCACAGGGGGTGGGTGATATGTTGTCTCCTGACTGAGATAATGACAGCTTTTGTTACTGAAGTGCTTTTCTCTGTTTTAAAGAACAATATTAAAACAATATTCTGAAAGTCAGGCTTAATATGGAGCACTATCCCCTGGAAGGTAAGCTACCAGTAAAAAAGCACCACCAAAAATTGGTGAAAGAAGGGGAAGATTCTGAATTTGAGGTTAATTTATTTCTGAGACATTCTGCTCCTGTCTGCTTCTCCTTTTATTGCCAGTGCCTTTGGGATTATTGTTGCAGTTTGGTGGCTTTTTGTGTGTCTCTGTGTTTTCCTTTATTCCCTCCCTTCAGCAGTGCTCTACTGTTTCAGGGACAGCACAGACCCAGGACCTGTTTCACCTCTTCCACATTTGTTTTTCTAAACAATGCAACAATCACTGGAACAACAAATCCTGGTACTGAGCTGTGCCCAGGTTGATGTTTACCACAAACAATGGCATTAAACTTCCTGGAAATCCCAAACCTGCTGTTCCAGAGGACGTGGCAAGTTGAATAAGTGTTTTTTCTTCCTTTAGCTTTATCTGCTTTTGCCCTGGCATCTGCCTTTGTGATGTCTTTCTTTAAGGCTTTTAATTCTTGCTTGTCCTGCGATGTGTTGTAGAGGCAGGACATGCTGTGCTCTCCTCTAGGAACTTTGTGTTTGCTCTTTTCTTGTTTTGCTGCTCTCTTACTCAAAGATAAAGGTCATCATGACAGGAAACACGGTGTATTCTTGCTGCTGCTGGTGGGAAAACTTACAAGAAATGAGCTTTGTTCTTGATTTAAATTCTGGTAGACAGATGTTTCTGCATTTGAGAATCTTGCTGTACTTGAGACAAGTGTTTTTCCTTTCTGCATGAAGGAATTAAAGACTGTTCATACATGGCCACAGTGCAGGAGGAGGGGCTGTGAGATGTCACTCCTGACTGTCAGAGGAGTGAGACAACAGAAGACAGTGGGAAGGTTCTTGAAAGCAGGATTTATCAGGCTCATGAGATAAACACAGCAAAGCCTTGACCAAAATGTACATAAAATTACTATGGCTGAGGGTCTGGTAACATTTTTCTGTAATGAAAAAAATCCATAGGTTGGTCAGGGGGCAGAATATCCAACTCCCATTTCTTAAAGTTTTGGGGTTCTGAATCCTGTAGCCTGAAGCAGCATCAAATCTCCATTTAAAAAAATTAGGTGTGGGGTATATGTGTGTGTCTATACATGTGCATGCACACATGTCTGAGAGGTCAGGAGGGAAAGTACTTGTACAATTCCTCTCAAATTCATCCAGGGTGCACTGCCTAAGAAAGAAAGGCTCCTGGCTACAGTGAGTTCAGGTTAGGTCTACCCAATTAAAATAACTAATTTAATATAGGTGCTACATTCTAGAATTTTTACTTTACGAATAGATTGATTAGATGAAAGTGAATAACTTCTTAGGGTATGATATTTTAAAGGAATTTTCAAGGCAGAGAAGAGTTTGGTTCATGATACACTCACTAAAATCCACCTTTCCCATAGCATGGGAAATAAACTGCATGGAGGGATGCAGATGCAAGGACAATCCCTGCTCAGCGCAGAGCTGAGACCCTGCAGTGGGGCTGGGACAGTGACCCAGGGGCAGAGACCAAGCTCTGCTGGGCCTGGTTCTGCTGGGCCTGGCTCTGCTGGGCCTGGCTCAGCCTGCACTGAGCTCAGCCCAGCTGCTGGCAGCTCCCAGCTGCTGTTCACACAATGAGCAGGTGAGAATGTGCCAGAGATGAGGTGTCAGAGCAGCACAGCCCTCCACACCTCTCCTCTGATTTACAGGCGTCAGGGGCAGCATCACCCAGTCTAACTCAGCCAATGTGTAATGAAAAATGTTCTATAATCAATGTTTGACTGAGTGAAAAAGAGTATGATCCTCTAAGCATGGAGATAGTAGGATATTTTAAGATCTTTTTTACATTCTGGCAGATAAGCAAGATGCAGCAGTCCATGATGAGCAATGGATGGAGATCTTTTTGCAGTGGATTTGTTAAGTTGAAGTTTTACGGAAAAAAATTCAATTTTTTTTTTTTATTTTTTTCCAAGATGTCTCTGTATATCTACGTGTCTCTATGTATAGGTTTTTACTGGCATTAGGCAGTTTTGTTAACATTAACCATGAGTGATGTAGGAAGACATATGTTCCCCCCAATAAAACACAGACACCTCTTTGTTAGACTGTATCCATGGCAGGGCTGATTCATAGCTCTCACAAAGCCAAGAAAAGAAATAGAAAATGTGTGTACAAAGCTGAGGGAAGCACAAGTAGCCCATGCCCTGCTCCCAGTTCATTCCAGATCTCACTTTCACAGTTTTTAAAGGAAGTTATATTGCCTGTTTGAAGAATCCTGGTGGCCAGAGCCACAAAAGTTTTAAGTTTTCAGAGGGTGACCAATATTCAGTCCCTGCTTCTGGCTTTGGGTCTCTGGGCCAGATACTCCAGCAGCACTCCTTTTCTCCTGAGAACCTCCAAAAGGCATCAACCTTTTGATGCTGATGCCAAAAGGCATCAACCTCCCAGAACCAAAACAAGTTGGAGTAAGGAAGCAAACCCTGCAGATTTTGCAGAGCAGCCATGTGCATCCCTTAACTTCACTTTTTAAACACACCTCATGTGTTTCCAGTAGCTCAAGAAATGCCCCCAAGCTGGTGCTTCACCACCTCCCTCCTGCCACAGGACCATGATGTGTTCTTCAGGCTGGAGTTCCTGCTGTGCCTTCGTTTTCTGTGCAGTGCCTTCCTCCCTGGTGGAAGGACCTTGCCTTTACTCTTGCATTCTTGACTTGGAGGTCTGGTTTTATTCTGCTAACTTTTATGTGCATGGCCTTTATTTATGGCATGGCATTTATTTCAGAGCCACACTCACTGCTTGATATCTTTGTTCTGCTTTTAATAACTATGTCCAAAGGGCTCTCCCTGTTGATATCCAGTTCCTTCTGGCTTACCCATCTATAAATATCCATGACAGGGCAAAGACTGGGCAGTTTTCAGCCACAGCCTCATCATACCAACCATGAATCATAAGCTGCATGATTACAGATACCCCTCCCTAAAACACTGCAGCCACTATGAAATAGTTCTGAAACTCCTAGCAACATTATCACTTCAGTTTTCCTCTGAACTCACCCATCTGCTTATTAGCTAGACACAGATCTGCTTATATTGGGAAATCAAAGGAAAAGGAGGGAGTCTGGTCCAGAATTTAGGACTCTGCTGGGCTGAATGGACTGGCCTTCAGCAGGTGGCTTTGAGTTGGATGCAGGAGAGGGCTCAGGTAACAAACAGCCAACACTTATTCCATATAATGGCATCTGAAATTCTGTGCTAGGCTCCCTGCTGGCCTCTGAGGTGCTGTCCACAGCTTGGCAGGACAGGAGGTGTTCGAGGGGGGTACAAGAGCCAAAATGAGGGATGCTGGACTCCAGGGGCTCTCCAAAATGCAGTGTATTGTATACAAAATGCAGTTTATTCCATCCAGGAGGTTACAGCAGTCCAGGGTCGTGGGTGACAGAGCTGTGCCCACAGCTGTCAGCTCCAGCTGCAGGCAGGCCTGGAGACCCTTTGGTTTTGGTTACAGTGCATTATAGACTTTTCTTTGCTGAGTATCTTCATGCAGTAGAACCAATCCATACCTTAACTATTATCTACAGCCAATCATAACTACTGTCATTACCATATTCATGTTACTGTTCTCCCATCACTAAAAGTCAGTACATTACAGTTTAAGCTGGAAGTTGTTTTTCAGTTTTCTTGCAGTGGAAAATTCTGAGACCTTTTTTCTACTTGCACCATTTGCTGCCTTGTTTGCCTGTGCTCTCTTTCTGCTTGGTAAAAGCATCTTCTTGTTTGGGGTGGGTTTATCCTTTGCTCTAAGCCATAAAACCCCTTCTAACTAACACACCCTTTGCCTCCTTGGTTATCCAGTAAGACTGGCTCAGCAATTCTTTTCTTCTGTATCAAAACCTGCTTCCATCTCTATTCCTTCTTCAGATTCTACAAGCCTTTGTTATCGTTCTTTCCTATTCTATTCTTAGCTAGCCTTCTGATGAAACTTTTTCTTCTATTCTTTTAGTATAGTTTTAATGTACTGTATATCATAAAATAATAAATCAAGCCTTCTGTAACATGGAGTCAGATCCTGGTCTCTTCCCTGATCCAAGAACCCCTGTGAACACGGTCACAGCTGATTGTCCAGAGAAGGGAAAGAACAAGGATGACTTCAGAGGGCAGCACTGGTGGCACCCTGTGAGAAGGATGCTGGAGAAGGAATCTGTGTCTCACTTAAGTGGCTGTTTTCCATTTTACTTGAATAAAAATGTGTACATGTAATATGGAGAATGATAGAGGATGATATAATCTAATGGTAGAACATTAAATGGCCATTAGAGCAGGAACAAAACTGAGGTCTCCTCCCTTTGGGAGTGCCCTCATCACCAGGCAATGGAGTCATGCTTATTCTCTCACTTGTACTCTCTCTGCCCAATGAATGCTTCATCAGTCCAAGCACACTGGAAGGGCTTCAGAAGAAGTCTGCAGGAGCCCTCCTTGTGTACACAACATCATCCCCTGGTAAGAGAATTCACAGTGGAAGGTGTGGATTCAAACCTGCCCAAGCAGAGGGGAGAAATAAATCTGAACCTACTAAAGCCTTGGTGGATACCCCTAAGCACTGAGTTATGGGGTATTTGGGGAAAAGCCAGAGTTCTTAGCTTTTCTGAGGATGGTTTGAGAAAGCTTGAACCAAGAGGGATGCTCCAAAATGCCATGGGAGCCCAAACCCCACTGCAGGGAGAGGAGGGCTCCTCCAGAGCTCCAGCCCATGGAAGGCTTGGCTGTTTGTTGCTGTGAAAACTTGACTCCCAGGGAAGTCTAGAGCAGATTTCCTGGGAAAACCACAGTCAACCTGTGTGCCCTTAAACTGCAAGGACTGATAGCCAGCAGGAGATTTTGTGGGTAGAGGCTCCATCATTCACAGAGGCAATGAGGCAAGATGCAAGCAGCTAAATCCTATCAGGAGTGTGCCATTATGCCATGGACAGATATTAATTTAGGGAACAACTGTGTGCTGTAACAGATTGCCATCATTAGCCTGTTTGCTCCTTCTCTTTTTTGGTGCTACTGCCCTCATTAATTTCTGTGAGCACTTCTTAACTTGGAACAGGCAAATTTCAGCTTCCAGAGCCTGAAGAAGGGTTTCAGATAGCATGGCTGAGCTCAAATGCCACAAGAAGTGGGAACAACTGGTCAGCCAGTGGTAAATTCTGGGTTTGGTGGGTTTGTTAAAACACATCTGAATCAGGAAAAACCTGTTTGTCCAGAGCCTCACTATATCTCTTAAGTTCTTGGTTTGCAGAACAGGATAATAGCTCTTTCTGATGTCTTTTACATTTGATATGTGTTTGAATAAATACACCAAGATTCTTCTAGCAACAATAATGATTTGGGGGATAAAAACGAACCATATAGTTCAAGGAAGGGGACATATTTTATTGGGAATGGCCTTGTGTTTTGTGGGGATTTGTGTTCTCTGTGCAGAAAAGGTGCAATGCAGGCATGACTAGGACAAGCTTTCCCCACCTAAACTGCCACTGTGGTTCAGAAGTTTGGTCTGAGAATCCCTCCTGAGGTGTTACAAATAATTGAATGTGTGCCTGCCTCTAGCTCATTGCCTGGCTGCTGCCAGCTGAGCTGCACCAAGGGCCCAGGGAGAGCAGGAACAAAGGAACTGCTTGTTCCCAGCAGGGTCCCAGGGCACTGAGACCTTCAGCCTCCCAGAGCAGCTGCTGGGAATGTGGGCAAGGAGCCTGGCAGAGCTTCTGGAGGAGCTTACCCTGTAAATGGGATAGGCCTGACTCTTCCAGACTGTACCTGATGAGCTAAGTATAGCAGAATAGAGGAGTATTGTCTCAGCCCTGTAAAGCTGAGGTCCTACATGAGAAGAAAAAAACCAAAAAACAACCAACCAACCGACCAACCAGCAAAAACAACAACCAACCAAAAAAAAAAAAAAAAACAAAAAAACACCCCACCCAAAAAACCCCAAAACTCCAGAAAACCAAACCAAACAAAAAACAAAACAAAAAAAAAAACAAACCCCAAAAAACCCCAAAAAAACCATCCTCTCTGAATATACTTTGAAAAGACTCTTCATTTCATTAAAATCTGGAAGCATGTGGGCATTGGTTTCAGTGAAGGATCTGGAGGTTTGTCTGTATTAAGGATTCACATCAGCAAGAATTCTGATGCAGAATGGTTACAGGAGATGGCTGTAACACAGAGTCCTGCATTATTTTAAACATTTGTGATTGTTTTGTAATCTTTCAATCTTTACAGGGACTGGCTGACACAAATGGCCTGAGGGTGAGATGAGGAATGTTCCACAGGTGTAGGAATGCTGGCTGGGGCAAGTTACCTGCCTAGGTGAGTGGCCTTTGCTCCTATCACTCCAAATTCTCTGTACAAAAGGTGCCTCACTTGTGTTGTGCTTACAAAGCTTGCCTGGGAAACTGCTGTTTGTTTAAGTAAAAACTGCAGGAATTATTTCTGCTGTTTGAGCACCAGCTTGAGGTGCTTTGGGCCTGATTTTGAAAGGTGCTGAGACACCATCAGTCCCTGCTAATGCTTGTAAGGGATTCTGAAGGGACTCTGGGACTCTCAAGAGGTGATGGTTGTGCGAGCTCTCACCTCTCCTGAAAGTTTTCCAGTTACAGGATGGCCTAAAGGTTATTTGTAGAGCTCAAGAAGCTTTCAGAACTTCAGCAGCTACACAGGGCCCACCTAGTTTCCTTCTTTTTCACCCAGATTTGGCAGCTGCTTTGCTCATCTGCTAGCATGGTCTCATCCAGGCGTTCTTCAATATTTTCTCAGCGTGAACCACCCCACCAGACAAAAATGTGCAAGCCACTTCCTCCTCCCACAGAAGTTGTTTATGTGGAGAAGGAACATTAGGAAAGTATTTAAGGTATTTTTGGTGGATAGAAGGAGCACTGTGGTCTGGCTATATGGTGCTGGAGCTGATGTATAGCCCTGCAGCTGCAAGTGGGTGGGGATGGCCAAAGCCTTGGCCAGGACTCATCCCCAAAACTCCCTGGCAGAGCCTCTCCAAGGGCTGAGGCAGCTCAGCAGGAAGGGTGAGCACCCTGCAGAGGGGCCAGGGCATGGCCCAGAGCCCACAGCTCCCTAGGAATGGCTCCTGGCCCCACAGCTCCCCAGGGACTTACATTGACAAATGCAATCATCCATCCTGGAACTGACTTCTAGACTCATAAGTGACTCATAAAGTAATTTTCCCAGCTCTCCCAAGACACCCCCTTTACAAGATGGCAAGACCTGGCCGCATTGTTTCACATCCCAGCACATTGGTGGAGGCAGATAGAATTTTTAAAGTCAGTTTTAGGGAGGAAAGTGCAAAGTGATGGTAGAGCAATCCCAATAGCTCTCCCAACACGTATTATTGCTTCTTTTGGTTGTAACTCTTATGAATTTTTAGATGACCTGTTAGAAATGGGGAAGGCTGAACTTGTCTGTTTTTGATACATGGCAATGCTTATAGCAGATGAGGTGCCTTTGGTTTTCTGCTCTTCCCAAGGCAGCACCTGCAGCAGCCTGACACTGCACCCACAAATGTGAGCATTACTGAGAGCACTGCCATGATGCTGTTCAGGCTTCCCAGCACAGTGCACTGAAAGGATTTTGAGTCAGAGAAAGCTCCCAGGAAATGTCCCCATTGGCTGAATTGCCACCACCCCCAGGGTCACTCTCCAGCTCTGCCACCACAGCACGGAAAGGCTTCAATGTGCTGAAATATACCTGCCTGATTGCTTGTGAGGGAAACAGCAAAGGTTCAGTGTCAAAAGATGCCTTCTGTGGGAAATGGGAACGTAAACCATCCAAATTCTGCATCTGTGGACCCTTCTCAGGGAAGTCTTCTGCTGTTGGCCAAGTAAAAGCTGTTTTTAAAGGCAGCAGGTTTCTCTTTCAAAAGGGATGAAGGCTGAGAGCACGAAGGACCTGCTACAAGGCACGTGTAAAGAGAAATTTCCTGGGGTTTTCCCTCAGAATAATCCCTCTAGAAGGGAAGCAGAGTCTAGCAGCAGCTTTTTTGGTCAGAACAACTATTTTGTTATTGTGAACTCTGGGGAGAAGTTATAGGAGTTGATGGATCAACAGCTTTTATCAGGCTGCAGCAGCTCTTTCCATGGCTGTCTGAAAATGCAATCAACATAAATTGGACAGGGAGGGTGGGATCACATATTCCTACAAGTTAAATTTGTCAGCCTGTAATGCACATAAATGACATAAAATATAATTGCTTTTGAATTCGGGCCCCTTCAGGTTTCATGCTGATTGCAGAAAAAAAGAACCAGATGTTTCTTCAGCAGGAATCACAGAGGCAGGATAAACACTCTCTGGTCCATGACGTTTTATAGGGTTTCCAAAAGAAGCCAATTAATTATTTAATTATTGGGTGTGTGGATCATGTAAAATATAATTGGCCTAGGGCAAATGGCAGCACAGCCCTGGGAGCTGACTGACTGAGCTTACATAATACAATTTTTGCCAACTCTTTTTTCTGCTATGAAAACATTGTAAGATGAATTAGTGCTACTTCATCTTTCTTCCATTCTCTTTCATAAATAGAAGAGTCTCAAAACCCAGACTTTTCCACCTTCCTGATCACCTTTCACTAGCAAGCAACTTGGAGAGAGAAGAGCCAGTAGCAAGCATAAATATTGTGATAGGAAAAGATAGCTTTGTTTAACTGACATCCATTTGAAGAGAAGGCAATCTGCTTGGAAGAGCCACCACGTTTAATCCTCAGCCCTGTGAGGAATTCCTCGTGGTGAGGACAGCAAAGAACCATTTCTCCCCTTGTCAGCACCCGTGGGGTGGGTCTGGAAACAGGAATGTGCTGCAGGATTTGCTGGGGCACCATGCAAATTTGGGAAATTGAGCTGATTACCCTGGGCTGAATTAGCAGGCTGACCTAGAATTTTCCTTTATGATGTTCTATAAGCAAATATACAAGAAGTAATATGTAATTTCTTTCAATCAGCAGATGCTTCTTAAATAATATTTGTGGTCTCCCAAGCTTTCTCTCTGTCCGTGGATGTTCCTGCCTTTGCTCTGTGGTAGCTATTTTCCTGTTAAGGGGCAGGAGGTAATTGGAAGGAGGACTGAGAGGAATCAGTGACTCATGTCCTCATGACTCCTCCATGCTAGCTTTCTTTTGTGCTGGTTCAGCAACATCTGCCATCTGGGAGTGATGTGCTGCTGTGATGGGATCTTCAGGCAGCCTGAGGGGTGGAAGTCCCTTTGTCCAGTCATTGAGAAAATAAAACAGAGACGCATAAACTCTGATCCATGCAAAAAGCAGTTCCAGGTTCTTGAGATCTTCTCTTCCTTGCCATTGCTGCCAGAAACATCCTGAAATATTTCTGTTCCTGTTCTGAGGTCAAGCATCTTTCTTCCAGTGTCGTCTGCAGATCCAGTGGTTCTTGCTGGATTGGATTTGTCACTCAGCAAAGAAATGTGCACAGCCACAACCAGAGAATGCCGCAGCAGGCCCTGCTGGGGGCAGGATTGGCTCCTGAGCTTTCCAGAGGGAGGCAGGAGGTGTTACCTGCCTGCCTTTGCCCCCCTTGTGCCCATGGTTAAACAGCCTTGTGGCTGAGTTCAGCAATCCCCAGCTGAGCAAACCTCCCAGCACATTCCCTCCTGTTCATCTGTGCCCTCAGCAAAGTGGGAGCTGCTCCAGAGGGCTCCAGCCAGGAGCAGATGGAAAACAAGGGGGTTTTAGCCCAGCTGGGAGCCTCCATGACCAGCCACAGGCTGAGCACCCCAGCTGACACCCTCAGAACTCAACCCTGGAATACACACCAGTATGTTTTTGACCCTGGCATACACACAGTACCTTTTCCCCAACCCCAGGGTCATTGCAGGGGTGGCAGAACCCAAGGCCACGTTCTTTCCTGGCTGGTTTAGATCTCAGTTTGCTGTCAGATCTCACTGAGGACACCTTGCTCCCCCAGCTGTGCCACCAAGGTGCTGAGCCCCCCAGGCTCAGGGCACCCACAGGTCAGGAGGATCAATGCCAAGTTTGAGTCCCACTGTGAAGTGACCCCAGTGTGGCTTTCAGCACTATAAAAACTCCTCTCCAGAGGTTCTTCATTGTCTTTGGGCTTCTGTGCTTACACAATTGAGGCATGGGTATAATTTGCTCCTTCTTACTTTGCAGATGAATATATCAAGTAGATATTTAAAACATAGAAAATCCCAGACATCCAGGAAAAACTGGTCTGACACACCTGTGCTGGCCCCATCCTTGGCTCTGTGACACAGGAGCCCCTTGGCAGGGACATTTTCAGTGTAAGGTCTCTCTCAGGGTGCATTAAACAATGAAGCTCTGCCTTCTACAAGACTTAAATGCATCTAAAGTAGCTTTCATTGGCCATGCACACAAAATATGTCAGGCCAGGAGCCACACATTTTGTGTCCATAAACAAGGGGGGAGCTGCCTTTTAGCTGCTGAATTTTATTTTCCACCTAAAGACCCATCATTGACCACATCATCTGCAGCTCTGTTGAGGAGGGAGCTGCTCTCCATTTCACCCTCTATATCATCTTACAGTGGCGTTTTCTTAGCTGGGAATTGCTTGGTGATGTGCCAGCAGACAAATCAGGGCAGGAAAGGGATAAATTGATCACATCCATCCAGCTCTGAAGGTAAAACTGGGATCCCAGCCAGAGCCCTGCTCCCATTACAAACCTGCCTGTCCACCTGCTAAAAAAGGTGTCTGAGGAGCAAAGGATATTACAGTGGGGTGGAGGCAAAATATAATTCAAATTGCTACAGCTAACCTTCCTCTTCATAGGTCTTGGTGAAGATATTATTTATGAGTTTTGAGCAGTAGCTCATGGCACTGGGACATTTTTCTTCTTTTCTACATATCCCTCTTCAGAAACCTCACAGAAATGGCACTGAGTTTACTGACTAAATGTCTCTGTGCAATGGGACAGCAGGCATAGAGCCAGGTAGAAATAGATCTCTCTGGAGTAATTTAGCTGAAAATGAAAGTCAGTCACACAGGCATGGATAAAAGAGAGGTATCAGGTTTAAAAACCATAGATGGTTTTACCATTCACAAGTAACAGTTTTTCAGTCAGATTTGGGTCACTAAAATTCATTTAAGTTAAGAAAATTGGTAGCAATTTGAATGAGAATTGGTATCTTGAATTTTAGCTGCACGTGGTCAACTTTCTGGCCCTTTGTGGTGATTTGAATGATCACTTTCAGTGCTTAATACCTCCAAAGGACTTTGAAAATGTAATTTGTTGTTCCTGGTCCTCTGCACAGTGGGTACAAGGTGTGTGTCCAGCTGGCAGGAGGTTGCACAGGGGACCAGCAAAGTGTCCTGACCTGCACACAGACATCTGGTGATCCAACAGCAGGGAGGTTTCTAGAAGGCCCTGGTTTCACTGGAAATGCTGGAATCTGCTCCTGGGAGCAGATCTGCAACCATTGCACACAGTTACATCATCTCCAGTGCCTGAGTGTGCAAACTGAGGCACCGTGCTGGGAAAGGGCAGCCCTGGAGCTGCTGTGACAGAGCCAGGCCAGGGGCTGAGCCTGGGCACCCCAAATCCCTGAGCAGGTAAACCTGGGCACCCCAAATCTCTGCTCAGATAAACCTGGGCACCCCAAATCTCTGTTCAGATAAACGTGGGCACCCCAAATCTCTGCTCAGATAAACTTGGGCACCTCCTATCTCTGCTCAGATAAATGTGGGCACCCCAAATCTCTGTTCTGCTGAATGTGGGCACCCCAAATCTCTGTTCAGATAAATGTGGGCACCCCAAATCTCTGCTCAGATAAATATGGGCACCCTAATTCTCCATTCAGATAAATGTGGGCACCCCAAACCTCTGTTCAGCTGAACCTGGGCGCCCCAAATCTCTGCTCAGCACCTTGCCAGCATTCCTTTTTGCAGCCCCTTTAGCTGACAGACTAATGTGCTTTTCTGTGAAAGTTCAGCATACATGATTTGCATGGGCTTAGCAAAACTTTAACTCTTGTGCTTTCACAGTGATTTTCCAGCAGTTAAAATGTTTGTTTCCAAAGCAGCCCTTTGGGAATAATGGTTTGGTGTTTTGGCTTGCTGCTGGGCAGCTCCCTGTGCCCTGGGATGGTGCTGGGGTGCCCTCAGTGGTGCAGCCTGGGCCAGGCCCTGTTTGTGTGCTCAGGAACACAAACCCATGGCAGCCCCAGTGACGTGGCTTCACTTGGGCAAACCAAGCAAGGAATCTGTTTGAACTGGGAATTAAAAGGACCTATTAAAACATTCCCTCTGGTACTTTTATTCTGTTTACTCGTGAGACCTGGCTTATGCCCCTCTGACTAGCACAGAGTCCATATTTGGAAAACTCTGAACTCGTTTGCATACTTACACTCAGGCAAATTTTCGAGAATTTTTTTTTGTATACACAGTGCACTTTTCTTACTATTTCTCTTTTTTCTTAAACAATTTAAATCAGGAGGCTGCCTCTTTCATTTCACTTTCAAAACATGACCAAAGAGGGATCTAAGTGCTTTCTTCATTTTCTTCAAGCTAACATTTCTCCCACAGTTGTTATTGCCACCCTGCCCCACCCTGCATCTCCTTTTGGGAGAGGGAAGGAGCCCACATTGCCCTGGAGCTGCAGCAGGATGAGGAAACCCCAGAAGGTGAAATAAGGGTCAGTTCAGAGGAGCAGCCTCAGCCTGGGTGCTCAGTGGGATGCACTCCTGTGGGGCTACAGCAGCTGCTGTACCTGTGCCATTCCCAATTCACATCAGAGATGGAGGGGGTGCAGGCAGGAACTCCCAGCTGGGTGAAGGCACAGCCATCAAACATCAGTAAAGGGGATGCTTTCCCCTTCCCTCTCCACTCCCTGCATCAGGAATGACAGCACTCACTCGTGGTGTCAGAAACTTCTTTACTCTTGTTCTTATTCTATTGTTTAATATTGGAGTTAAGTCCCAATACTGCTGGGTGGAACGTGCCTGGGCTCGTCTGACCCTTTTATATTATATTATCTATTATTATATTATTAATAGTAATTTATATTATATTACATTACATTACATTATATTATATCATATTATGAATTATATATTGTTTATATATTACTTCTTTTTCTATTGCTCTTACTCTTAAGGGATTTGAGGCCATGCTCCCACTTCTGAGGAGAGGTCCTGCCTGTTTGTGGGCAGTTTAAAGTTAGTGGGGGAATATAATAATAATAATAATAATAATAATAATAATAATAATAATAATAATAATAATAATAATAATAATAATAATAATAATAATAATGGAAGAGTGTTGCAGACATCTTTTATGAAGAATCCTTTCCTTAGGATTTTTCCTGCTGAGAAGCTGAGAGGCCTCAGGAACAAAATGTAAGCAATGGTTATCTGCTGCTGTGGAATGCAACAGGTGGGTCTGTGATTGGCCCATGTTGGTTGTTTCTAATTAATGTCCAATCACAGTCAGCTGGCTCAGACTCTCTGTCCAAGCCACAAGCCTTTGTTATCATTCTTTCCTATTCTATTCTTAGCCAGCCTTCTGATGAAATCCTTTCTTCTATTCTTTTAGTATAGTTTTAATGTAATATATATCATAAAATAATAAATCAGCCTTCTGAAACATGGAGTCAGATCCTGGTCTCTTCCCTCATCCTCAGACCCCTGTGAACACGGTCACAAAACAGAATCCCTCTCAGGAAGCATTGTGTGCTATACATGTGTTTCTATCTATCAGAGAATAGGAGTATATATGAGAACACAGCCTGAATGTCAAGATGTTGGGAAAAAAATGATTTGTTTGTGGAGGGCAATAAGGGGAGCTGCTCACTGACTCATACCTTCAGTTCCATGTGGATTTGCACACAAGAAGTCACTCCATCCATACTGTGAGTACAAAGCAGCACTGCACTCAGCCCAAGCCAAGGCTGTGCATATTGTACTCTCAAATATGCTTTAACAGACTGTCACACCCAGACCAGCAATGCAATTTGGTACTTCCATGTCTGCATCACAGTAGGTTCCTGTTGCCTCACAGTTCTGAGTACATTTTTAATCATGGTGTTCTTTTTGTCCTGCAGAAAGTGTTCTTGGGTTCTTCTAAAGCTCACAAGGTTTCCCTTCACCCAGCCCTTAACTGCAGCCAAGAAGGGAAATGTTCAGATGTGCACAGCATTCCTGCCCTGCAGGCTGGGAGCAGAGATGGACAGAGGCTATGGTCCAGCCAATGTCAGAAATGAAGGTTCTGACAGAGCAGGGCATGAATTCAGCTCTTTTGAGTTTATGCTTGTCTGCCAGGGTGAACTGATTCCCTTTTTTCCTTTACAGCTTATTTTTACTGTGATTTATAGAGAATCTGATTATTATTCTTTAATAGAAAGTTCTAAATAGCTTGGCAGTTATTGTTTCTACAGAATCTAAAAGAATGTAAATTACTTGGAAGAAAAGGAGTGCCAAAAGAGCATGAAAATACAGATGTAGATCCAAAACATGCCACCCTGGCTGTCTCTGCAGTGCCTGAAAAACTGGCAACAGGAAGATGCTTTTTGTTTCTTTTTTTTTTTTTTTTCTTTCCCCACAGCCTGGCATCTGAATTTCATCCAAGGAGAAAAGTAAGAAAGCAGAGGCAGAGATAAGCTCTCATTGCCACATTCATCCTTTTTGTTTCCTTCTTGTTGGAAGCAGGGCTGGAGGTAAGTGAAAAGATCATGATAAAGGTGGGAAAATATTTAAAAGCACCAGCAAAATGCCTCCTTGTCTGTTCCCTCTGTCTCCTTCCACTTTTATGCTCTTTTCTCTCCCAGACCTTTAGCACAGAACCCTAGAGTGGGAGGAAGAGGAGTTTGGGATATCATCACCCTGAACCAGCGCAGGGTTCAGCCTGTTTATTGCCTCATGCTTTTGCCAGGGAAATTTGAAATTACTTATGTCATGGAGGCTCCCACTCCTCCTCTGAAATGATGTTTTGGATGAAGTAAGTTATTATTCTTAGCTGTTCTTGCCATTACAGCCAGATTTCATTCAGGTTTGGCTGCCACTGTCCTAACCCAGCCACTCAGTCAAATCCCTGATGGTTTTAAAACTGAGGCCAGGAAGGAGCACGAGGAAGTCTGACCCAAAACTTTTAGATATACATGATATGTAAATGTTTTTAATATAAATTTGTGTGAGAAAGTGATAGGGAAAAAAATTGCATCCCTAATAAGATCATTTACAGAGTTTCAGCAGAGGAGAAAACAGTGATTTCCAAACAAAGCCTCAATTAAGGATAAAAATAATTCTGCAAATAATACTGTATTTGCATGGGAAATATGCAAAGTACCATAATGCAATTCTTAATCAACTAGAGAGCTGTCAGACATACAAAAATAAGTTAATTCTGCTGTTAATATTGCTGCACGTTATAAATATTAATTGAACGCTATTCAACATTAGTTTCATTATTGTTTAGCAAGTGTTTTAACTCCCCCCACCTCTGAAGTTGGCAGATAATTGGCTTTCTTCTGCTCAAGTCTGTTCTCACCAAGTGGATTCATGTGGCAAAGGAGGAAAACCTCAACTTAAAGCTGTGGGAGTTTTGCAGGCACCCCCAACATGGACGAGAGGAGAATTTGATTCTATGTTTCAGAAAGGCTGATTTATTATTTTATTATATATATTATATTAAAACTATACTAAAAGAATAGAAGAAATGACTTCATTAGAAGGTTAGCAAGAATAGAAAAAGAATGATAGAAAGGCCTGTGACTGACTGACAGTCCAGACAGCTGGGCTGTGATTGGCCATTCATTAGGAACAACCACATGAGCCCAATCCCAGATGCACCTGTTGCATTCCACAGCAGCAGATAACCATTGGTTAGATTTTGTTCTTGAGGCTTCTCAGGAGAAAAAATCTTAAGGAAAGGCTTTTTCATGAAACGTGTCTGTGACATCAAGCACCAAAAATTGGTGTTTCCAAAGACTCTGGAAGATTTTTACCTAAGCTTGATAAATATGGATAAAGTTACCTAAGTCTTTTTACCTAAGTTTGATAAACTGTGAAGCAGAGTTTTGGCCTGGGCAGGGCTGGCAGGCTGCCTGTGGGACAGTCTGTCTGCTGTTCTCATTAGCAGGAGCTAAAGGGGCTGCAGCAGGGCCTTTCATGTGCTAAAGAGAACTCACTAATTGCTTCATTCTGGGCTTGCTATTTATGGCATTATTTATGAATATTCCAGAATCTGACACTGGGGCAAATTCTAGTCTTAGTTAAATTAATAGTAAGTTAATGGTGAATTTTAAAAGTGGCTTGATTCACTATTGTTCTTTTGGATTTCTTCTGATTAAAATAAGTCCCTAGCCCATTACAGGGTTATTCCCCATTATCACAAGTGCATGCACTACATTTGCACTGCTGTTGTGCAAATTCCTTCACAGATATGAAAGGTTTTGCATTGAAACAGGATGTGAGGTGGATAAATACGACTCCATTTCACAGACATGGAAGGGAACATACCTAGGCATGCCAGAGGGTACCCTGGTGAGTCCCTGAGACACCTGGGAGAGAAACCAGAGCACCAGCCCTTGCTGTGATCACCAGCACATTTTCTTCTTCAGCTCCTCAGATGAATTCCCATCAGCCAGGCTGTGCAGCCGTGAGCTTGGCCCTTGTTTCAAACACAGAAAATGCCATGTTCCAGGTTACGTGCATTTTTATGGCATGGGGAAATCCAGTCAGCCCTGGGTGACTTTTGAGTTAATTTTGCACAACAGTTTGGTCTGGAGAGATCTAATCCAAAGCACTGGGACAGAACAGCCTCTGCCAGCCAGTGTGAGATGGTGCAAGGGCTGATCTCCATCCCAGGGAACAGGCAGGTTTAGCCAAACACTACTGAGCACAAGAGTAGTTAGAGAAAAACATGGAAAAAAAGGTCTCAGTGCTCCTTTCCCCTTTCAAAACTGTGACAGGATTCTGCCTTTGCTTTATGGGTCTGAGAAAGAGGGATGACCCATATTCACGTGTAAAAATGCAGTGCTTTTGTATATTTTTTTCCATCTTAATTCTCTCACCATTATGATAAGGTGTATATGTAACAGAGGGGCAAAGCTGGGGGTGCTCAGGCTCAGTTGGTGGCTGCTCTGAAAGGGCAGGACATCAAATCAATCCATGGACAGCCTCAAAAACCTGCCCAGAGTGAGAGTTCATAACTTCTGAGGGCTCAGACTCTCAGTTTCAGCCCAACATTGTTCAGACTAAAGCAGCTTCTCACTGCATCAGTTTTATCACTTTGTCCTTTCAACAGCACTGAGATGGGTTGGAACAACATGGGAGGAAATTGAGGAAACACAGAGAACCCACAAAGTGTGGGGTTCAGCACAGGGAACACACAAAGTGTGGGGTTCAGCACAGGGAACACACAAAGTGTGGGGTTCAGCACTGTAAAATGTCCTCTCCCAAGGTTCTTCATTGTCTTTGGATTTCTGTACTTACACAATTGAGGCATAGATACATTTTGCTCCTTCTTACTTTGCAGAAGAATGTATCAAGTAGATATTTAAGACATAGAAAACCCCAGACAATCAGGAAAGAAAAATTAATAATAAAATGCAATTAGTTGCCCCCTATTTAAATAGTTACCCCCTATTTTAACCCTGTGTGCTAATTCTTGTGGAATCAGATTTTGCTTAGATTTGGGGTACTGTTGGTTTTGCTTGCCTTGGCTCACAGTGATGTGCAGCAATAAATGAAAAACCTGTTGATGTACTGGGAAATTCTTCTTTCAGCTCCCAGTTAAGGACAATGAAATGTCATTCTGCTTTCTCTGTCTGTATTTTTTTTCCCATCACATACTTTTTAGCCATGTTTGCAAAAACTTTGAGGCAATATTGCCACAAATACATATTTAAGATTTGATTACTCATTCTCATCCACTATCATGTGCCAGACATGCAGCCTACTCCAACAGATTACTGTTCTTAAAGTTGTTACAGGAAGGTTAAATAAAATGGTGCTTTTATGACACTGAATATCTTTATGATGTTTTAGCTAAATTATAGGCTGTTTGGGGATGCCACAGCTGTGGCAGGTATTAAAATCAAACTGGCAAAATGTCACCAGTCCCTTGGCCAATTACCATGTTCTGATTCTGAGCAAACCTGCCATTTGCTGTCCAACACCTCAGGAACTCCCTGCCACACTTCCCTGCACACTTTGGGGCACTGAGCAAAATCAAAACATGCCAAAACTGCTCCAACAGGAAAATCAAAGTCTGAACTGGAGCCACCAAAAATCCTGATTTTCCAAATTCCTGTCTGCTGGGGTTGTTAACCATCCTCTTTTAGGAGCCCCCCTGACTGATTTATTTTGCTCTCAGAGTCTTGGGAAAATACATGTACCATTCAAAGTGGCAGCTAAGTGTGTGTGTGTATGTATATATTTACATTTATAAAAATATCCATGCCTATGAAAAAATAATTAAAAATCAAATATGTACCTTCCACAGCAAAAGTAGTGCCACAAAATCAATGAATGACTGATGCTGCAATCTTTATGGGAGATAACCTCTGAAAACAGAAGAAGAGAAGGAAAGTTGAAAATCTTATTCCTTAAAATAGAGCCAGAGCTGGACAGTGATGCTGAATGGGACATTTTGACAGGTTCTTGGTGAATATTTCAAGTTTAAGTAAGAAGAATAGCAGTCTGAAATGTTTGCAGTTGTTTTTATTCTACTTCCTGCCTGCTCTAGTTCCTTCTGTTAAAATATATAAATAAATGTTTACTTGACACACTTTAAGTGAAAATGGGATTTCTTTTGAAAGTATATAAGCAAGAAATTACAATGCAAGTAGTTTGAGGAGTTTTCGGTCTCAGGTTTTGCAGAGTAATTCAAGCAAAAAGAAAACGAACTTATTTTAAATATTTTTAAGTCTTTATTTTTTTAGTGCTGCAATCTATTTTTCAGCATGTTTGAAATGTTTCAGGAGATGAAAGCATCTCATTCTTAAATCATTCACATTCCTCTACCAGCCTCTTTTTTCTTTTTTAGGTATTCAAGGAAAACGTGTGCTGAAGCTGCTAGCTTTTACAAAAGCTCTGTTATGAAGGTGCTGACAATAAAAAGTAAGATTTTTTTAGATATACATTATTTTGAGGGTATGAGAACAGATTTAAAATTATCAATGGGTGCATAAAGTTCTCTGCACCTACTTTCAAACCTTTACCTTGTTGTATTGCTGTAAATTGGTCCCAGTATGGACTAAAAGCAGGTCAAAAAGATTTAACTCAGGTGTTGTGCTGCCTTCAAATATCTGTGAGTGCCCTAGAATATGTACCTCCCCTAGAATATGTACCTCCCTTAGCCAAGAAACATAGAAAAGTGCTTGGATTAAGAAGCTGGAACAAGAGAAACCCTTTTTGCCCCCTGAGCTGAAGTCACACCCAAACCTCCATGAATGTTAATTCCAGCTGCACGTGGTGACTGGAAATCTGCTCTCAAGGCTCCAGGAGAGATAAAGGATAACTCCACTTTTCTGGAGCACCTGCCAAATTCAGAGCAGGGGAGCACGGTGAGGATAATCACTCCTTGTTTCAGAGCACAAGAGAATTGGTCTATGGCCTGGAGATGATGTTTTTCCACTTGGCTGTCGCCCTTTGGGCTGGGATGTTACAAATTCCCCTCTCCGAAGTTCTAAGGGCTTGAGCACCATGAAAACTGCCAGGGGAGTTGTCAGACCCCACATCTTTGGAGCTGGTTGCTTTTCCCTTGGTCTGCACAGGGAAATAACCCAAAAAGTGTTTTGGCCAGCTCTCCTGAGTCACCCCACACCTGCATCACCTATGGCAGGTGAGGAGATCCTGAGTGCCAGCTGAGTTCCCTGTCCATCTATGGAACTGAGAAAGCCTTTTTAGGGAATATTCCATTCTGCTTCTCCCATCAATAAGAGGCTGGACCCCCCCTTTCTCTCATAAACCAGGACAAATATTTCAGCTGGGTGAGTGAGTGCTGAGAGATGCATCCCTTTTGGGAGCTTTTCCTGAATGAATTCCACCTGCCACAGGCAGATGATTTCTGTTGAATAATGGCTGATCTATTTCCCCATTCTGTGATCAAATCAGTGCTCATTTTGCTAGTAACTGTGAGGAATCAGATACCAGTTTCCACAGGGAATATTTACTTTTAAATACAATTAAGAGAGAGGGGGAATCCAGTGACAAGGTGTTGACACTCAGCTGGAAATGGGGTGGATTTAACAAACCTGGGAATTTTAAGATGCACAAGGGATTCTATCTGAGCTTTAGGAAATGCTTTTTTTGCTGTGTGGGAGACTGAGCACAGGAACAGTTTGTCCAGAGTCTCTATCCTTAAGCATCTTCCCTCCAGACAGGATTGTGGGGATGCTGGAGCAGATGACCTCTGGTTCATTCCAACCCCCCTGCTGTGCCTCTGTGTGTCCCAGCACTGCTTTGAAATTATTTTTGGCATGGTACAACCTTTCAACCAGCAGATCTCTGTATATAGAGTAGGCCTTCCTGATTTGATCTTCTCTTTACTGTTTGCCACTGGAAATATCTTTGCTTTTACTTTGCTCTAGAAATCTGTGTTTAAAACAACTAAAATGCAGGAACATTATTGTGAGGTTCCAGGTCATGGGAGAGAACTCTGTCTCCTCTGGTTGTATTTGGGTTGCTCCCCCACTGAATTTCATGTCCACAGACCCTGCAAGTTCATGTTCAATCCCACAGTTTTCCCAAAAGAACATTAAAAAACCCATGTTCTTTATGTTCTTTTAACAAAAGCACATAAAGGAGAAAACATATTCCATCCTCAGTTAACTTTGAAGAATAATCTGTTGCTTTTTTGGAGAGGGCAAGTAACTCTTGCTCCAATGCAGCAAAGATGCACATTCCTACCTACCATTAGAAGGAAAACCAGGAAGATGAGCAGAGGTAGGGCTGCTGAAGCAAATATCCTTTATTGTTTGGAAGCAAATTTTCTCAATTTGCAGCAGCTCACACTGCATTATCAACTAGCAAAGACTTAGGAAACCACAGCTATAAGAGCTATAACTGTAATAATACCCTGGACTTTGATGCAGGACTGTGAAAACCCTTCAGGAAGGCAGGACTGTGAAAGCCCTTCATTGGCAGACCCCAGAGGAGGAAAATGGGGCACACACTTTTTGTGCCTCAATCTCCAGGGTCATGGAAACTCAACCACAAACTGAAGAAACTTTGGGGTTTTTGGTTTCCAGTCCCCTCAGTTTCCCTTGGTGCTGTAGCTGCATTTACAAACTGACACTGTGCAGATTATTCTGCTTGCTGAGTGTCTGTCCTAGCTCACAATGAATAGGAAATTATCTCTGGAGTTACAAACAGTGGGTACAAGAATAAATGATAGCTAATTATGTTTAATAGATCTGATCATTTATTGCTACGGGATGTCAGTGATAAAATTAATTTCAAAAAAGCTGATCAGCTTCATAATCTTACAAAACAAAACATATTAGCTACCTATTAGCTTCCTTTCATGGCTTGTTATTAATTTTCTATTGTTATCCAAATGCAGGACACAGCATAACACACAAACCACTCTTTTCTAATTAGCAGAGGTCCTTGTGTTTCAAGTAGGTACAGCATTATTGACTCATACTGCACAGACCGAATTTCCACGATAAAAGAAAACACTGAAACAATGAAAAAGGGAGAAAAGCAAGGAAAAAAAGCAAAGCTCCCCAATAAGTAAATAGAAAGAAGAAGAAAACCATGTGATATTTAGTATTCCATTGCCTTCCAAAGAACCTTTTGTGCTACAAGTCCAGCGCTTAGATTTGCATTTTTATTTCAACCCTTCAAACTTTTTGGGTCAAAATTATGCTTAGTTGAGGACAACCTTACACATTCAGGCCAATAGAAACTCATCTTTTTAAAGTGAGAAATCATGTCTTACAATTCTGCAGCTTCTGCAGGTCTCTGTCTATTAAGCAATAGACATTTTTGATTAAATTCAGTGACATTAATCTAACAGAGTTTTTTCTCCTCTCTGTTTTTTTTAAACTAATGTCTGACAGCTTTTGTAACAAAGTTTTTCAGACAGGACTTCAAATTAGCTGTAATTTATAGCTGATATGAATAAGAAGTATTTACACAAATTTGCACGAAGAGCTGCCATTTCATGTTGGACATCTCTGCTTGTCCATAAACACCTGGAGGTGAATTTAAGGGAGACTTATGAGTGAGACAGAAGCTCATAGTGCAGGCTGGCCTGATTTGGCTTTAGTTACCTGATTAAATATCTTTTTACTCCAGAGTGTTTCAAGTGAAAAATGTATTGGTAACAAAATTTGGACAGTTTTCCCATTTATGGTGGAAATCCTATTAAAATTAATCAGCCTTTTAATTTGAAACAGGCTGATAAAAATTTAAATCATGAAAATGCTAGTCTACGTTTAGAGTATGGTTCACTTAGCTCGTTAATGAGATCAAAAGGAACCCCTTTTTGTGACACTTGATCATTTGAAAACTTGTCAAGAACTTCACTCAAAGACCTTTCAGATTCAGAACATTTCTATGGAAATAGTTATATGTGAGCCAAATTTAATAATACCTTTGCTCTCAAACCTGTGCATTTGCTCAGAGAATAAAGTCCTGAATGGAACAGGAGCCAGCTCTGCACCCCAAAGCTCCAAAGCTGCTCAGCACAGAGAGTACCTGAGCTGAAAGTTACACACTTCCCAACACAAGCACACCTGGAGTGCAGTTCCTAATCTCACCTCAAACCTGTGCATTTGCCCAGGAAATAAAGGGGAGAGGAACTAATTCTGCACCCCAAAGCTTCTCAGCACAGTGAGCACCTGAACCTTACACATATCCCAGCACATGGCAACTTATTTCTGTTACCAGTCCTCTGTTTAGTTGTATCTCTGTGAAAGTTTCACCCTGTTTCCCATTTAAAGTGCATTCAGCACTATGGAGACATTTCTGATCCTCTCCAGAAGCTCTCCATTTATTGATTAAGCAGCAATTAACATGTGTCACTAGAGACAGGCATGCAGGCTGTGACCCATGAGTATTGTGCTGAATGCTGTGAGTGCCTTTCAATGAGGGGATGAGCCAGAGGTTATTCCTTGGGTTGGGTGGGCTGGTTTGCAGGTTATTCCCCTGCCTGGGCACAGGGTGGTGAGAGTTTGGTTGCTGTGTGATATTCTGGGCCAGGGGCAGGTTTGCACACCTGGGGAACGCTGCTCAGGAGGTGCTGTTTGCTCAGGTGAGCCACATTCCCGCTGTGACCAGAGGCAGGAGAGCCCCAGAGAAGGGAACAGGAGCCCGTGGGAAAGCAGAGGGGCTGTGGGAGGCCAGGGCTGGCCAGCAGGGAGGGGAAGGGGCCATGGGGACACAGTGACCTGCAGGGCAGCTCCCCTGGCAGCCTGAGCATCTGCTCACCACCTGCAGGGTGGAACCTGCCTCTGGTCCCCTCCCTTGGTGGCACTGTGGGGACACAGCACCAGCCAGACCAGCATTCCAGGGAGGAGCAGCCTGTGGGGAGGGTCCCCAGGCCAAAGAGGGAGGTGTGAAAATCAATACCATGGACCAGCATCTGGGATTTTCAATCTGTGGATAAATCTGCACTGCTTTCTGTCATAAATTTGCAGTGACAAATTATTATTCATTGTCTGCAGGGTACCCTGGGATTCTTCAAAGTAATGCAAAGTACCATTTCTGGGAAGAATCACAGAGTGCATGGCTGGAAAAAAACACATCTGAGGAAACGGTTCGCGTCCTAAAAAATAAGCCTCACAAACTACAAAATGTGCCATAACTTTGATGAGCATTCACTAAAACCATGTATTTGCCTCAGTTTCCCTCTGGAACACCTTACAAAAGCCTTTCAGCTGGCTCCAAAAAGGCAGGCACGTACCAGAGCCGTGTTGTTCAGAAGATTTGTTTATTTTAGGTTCAGTTGATTTGTTGCAGAAATATGCTGGACCCTTAATCCCAGTAGGAAACTGAAACTGTGAGAAAGACAAAGTCTGGCTGACCCCCTGCAAGAACAGGCAGCAAACCCTGCTGAGAAATAGCAGCAGCAAAAACAGAGGGAATTACCACAGAGTTTTGTCTTGGAGGATGACAACTGTTTAAAAAATTCAAGGGCTGAAGCAGTAATTCCTCCCCACCCTCCCAGTTTGCCTGAATTAAGTGTGTGACAAATGGGGAATTGAAACCTGCACGAGAAATGCACCCAGAGTGGTTCTGTGCATCCAGCTCCTCTTTTTGAGCTGTTCCCACTCCCCTGGTTTCACTAGAGCCAAAATTCTGCTGGCATGTGAATTACATGGATCTATTTGTTTTATATGAACTTAAACTTTAAAAATGGCTAAAGAATTGTTTTGAAAGATGATTTTTTTTTCCCCTGGTTCATGTGGAATCCAGATTTAATTTCTATAGCTTGTCTTTGCCACACCTTGGCATGTGAGTTAAAAACAGCCTCAGAACATGGCCAGGCCAGTCTAAGAAAATGTATTTTCCTTCCCAGCTTATCCTGTGCTCCAAACTATATGAACAACAAGTTAGAAAGCAAAGGATTGAGAATTAAGAGAAAGGAATTTTTATCAGCATTCTCAGGATTTTTGAGAGAACCAGAACTTGAAGCTGGTAAGTGTTAAAATGAGTCAGAGGAGAAAAAAGACCTAAAAGAACAGATGCATGATGAAGGCATCTTGTAAGAGAAATAAAGTGGTAAGCATTTTTCATCTTTATCTGTTGAGAAGGCAAAGCACAAGACTGGTATGAAACCCACTCTGGAGCAATGAAAACCAACCAAAAAAAAGAAATCCCCTTTCACTGGGATGGAACCCACTAGCAAAAGGATGGAAAAATGGGAAAAAAATGAATACATATAATCAGCTGATGCATTAAAAAAAAAAAACCATCTGTGCTCAGATTGGTCCAATAGGATTTGGACCAATAGGATATATAAAAACCTCTATTTCATCTGATTTTCAATACTCATAACCTTGCTTCCACTTTTTTGTCACAGCCAAGACAATCTTGGTCTATCTGCGGCTGGGCTATGCTTTCAAAATTGAAACTGCAAAGTTTCAAGCAAAGGTAATTAAAAGTCCTCCAACTAAAATCAGGAAATGTAGACAGTGAAAAATCTTTATGGTGCTAGAATCATCATTCAAAGCCAGTCCTTAAAGTAGCAAGAATAGCATTAAATGTATATCGATATATCTTTTTAACCTTTATACAGACAGCAGGAGCACTGCAGGCTGCATTTGCATTTCATAGCAGGAAACAAAACCATCCCACAAAGATTTGATAAATCATCAGAGGAACAACCAAGTGCCCTCGCACATGCACATGTTTTTCTAAAATCACAGAGAATGAAGATAAGAGACACATAACCCAATCTCCATCTCAAAGGTTCATTAACTGTACCCAAGCCCAACTACCTCAAGAGCAGTATAACTGAAATTTGAAATATGGATTTGTTTCATACAGTTCTTCTCTCTTTCTTTTTTTATTATTATTTTTGGACAATTGACTGACCTAGTTTTCAAATCATAAGAATTTTTAAAACAATGCTTGCTATAGAGGTACAGTGGTGATGCAGATTTACTTCCAGTGATATTTTGATTCCAGGGAGGAAGAAAAGTCTGTAATTCCTGCAAAGCATGTTGTGTAAGATGATTGCTCATTCTGGTTCAACTTTGTTGACTTCTGTGAAGGTATAGCACATGCAGGTTTGGACAACTCAGGCTTTTAAACTGAAACCAAATGAAAAATTTCTATAGGAACCTTATTTCAACAGAAGAACCAATTTCTACAAGAGACACAACACTAAAAAATTCCCAGATTAAAATTTAAATTCTAATTTTAAAAGTCTATTTTTTTTCCTATAGAAAACCAAAATATAACATTTCTTTCTTTCTTATTTTCTTATTTTCTTTCATATTAGTATTTTACTTTGTTTGCCCAAGATGACTGGGAGGAAATGGGTTTGAAAACCAAGCCAGATTGTTTTGAATCAAGTGACTTGGCATGAAACTGCATTTCTTACCAACGTATTTCCCTTGCCAATCATAGCTGCAGCCCCCCATTTCTTTAGGGCCAGCCTTCCTCAAGGAGCACACATTCCACACAGCAATCAATGGGTTGCACTGGCACATGGCTGGCCTGCAGGATAATTAATTCTGCATTTGCAGAGCACAGCAATGCTGCACTGCCTCTCCATATGGACACCCTAATTGCACTGAGCCTTCCTCCTCTAAGGCACACTGGGGTGCAGCTACAGGCTCTGGAAGGAGGAAGGTGAGGATGAGGGTGTTGCTGCTCTCCCTGGGCACTGGCTGCTGCTCCTGGGCTGCCCTGTGCTCCTGCAGGGATGGGAGAGGTCCCTGAGCTGGGCTCACTCAGCTGGGCTCTCCTCCTCTGACCACTCCTTTTGCTGCTCTGCCCTGCTGAAACCCCCCTGCTCTGGGCAGGGGCTGCAGGGACATCCCCCGGGTGAATCCATCCCACAGGTGAATCCATCCCACAGATGAATCCATCCCACAGGTGAATCCATCCCATGGGTGAATCCATCCCACAGGTGAATCCATCCCACAGGTGAGTCCAGCCCACCTGTACAGGTCAGAAATGGTCACATTCCCATTGCTGAGTTGCTTTAGGGTTTCCATAGCTGCTGTACCAGCTGGAAGGATTTCTTGTGGGGCTCCCTCAAGTGCTGCTTCCCAGCCAGTACTGTACTGGAGCAGGCTTCCTTGCACTGGAGCTGGAGCTGCCATAGCTGGAGAGCTCAGAGGTGTTAAAAGGGATGGATAGCCTCTCTCCTCCCTTCAGGCAAATGCTGTGAGTGACAGCAAACCCAGTTTTATAAAGGTCTGTGCACATCTCCTGCATTCCTCCCCCAAAGCCTGGAGTCTTCCCTCCTCTCCAGAATCTATCCCAACATCTCCAGCCCTCCTGGAAGCTCTGTGCCTGTGCCACAAGGACCTTTCTGCTCTCCCACACCACAGGAGTGTTCCCTTTTTATCCCTAGGCATAAATAATGTCCATGGTCACCTCCAGGTGTTTTTCTCTGTCACTCAGAAGGACTCTGGGTGTTGGATCAAGTTTGGGGCTCACTTGGCCTGCCCTATGTGCTGCCCTTTGTGTCCCTAGCTCTGCCATGCCATTCACAGCCTGGAAAAGAGAAGTTTTCACTGGTCTGACAGGCAGTGCTGGGTTCTTTGCTGCTGATTTCCCTCTCTCAGGATCCTTCAGACTTCCAACAGATCAGGCTGGCAGCAGGAACGTGTTCACACCTTATTGAAGGACGTGGGGGTGGTGGCAGACAGACAGCTCAACAGATCCCTATGTGGGACAATGAGATAAGCCCCATTTCCTCAGAGAATGACAGCAAAAGTTCCCCAGATTTTGCTCATAAAATGTGAGTTTCTTTGTACATGCCCTGGCACTTTCTGAAGTTTGTGATTGTGCTCATGGTAGTTTTGTTTTCAGCCAGCAATTGATGCACACCTTCAGTGCAAGGAAAATGAACAAATTCCAAACAAAACATGTTTACAGTGCCTGGCCATCCTACACGTGCAGTTAGACCCAAACAAGGATGAATTTGTAAGGTGCTTCCAATATAAAATTAGATCTCAAGATTCTATATCCATAAATGTCTGTATGTACAGAGGCACATATGTAAGATCTACTTTTATGTTTATGTTTTTACTTTTTTGAGTTTATGAATAGAGCAAACCAACATTTCCAAACTTTGGGACAGCAGTCTGTTATTGCAAAAAAAGAAAAAAAAATTGCCAAAAAAACCAAAAAAACCAAAAAAACCCAAAAAACAAAAAAATCAAAAAACCCACAACCGAACAACAACAGCAACAACAACCCAAGAAAAAGAAAACCCAAAACTGCAGGTAAATTTCCTAGCACAATTTTTCTCAGCTTCAGACCAGTGAAAGTGTGAAGCACAGCACTGGAGAGACTTGATCAGATGGAGTCATTTGATACAGCAAAAACTTGCTATCACATCTGAATTTTTTTCCTATAAGTAGATCCTTGTAGTTGAAATAAATTGCAATGTTATGTAGTTTTATTGGAATAATCTACATAGTGAATATTGCAGTTAGAAATTAAGCTTTGAATCAAGAGATTCTCAGATAAATTAAAACGCTTTTTTCCCCCTCCATTAGAAAATTTGGGTATTCAGCTTTCCAGCCTGAGGAGAAAAAAAAAAAAGAGTCTCCAGGAATTAATTTCTAATGCAGTTGAAGAAATTTCGGTTCATGATTCATTCATAGAGAAAGAAACAGTGAAAACCTTTTTCCACATCAAGCCGCCGCTCCATTCATATTTATCAGGCAGCTCCTAATCCCTTTAATCCAGCCGGAGAGCCTGCGAGAGGGAGAGGTGTGGTGTGAAATGTGCCAGCCACAGGAGCAGCAGGAGGAGTCTGCTCCTGCACAGCCACCCTCCCCCGCGGCTCTGTCTGTCTGTCTGTCTGTCTGTCTGTCTGTGTGTGTGCAGCGGCACCTCAGCTCCCCATGGCACTGCCAGGAGCTTTCTGCCCCGGCTCCCTGGGCTGCCAGGCATGGGGCAGGTGGAGGGGATGCTTGGAAATGGGAAACCTTGGCTTTCATTGTATATTATATACATATAAAATATATTATATCATTATATATATCAATATATATTATTTGTATCTTTATATATATTACAATTACGTACATTGTAATGTTAAATATTATTTACATACAATACATATGATAAAATAATACTATTATTCATATCATAATAATACCATTTATATTTTATATTATTTTATGTTTTATATTTTAATTTATAAATTTTATAATAATATTATTATTTAGTTATTAATAAAATATATACATAGGTCATAAATATATATAATAAATATATTATAAATATATTATATTATAATATACTAGATCTATTGTACAATAATATATAATTATAAATATATAAATAAATTATAAATATAAAATAATATTATATATTATTTATATCTATTAAAAATTATTATATTATGTATTATTTTAACTCAGTGTTGCTACTTCCCTTAGATTTGAATTTTAGAGGTCCAGTGGAGGGGCTTTGTCCCTGTTTCTGATCCATGAACTTTACATAATTATAATGATGTATATAATAATATTATATATTATTTTTATATATTATATATAAATGAAATTATTATATAATCTAAAATTATATCTATATATATGTATATATGTGTATATATATAAATACATATATAAATATACAGATAAAAATATAAATAAATATATATATGTATATATTAAAAATAAATAAATAAATAAATAAATAAATAAATAAATGTTCTATATTATTTTAACTCAGTGCTGCTACTTCCCTTAGCTTTGGTCTTTGGAGGTCTAGTGGAGTGGCTTTATCCCTGTGCTTGACCCATGACATTTACATAATTATAGTTGTGTATATGATAATATTTTATATTATTTTAATATATTATCATATTATATATTATTTCTACATATTATATATATAGGAGGCTCAGGGAGGCTCGGGGAGAGCGGGGTCTGGTAGGGAAGTGTGCCTTTTTCCTCCCCCTGGTGACAATGCCCCTGAAGTGTGGAGAAGGAAAATGAAAACTGGGGCTTCATTTCACGTGGCTGTGCAGCACCCAATGCTGGTTTGCCAGGATTATGTCTGAACTCCAATCAAATTTGCCTTCAGCTTTTCTGTGGCCTCACATAGGCAGCTCTTCCCTCCTTTCAATGCTTTGCTGCTTATATTTTACCAAATTACACAGACAAAATGTTAGTTTACCCACACTCACTGTTGGCTGGTTTCAGTGCACAGGTAAATTTGCTTTTTCAGGGCAGAACTAATTCAGGGGTGCTTGGAGATTTCCCCTGATAGCATTTATTGGCTGCTTTTGTGCCTCTGCCATTGCTGCAGTGCAAACCCTGATGCAGCAGAGACAGACTGAGCCTTGCCTTGCCTCAATTAGCCCAGTACAATCCCTCATGGAGCACCTCTCATCTTCAAGGTGTTGCATTCACAAGAAAGGGAGAGGAGGTATCTTTGCTTGCCAGATAAAAGAAACTAATTAGATTAAGGATTTTTTTTTTTTTAGTTCTCTAAAAAAAAAGAAGTGGTTGTTAGTTCCATGTCATGCTACAAAGCATCAACACGGTGACCTCATTTAATTATTCCCCTCATTCACAAAGCTCCTAAACCCACAAGATTTCTTGTATTTCACAGGGACATTGTAATACTCCAAAGACAAAAGATGATATTTAAAAAGAAAATAACTAATTAGATGTCAAAGCTCTCTTTAAAAGATGATCAGCAGAAAATTAGTAGATGCTTTTTCTCAGATGCAGACAGGGAGTGTCCTGTTAACTCTGTGCTTCCAATCCATATATCCACTTGGAATATAAGAATTTCTTCCATGAGCTGGTTACATTAAGGAGGGGTTGAAGCCTGACTGAGGGATGTGTGTTTGCATGGTTTCCATACATTTTTTTTTCACGTGTGGTAACTTTTCTGCACGAGCAGCTTTCCCAGAATGAATGCTGAAATGGAATTTGGGTACCACAATATCAATTAATCTGCATGCCTGCTACCTGTGCTCCTGCTTCTGTACTGCTGCTGTTGTTTTTGTTCATAAAGCACAAAATTTCTGCAGTTTTCATTGCAGTTCTGAAGCAGAGGCAGGGAGAACTGGAAAACAAGGTGGTACCAGCCAGCATCGTTCCAAGCACACACAGTGTGTGTTTCAAAACCTTAGACCAACAAGCCAATATAACATTTTAAGACATAAAATCATGGAATCAATTTCCTCAACATTCAAGGTGTGGTTATGGCAGAAACTTGCATGCTGGTGAAATACCAGCTATGTTGCCAACAATTCTGCAGCGCAGCTACAAGAAAAGCCTTTTGTGCATTATTACATCAAAAGAGCAAAAAAACAGCTCTCTGTTTCAGGAGACCCTGCTAGGAGGGCACCAAGAAAAGCTCCAAGTGGAGGAAGCAACATATAATGTGAATAGTATCTTTTCCAGGAAAAAAAAACCAACCAAAAACAAGTGCTTGAGACTCAGGACTTGTGAAGTGCTGGTAATACACTACATGCAGATACAAAAGTGCAAAATGCTACGAGATAGGAGATGATGACAGATCTCTGCTCTTGTCAGCAGAGAGACAGTGACTGTAGCAAGTCATTATCACCCAAGTTGTTACTGTGAAGTGTAAATAAAACAAAAATAGCAATGCAGAAGATTGTAAGATTGTTGATCCAGATTCTGGGTGTTTGGAAATCAGCAACATGAGATTCAAGCGAGAAGCACCTTCATCATAAACTGGAAGCAGAGTTTAGGAGGATGCTATGTTTTACCATGAAAAGAAAAATCATCCTGCATCCAGACAGCTTGTGTTAAACCTGACACAGATAATCTAGCACTAAAGACAGTCTAAAGCAGCCAATTCAAAAGAAAAATACCTTCAAGTGGTTCTGAGTAGAACAGCTTTACAGATGAGAGATGACATCAAAGTAGAAACTGTGAAAGAGTTGTTGTCTTCTTGATGCTGAGAATTCAATCACGGTTTACTAATTATACCTATTTCAGTCACAATCTTTCCTGCACAGCATTAGCAGAAGAAAGGCTTAAGCCCATCAGCCATAATACTTCATTCACTTGAAGTTCTGCTGCCAAGATTTAGTTGATGCAGCTACCTGCTGAAAGGAATCCATCCAGCAGAGCACATTCCCCTGCTATTTATTTTTCAGTCTTTAAGAGGCAATGTGGAGCTTATTTGACTTGGAGATGGCAAATTTCAAAGTAAAGAGGCAGATCCAGCCCTGTTTGTTCTCAGGCTGGAATCAGGCTCAGGGAAGGAAGGGGCTGCTGCTTCGTGTGCCTGGTGAGCTGCCTTACTGTGGTGCACTGAGGGGACACTGCCCTGCCCCTGCTCCTCCTCCTCTCAAGGCAGCAGCAGGAAAATCCTCTGGGAGTGCTTGGAAGGGCAGCAGGGAGCAACAGAAGAGTCAGGAGTGCCAGCTGGAGGACACAGGACCGCAGTGCTTGGAGAGCCTGCTTTGGATGCTCCCTTGCTCACCCACTGAAACAATCTTTGGATACTTCAGCACCACCCTGAAATGCTGGTGGTGCACATGGAATTGTTCCCTTGCTTGTGTACAAATGAGTCTTTGGGGTGTTTGCTATTTGTTTATCCATCTCTATCCTAAATGTGGAGAGGTCTTGGTGCTGAGTGATTCCCCAAAACCACCCGGGGAAAAAAATCCCCAGTATATGAAATCCTTGAGGAGACAAAAATAAAGATACCCAGATTCAAAAAGGTGTGAAGGGATATCCCATCAAATCAGGGCAGAGGAGGAACTGAGTAAAACTTGCTCATTTTAATTAAACTGAAGCACCCTTTGAGGCACCCACTATTCACTGAGCTGAGCAGACAGTGAGGGGTACCTGCTGTTCTTGAGGAGAGCTGGACACACCAGGCAGTGCTAATTGGCCAGGTTTGTCTGTCTGTCTGTCTGTCTGTCAGCTGCCTTGCAGAGCAGTGCAGCCGATTGGTAGCAGGTGATAGCACTTACTGGAGCAAGCAGGCACTGATTTCCACCAGAGACTGCATTAATTATGATTTATCTTCATAGAAATGTTAGGAGCACGTGCCCAAGCACAAACTTTGAATATTTCAGGCATCAGACAGGTAATGCTAAGACCTCAGGGGAGGCACAAACCCTCTGAACAGACAGGAACTCACCCAGAGAGTTGCTCAAAGCAGAGGACTGGGGATGGGAGAGGCACTGGCTTGCCCATGTAGTCCTGCTCCTGAGTGCTGGCTATTTGAAAAACCTGTGAAAAAACAAGCAGGGAAAACTTTAGGTACAGAGAAAAAGAAATTAAATTCGGACTCTGCTGAAAGGATTCTCAGGCCATCTGTCTGCATTTCTGTGGGATGAATGGTTAATAAGACACTTGCAGAGTGTGTCCTGTAATTAGCCTGCCCTGGCAGTGTGGAAAGCTGCAGAATGGATGCACTTTTCTTCATATCCTAGGACATTCCACAATAGGTCTGAGAGAAACAGTGGAGGATCCAGCACAAGAATTAGTGTTAAGGATGTAAAGCTGGGCACAGAATTCAACAGGAGGAAATATCTGAGTAGGGGGCATCACTGGCCAAGCCCTACTGAATTCTTTGCTAAGAAATGTTAGAGAAGCAGAAATAAGCTGTGCAACAAATGTTCTCCATTTCCCATGAGACCTGTCCAGGTTTCAGCTGGTGAGGACAAATAAGACATAATCAATTCCAAATTTCTGCACAGCATCACTGCCCCAGACAGCTTCATCTTGTCCTGTGTGTGCAGAGTGGGCCATGGATGCAAACGAGCTCCACTTCAATTAGCAAGGCATGGTGCAACACTGAGACAAGGATGCAAAAGCTGTGCCCAGTCTGCTGGTGCCTTTTCCATGCCTCTGGTACTCTCAGAAAGCAGAGGGAAAGCTGAGAGCCTTGAGATGAGATGTGAGCAGAGTTACTAACAAACATTATACTATATATATATATATACTATTACATTATATATATATATACATATATTATTACGTTTTATATCTATATATATATATATATATATAAATATACACTATTATACTGTATTAAAGAGATATTAAAAGATATTAAAGAAAAACTCGTGACTGTTTGAGATAGCCAGGACACAGCTTTGAGTGATTGGTTAATTAATAAAAACAGCCATCACTAGAATCTAATTATTAAATTCTTCCAGGTAAATAATCTTTTAAACACATTCTACATGTGTAAAAATAACAGGAGCAGTAAGTAGACATAAGAATTGGTTTTTCTTCTTCTCTCTGTGCTTTTCTAGGAAAAAACCTGGGAGAGAGAATTATGTCTCTCTCTGTTTAGAGAATGTGAATGCTACACTGTGTGTACTCCTTCCAGTACATCTTGTGTTCTCAGCCAAGGGTAAAAACACCCTTTCTTCATTACTTTTTACCTCCATTTTTCTTTAAAATATTTCTGAACAACAAGTTCATGGAAAATGAATTATAAATACATGTATAATTGGTAGATAGCCATTAAGAACAAAAGCACAACTAGTAAACTACCAGTCACAGAAGAGTTAAATAAAAGTAAATGGATCTAGACTCCTTCAAAAAGAATGATTAGAATTTACATGGCATAGCAGCTTGGCAAGCACAGTCCCCAGCCTTGTTCATGGACCCATTTAGCAGAGATTTCTTAAAGACATTTGCATACAAAGTATAATTAGGAGACAGTGATGTTTCTAGTTCAGGAAAAGGTTATGTTGGGTTTGTTTAAGTTCTTTTTTAATTTAAAATTCATCTATATTTACAGGATGCTGCCACAGCTCCTACTGGCAACACTTTTGAGGGTTGAGCTTGAGCCTTGGTTTTGGGTATTCCTGGATATATCCCCCTAAGAGCTGGCACAGCCACTGCTGTCAGCAAGGGATGGGGCTTTTTCCCTTCCCTCTGCCTGTCCTCTCCTTTTTTCATACCTTGCACCAAGGAAAACTTCTCCCATTCATTGGCAATTTATTCCACCAATTGCAATGTTGAAAATGTCTGAGGAAGGAGTACAGGAAAGGAACGTTCTGAATTCATTCCTACCCTGCAGTAACATTGCTATGAATTAATTTTTAAACCTCTGGAAACTTGGCTCACAAGTAATAATGGAAATGCTGTGAAAATCAATTTTCTCACTGGGGGTGGTCTACAGGCCAAATGATTCTAAAGGTAAGATAATACTAGTATAACTAGTCAGATACTGAAACCAGGATTTTAAAGTCATATTTTACCTATTTCAAGACTTAAGTTCCTGCTAGATAACCCTGTGAACTGCTGCAACGTGTGTCTAATTGGAATTTCTTCAAATTTTTCTGTGCCTGAAACCAAAGGAATTGGAAATTTTGGGTGTTTATTTTGCATTTCATTCAAAATAAACTGTCTCACAGCCTAATGTACATCAATGAAAATGGTGTGGCAAAGAAAAGCAGCTATTGAGTGCTCCTGTCCTCTAATTGCTTTCTCCAGCAGGTGGTGAGATTATTGTCTGCTGTAACATTATCTACTGTAAACTACAAATAGCACAGCTGTAACTTAATATGACATGAACATTTAACACTCTCTCCTGATGTTTTGACTTCTTTTTTTTTTAATAATTGTGTGAGCAGGGGACAATAGATTTATGAGAGTAAAATTTAATTTAACAGCTGCCTAAGTGAGATATTTTATTTCACTTCATGCATGATATGTATGCACCACATTATCCTACACAGAGAGTTTTAACAGTGTACATTGCACTCTTTCACTGCAGGGTCAACAACTGAATGGCAGGGCTGTGCTCTCAAATTAGGGTCCCTTGATGTCATTTCTAAATATTTCATCTAGATTGACTTCCCTTCAGAAACCTCGAGGTCACCAGGATGATCTTTGTGTCCAGTCACACACAAACCCAAACCCCAAGAACTGAACATGCCCACACTGAGATCCCTGTTACTTCTTGTGCTTTGAAAATGGGACATGAGCTTCTTGTTAAAGTGATCATTACTCATTAGGACAGCACAGGTTTTACACTGATTCAGAGCTCAGCATTTCAGCCCTGGATACGGTGCAAGGAACCATCAAACAGCAGTGACAATGAAAAGAGATAAAAGTGTGCATAGGCAGATTAAATATCTGAAAAAATAAAAAATCAAGTTCATGAAGGGCTTATTGCAGCTTTGGTCCCCCCAGATCAGTTACCCAGCTCTCATTGTGAGTGATGCAGCTGATGTTACTGAGTCACAGGGAAAGAATTGCACTGACAGAGCTGTCCAAAGGTATCAGAACCCTAAAAAATCTTGATGAAAACTCAGCAACTTAAACATGCAGACAGGCAAATTTCTGTCCTCATTGTTTATGAAGGGCACAGCTGTGAAATTCTCCATGAGACACCAATGGAAAGTTGTAATAATAGCATAAAAAATTATTCATTAGTTAAATTAGCTACCACTACAAGCTTCATTCAAAGGCCATCAGAAAGGATGCAAAGTCAAACATCAATAAGCTGGGAAATGCCAGAATTAAGGCTGTGTAACTTCAGTTTAGCCCTCTTAATGAATATACCATATAATACAGTTTGCAATTTTGTGATTATTATTTATGATGTGTATTATTATTATTATTAACATTATTTTCTGTAGGTTCATTGCCTCATTCAGTTCACATCAAGGATTAAGCACAAGAATAGCTAAAGGGAACAGGATTTGAGGGCTTTCAGAACTTGGACCTGCTGCAGTTGAACTCAGTGACAAAAGTTTTCTATATCACCACAGAAAGGTTCTTTAAGGACTGTTAATTTCGTTGTGCAAGCATGGCTGTCAATAATTTGCAAAAAATGATGACATTGAAGGGGGACCCCTTGTCCTTCCTGCTCTTGCTGCTTTCCTGCCCCTCTCTGGAGTTATGTGCCCCCTCAATTAAGACAGGCTACTGAAACAACTATTTTAAAAAGGAAGGCATAAACTTTCTACTCTGTGAAAACAATAATCAGGACACTAATTACCATTTCCCCACTGCTGCTTTCAGCTGCCCCAGATTTCAGACAGGCAAATATCAGTGCCATGCTGCACTTTGAGAGGAGCACCCAAGAAATGTGGAAATCCAGAGAGTGCCCCAGGGCAGGTGGGATTTGAGATCTGGGCACTGAAATGAGTGCTGCAAAGGGTGAATCTCGACTAAAAAAAGCCATGTGGCATTTTTGCAAGGAGATAATGCTGTGAGCAGATAGAGGTGAAGTTCTGAGCATAATCTGCTTGGATTATGAAGATTAAATGGCATTTGACATACTTGTGCATATTACACTGGCACATAAGGTCAGGATGTGCAGGACAGAGAGCATTGTCCTTTTGTGCTCACAGAACTGCCCAGAGGCAGATCTTTTTTGGTGAGAGAGGTGAATGGCACACACACAGACATGTTCTGGCTGTTAAACCTTACAGGTGCCCCTTTGCCTCCCACCCTCTTGTCCCAGCCACCCTCTGCCTTTTCCTTTCTCTCCAGACACAGGGAAAGCTGCAGTGCACATGGCTGAGGCTAGTGACTTTCCTTGCATTCATGAGAAGGGAAAATTACCCCAGAAAAAGGAATTGAATGTTGAAAAGCCCAAGCAACAAAGTCATACCAGTCATGGGTTTCGTTGCCTCCGTGAAAGTGGGGAATTGTGTGGTTGGGAGGAGGGTCTGAAAGGCAGCACTGGATCTGCTGTACACTCCAAAGAGAGAAACAAGAGGAAAAATAATGGGAAATTGAGGAGAACTAAGGGAAAACTTGAGGATATCAGACAAGCCATTGCTGGGAAGAGTGTCCCTGTTTCCCCATGGACTCTGCACACAGCACCCTGGCTGCTCTCTGTCCCATCTGGCAGGCACAGGCCCTGTCAGGAAGGGGAAGGACAAGGGAAAAGCAGGGACAAAATCTCCCAAGTGGAGGCTGTAACTTGGATTTCCCATCACAGAGCAAGCAGCAGCAGCAATGTAGGAACACAGCTGCCCAGAGAACCCCACAGGTTTTCACAGCTCCCTTTTCCCCCAGAGCACACTGGAAGCCCAGCTCTGGTGAGAAACCAGGCTGCTTCTTACAAGTGTAACAAACTAATTTGAAGTGTCCAGTCTTAGAAGATTTGCTGTTAAAGATATGCAGAGAAATGAAAAACTGGCGGAGAAACAAAGGCCAAATATGTTTAGCAGCAAGGAAAAAGGAATAATTCTTAGCATTGGATGGGGATTTTTCCAGGATCATTCCAGTGACAGCTGTGTATAGTCCTGAAGAGTATCCGGGCATGACTGAGTGATCCAAACAAACTTTTGGGCTGAGACCAGCTGTTCTGAATACTTTCTTGGTCTTTTTAGGAATAAAAAGAATCAATGTGTATATTACACTCAGGCTGAGACTTGGGCTGCTTTTGTTTGCTTTTCATCATGTCCATGCTTATTCTCATTGTTATTGTATTGCTTTCAGCTCCAATAAACAGTGTCTCTTTTTTTTTTTTTTTTACAAAAAGCCCAATGCCTCTGGTATCCTTAGCAAGCCCAAATTCCTTGTGACTTGGCATAGCTCAAAGAGCTGCAGTCTGCATTGCTGACCCCACTGAGCTCTGCTGGTTTTCTGGTTGCATTTTCAGTGGTGGGGAAGTGACAGTAATATATCTATATAATATATCCATAACTTGAGCTATACTGTGCAGCTTTTTCATTCTGCTCTGATAGCTCAGTTACCAACCGTGAGTGGCAGAAACCAAACAGAGCTAACAGAGAAAAGGGAAAAAAAATAAAAAAAAAAGGAGGCATGGCATAAAGTAATAATAAATGAAAAAATATGGAATTCAGGAAAGAATAATAAAAGCAAATCCTAAAATAAATGGCAGGGATTGATTTTGCAGTGCTGGCTCACAGCCAGGTAACCGTCTGAAAAGTAAAACAAGTGAAGCAGATACACCTAAGGTAAAAATAATGTGCATACTCTTTTGAGGAAAGGATGAACTGGAAGAAAAGAAAAAGACCCATCAAGAATGACAGAATGGTGGGACTTTAACCCCCTCCATGCCACACTGTTTAGATTCTATTTCTTGTGCTGCTTTTGATGAGAATTTTAATCTTAATTCCTTCTGTCCTACATATTTTATATGTAGGACTGAGGATTTTATATTTCCACGACTGTTCTCCTTGGTATTTTTTTAAACAGCATTCAAAATTAAATGGTCCTCATGTTTGTTTTTTATTTAAGCAAAAGTCAATCCTAACATGATGGCCAAATCTAAAGCAACATTTCTAAGGCTGGAAGAATTCCACAGCAGATGTAAAAGTTACTGCTGTTACTGTCAGGAGTGGACTGGCTAGGAGGAAGCAGGCAAAGGAAAATTAAGGTATTCTTCAGTCATGAACTTATCCTTTCCACACAGGTCAATGAAAACAGGAACCATTCTTCTACACAGGATTTAGTCCCTATTTTCTGGGTGCTGACTGGCCCCAGTTTTGGTACAAAGGGACCAAATTCCACATGAATTCCTTCCCTGAAGGAGCTCTTACAGAGACTCTTGTGCAGCGAGCTCTGCCTGCTGTTATTCCTCACAGTGACAAAAGAGCCCAGAAGAGCCCCTACAGTCCTGACATGAAGGAAAAGCTGCTCATGTGCCTCTGGAACCACTGTGTAGTGAAGATGGGCAAGCTTTGCCTTTTTTATGGCTACTACTGTATGTATTTCTCCCCTTATCCTGCTGCAGAGCCTTGGCACATCAGAGCGTAAACCAAGGCCACCTGTCCATTTCCCCTTGGGATTCCCAAGGAAAGTTACAAGGCAGTTGGCTTTGTACATGAGCTGCATTGGCAGCAAAGGCAGAATCACAGGAACATTTGGTTCCCAGGGACTTGGATCCCCTCAGAGGGGGCAGTGCCAGCACCAGGCAGGGTCTGTGCCAGTGGTTGTTGTTCACAGCCACAGCTGGCTGCCCTGCCCAGCATGTTAGGGGTTAAACACCAGCACTGACATGGTGACGGGGCTGGCAGTGGGACCATTCCTGTCAGAACCCAAAAAATTCCTCTGACTACCCTAAAAGACTCAAAACCCTGACAAAAGCTCAAAACCCTCAGCACAAAGTCAAAACCACCTGTGCCTTCGATTTTAACACAAAAGAGCAATTACCAGCTTTGTGCCAAAAGTTGCAAGCAAAAAGTTTAAATAAAATGATAGTAAATTTTAAAAAGTTTAAATAAAATGATAGTAAACTTATCACCAAGTAAAAATGTAAAATGTTAGATTTTTAAAATGAAAGTTCAAAAAGCGAAATAGAAAAATCAAAGCGTGTTCTGTCTTTCTCCTTCTTCTTCTTATCCTCCATCTTCTGCTGTGATAGTAACACTTTTAAATTAGTTTAAAGCAGAGACAAACTGTCCAACATAAGTAATAAGTATTAGAAAATTATTGTAAATAATGTACACGTAGTTTTTAGTGTAGAAAAATAACACCACCCCAAAGCAGTAAATGTACCATAAACCCACATGCTAAACAAATCTCAGCAAGTCAAAGAAAAACAATTAAATTAAATATTAAATTAAATTAATTATTAATTTAATTTAATTTAAAAATTAAATTAAATTAAATTAAATATTAAATAAAAGCAAATAAACAACCTTGAAAACAAAAGCCAAAAAATTTTGTCTTCTTCTTCAGTCTCAAAGCTAAAAAAAAGAAACTTTCTAACACCTCAAAGTCCTCTCAACACCACAAACCCCATTACACACCCAGAAGGACACAGGTAAAAGAGGGGTGAGTTCCAACACCCGCAGGGGAGCTGAGTCTGAGGGCAGAGATGTGAGAGTGTTATCAATCCTTGGGACACTACATCTTGTGGCTTCAGTAATGAATCCTGCACAATTTGCCATCCTCTCTCTTGATCTCAGGGCTCCCCCCCTGCAGTCTTGTTTTCTCCCAATGAGAGTGACATTTCTGAGGCTGCCATAGCTCCTGAAATATGTCAGGACATTATTGTTGTAATAACTCATCTCAATATTCTTCCTGTGTGCTCTCCTGGGACATAGAGAACACTGCCTGGGAATCCTCATTTATTGTCTCCAGAGCAGCAGGGCAGGGCTGCAGCTCAGATCTGTGAAGTGCCCATCTCTTGCCTCCAGTGTCCCCAGCAACTGCCCCAGCAGAGGAGCAGAGTAAAACATTACAGGAATAAAAATGGCCTTTCCTTGTTTAACTCTTGGGGTCACTTTTTGTACCATCATTATATCCAAGACACCCCCATTCATCTTTGGCCCCCTCACCCCCTCTGCCTGAGTAATTGATGCTTCTCACCCCTGAAAAGGGGGAGGAGCACTTCCCAGCTCTCTGGGATGCTGCTAGGGAAGATTATTGGCTGTGAGTTGTGACCGTGCTCACAGGGGTCTCAGGATGAGGGAAGAGATGAGAATGTTGACTCCATGTTTCAGAAGGCTGATTTATTGTTTTATGATATATATTGTATTAAAACTGTACTAAAGGAACAGAAGACAGGATTTCATCAGAAGGCCAGCTAAGAATAGAAAAAGAAAGAATGAATAACAAAGTCTTGTGTCTCAGACAGAGAGTCTGAGGCAGCTGACTGTGATTGGCCATTAATTAGAAACAACCCCATGAGCCAATCCCAGACCCACCTGTTGCATTCCACAGCAGCAGATAACCATTGCTTACATTTTGTTCCTGAGGCCTCTCAGCCTCTCAGGAGGAGAAATCCCAAGGAAAGGATTTTCCATAAAAGATGTCTGTGACAGGAAGCAGCACAAAGCCACAACAATCCCTGTGTAGGCACCAGTGCCACCGGGGAGCTGCTGCTGTTCCCCTCCATGGCACAGCAGTGACCCAAGGGAGGCATTTTTGGGTGCACACAGCAGCCAATCCAGCCCAATGGCATCTGAGCTGTGCAGCTCAGGGCAGGTTTTGGGCCTCCCTTATCAGTGCCTGGAGCTGGGTTTGCTCAGTGATTTTGCTCAGGGATTTCCAGGGGAGCAGGAGCAGTGTGCCATTTCCCACAGGCAGTAATTGATTTAGCAGCAGTTTAAAGCAGTGCTGAGCACTGCCAGGGATGCTCCTCTGTGGCATTAAATCAAGTTCCTGGAGATGGATGACATGCTCACACCTACCATCTCAAAGTCCCCAGGGCTGTTTATGGCTCAGCAATTTATGGGAGCCTGCTTGGAGCATCTCAGGCATCTCTGGGGCATGGGGAGGAGCAGAGACAAACAGCACACAAACCCCACTGAACAATTCATTGCACTGCTCTGTGCAGAGCCCAGCACAGCATGCAGATATCCCCTTTATGAATGCTGCCTTATTGAACAATAATCACTGTAATGTTTCAGATATTTAAATCATATTTATAATCACACATTTTAACACAGCATCCCCCATAAAGTTCTCAAGGCGTTTTACAGGACGCATAAAGCATGGAAAAACCACAAAATTTAAAAATGCAGATGCACCTACCACAGGTGCTGGAGGTAGGCTAATGAGGTAGATATACAAAAGTCTAAGCTGACAGTTTAACAGTTTAAGTAGTGCATATAATAATTCAAACACTTTTTAAGGCATCCTTAGTTATAAACCTGTTCTTTAACTAAATATTTGGGCTAGGCTGTATAAGTGCTTATTTTCAGTTTACAATTATGGTGAGAAACAGCAACATTTTCTGGTTCCTTATTTAGAATCTTGTGCTTAAAGGCCTTCATGGACGCCAGGCTGAAAGAGGAATTGCCAGGGGAGGTTTGCAGTGCCTGCTGAGCAGGGCTGTGTGTCACAGCAGCTCTCCAAGGAGGGCTGGAACCTTTGCCTGGCTGCAGATTCCACGGGACCAGGAGCCACATCCTCTCTGCCTCTGCGTGTGCACATTAATGAATGAATGAATTAATGAATTAATTAATGCTAGCATTCCATACTCATGGCCACTGGTGCTACCCAGCCAAGGCCCAATTGATTTTACTCTAGAGCAGCCCCTGGGGGTGTTCCTGAGCTGGTGAGCAGCCCAGCTGTGACACGTGCAGTGAAATTATGATCCTTTAGCTCTTTGTACACAGGCATCCGATGTGCACCTGGTTTGCCCAATGGTGTCCTAATCCTGATCCTATGTGTGCTGCTCTTCCCACCAGAGCAGGCAGCAGCCAGCTGATTCCACCTCCCTGATTTACATTCCCTTTGGTAGAACACAGCCTCTGAAAATCAAGGTTAAGTCACTGAACTGTCATGGAAGTTTTTCTGAGGAAAAAGCGTGTTTAATTCTGTGCCTGCTACTGTAGAAAATTCTGGAGGTACTTGCAACTTTCTAAGGCGCTTTTTTTTTTAATTTTAACATATTTCACTATGTCCAGAAATAATTTTTAATATGTTGTAATGTGTAAAAAGTGTGGGAGGGTTGGGATCTTTTTCTTGATGGCACTATGTGCATGTGTCTATATTCTCATGGCATATTTGTGGCTTGCATTCAAACTATAGATCAATTCTCATTTCTCTGCCTCGAGACATTTCCCTCTTGTTTGAAGTTAGAACTTAAAAATTGGGATAAAGTGTCAGGGAACTTTAAATGAAAATATATGGTATTTTGATGTTTAAGGATCTCAAAAGCAGTGCTTCAGAGTTTGATGGAATATAATTAAGGAAACAAACAAAAAAACCCAAACAGAAGCCAAAAACCTTCTGGAAGAAATAGAACAGAGAGAGTTCCTGTGGTGGGAAAAGAACTGGCTAATCACAGTGTCTGTGGATAGGAGCAGATTTGGAGGATTCGTGATTCTTCGTGATTTTTTTTCTTTTTTTTAAGACCATAATTCTATTTTTGCAAACTGCTCATGTCCTGGGGGATGACTGAGGAAACCCAGCAAGCTCTGGGCCATCTGCTTTGGCCAGTGCAGGTGAGGAGAGCTGGCCAGCCTTGCTGGATAACCAAGGAGGCAAAGGGTGTGTTAGTTAGAAGGGGGTTTTATGGCTTAGAGCAAAGGATCAACCCACCCCAAACAAGAAGATGTTTTTACCAAGCAGAAAGAGAGCACAGGCAAACAAGGCAGCAAATGGTGCAAGTAGAAAAAAGGTCTCAGAATTTTCCACTGCAAGAAAACTGAAAAACAACTTCTGGCTTAAACTGTGATGTACTGACTTTTAGTGATGGGAGAACAGTAACATGAATATGGTAATGACAGTAGTTATGATTGGCTGTAGATAATAGTTAAGGTATGGATTGGTTCTACTGTATGAAGATGCTCAGCAAAGAAATAATGCATTGTAACCAAAATTCATTATAATATAATATAATATAATATAATATAATATCATATCATATCATATCATATCATATCATATCATATCATATCATATCATATCAATTATATACAATTATATATACACAATTATATTATGTTATATATTATTATACATTATATATAATATAATGCATTGTAACCTAAACCAAAGGGTCTCCAGGCCTGCCTGCAGCTGGAGCTGACAGCTGTGGGCACAGCTCTGTCACCCACAACCCTGGGCTGCTGTAACCTCTTGGATGGAATAAACTGCATTTTGTACACAATAAACTGCATTTTGTACACAATACACTGCATTTTGGAGAGCCCCTGGAGTCCCACATCTCTCATTTAGGCTCTTACACGCCCCAGCCAGAACCACTGACCCAGCCAAACGCACCCTTTGGAGGCAAACCTGCACTGAGCTGTCTCTCCTGCTTCTCTCCATGGTTTTGCTGTCCCTTTCTCTGCCCACTCAGAGTCTTCCCCAGAACCCAGTGAGGCTGGGTGTTGGTGAGTGCCTTGGGCACACAATGGGTTACAGAGCAGTCAGAGGCTGCCAGCCCTACCTAATGGAACAACAGAGAGAGGGCAGCAACAACAGCTCCCTTGTCTGCTGCTCTCTCCATAGAGGAGGCATCAATACTGCAAAATCACTGGGAATAAGAATATTTTAAGGATGGGGGTGAACCTTGGAAATAAATGAACTTTCATTGCTGGCAGGATTGCTGCAGCATAAATTAAATGCTTTGAGGAATTGTTTGTTTCGTTACTGGGCAGAAATGTGGTATCAAATGTTAGTTATTGTTGTTATTTTGTATTATTCTGCTTTTTAAAATGTTTAGTCATTCTTTTTCCCTTTAACATCCGTGTCCAAAAAACACACAGAACTTCTGACCTAGGAATATATTTATACAACATCACAGATCTTTTCCATGGCAACAGGCCTTGTCAAGCTGTCACAAGCACCATAATGACAGATTTCCAAGCAGTTCCCAAATAAATATGATCTTAGCATGTTCCTGGAGAAAAATGCTTTCCCTAAGTGGTGGTGGGTGGCTCAAAGCCCCTGGCCCAGGGGTGCAGGGGGAGCACTTAGGAGCCAATCCTCCACCATGAAAACTTGTAGGAGGTTCAAATTCAGTTAAGTCTGAAGCTTTTCTATTTGGAAAACAAAGGAGAATAAAGGTTGGTTCTTCTGACCTTTTGTCACAAAATTAGACATGACTGACCTTGGTCAAAAGGACTTGAATGAATAAAGACACTTTTCCAGGGCTGGAGGATATAGTTATGCCATAAAGGACAGAGATATAGTATTCCCATAGACAAGGAGAACTGATAGAAATAATGTGCAGTTCTGAGTAATACTGTGCTGTGTAAAATCTTATGGCCACTGGAATTAGACCATGATTAGATAGAAAAGAAAAACTGGAACCGTGTATTAAACTCATTAAACTCAACTGGACCCTTCCAAGTCAAGACATATTTAGAGTGGCAGCTCGCAGGGGTTCTGCAGTGCACAGATCTTCAAAAGGTCCCAAAGAAATGAAGGAATTCAGAATGGGGCACTGGGATCTAAAGAACAATCTCAAAGTCAGATTCTGCCTTTGAGATATTTTCTGCTTCTTGCTGCATTCCACTGGAGTCAGCAGCCAGTAGGAATAAGGACCTTGGGAAATATTTTATTTAGAAATGAGCAGCAGCAATGACTTAGGAGAAGAGGGCTCAGGCTGGTGTTTCCAAGCAGCTGGATTGAAATAGGGTATCTCTTAAGGAGGAGCAGTTTCACCCTGGCTCCTGGCCCTGTTCTGGCACCACAAGGTACCAGAGGATACCAAGGGCAGCCAGATGCTGCTCCATGGATTTTTCCTTAATGCTAATAACAGTGGAACTCTGATAATAGTTTGTTTTGGTGCTATTGTACATTTTGTGTTCCATTTGCTTCCCACAGCAGCCTCCAACAGCCTTATCTTGCTCTTCCCCTCCCCTTGCTCACTCTCAGCTTTTTGCCTTCACTCCTGCTGCCTCCTAACACATTGAAGTCTCCATGACCTCATCTGTCAAATGTCCTTTCATTCACATCCAAAAATCTCCTAAACCCACCTCTTCCAGCAAGCAAGCTCTCTCCTATTATAATTTATAATTTATAATTTTGTCTGTCTTTTTTTTCCTCTTGTCTCTCTTTATTTTTCACATTGTAACAGACAGAGCTGTTAGTACCATCAGAACCCCAAACTGCCTGACATTTCCCATTACAAGACTTTGTTTTTAGTTGCTTATAATTTTGCAGCTTTAAATTACTTAGACTGAATTTTTCCATGCCAGGTGTCTCAAGCAAAATCTTTCTGGAAAGTTTCAGCTTTAGACAGTTCTGAAAATGCCATTAAGGAGGAATGCCATGGGCTTAGCCAGCTGAGAAAATTCTTACCAGCATTTTGTTCAAAAGCATTTGGGTTTGGAGTAGAGATTTCAGGGATCCAGGGAACCCTTTGGTCTCTCTGTACCCCCAGAAAAATGTCAGGCTGTGCCCAGCCCCAAAATCTCACTTAGAACTAAAGCTTAATGGAGAATTGGGATTCCTTGGCAGCTGAAGCTCTAAGTCAGTAGGGACTGGAGTGGAAAAAATCAGGAAATTCAAGATTTGGGTGCTGCTTCTGACCCTGCCATAAAAGAGAAGATTTCAAGAGGCACTTAGCTGGGCAGCTCCATGGAAAATATTCAGCCCCTACAGAGGAGTGGAAGAACCAGGGATTTTAGAAAAATAGGGATCTGATTGTATACATAAGGGCAATATGAATGTATACATTGAGAGAGGTCTGAATTACAACTTCAGAGACTTAATATTTAGGTTTTTGTGTTGTGCTCTATAGCTTTTAGCCTCTTTTCAGCTAGAAAAATGGTGTATTAAACTGTTAAGCCTCCCCAGCTTGTTAGATTGGGACCCCATCTCTCTAATCCCTGTCAAGATAAATCAGGTTAAAACCTGCATTTCTGAATGGCAGCTCTCACACCCAAAGGGTGCCCCAAAATAATCATTGTCAGGATCTGGACCTTGTTTGGGACCACGTGCCACCACAGCTGGTGCTCAGAAAGCAGCTGACACCTTCAGCATTTTCACACAGCAGGCAGCAGGTCTGGGGCAAAAAAAACCAGGAATATACTTGGCATTCTGGCAGAATTTTATCAATCTGCAAAGTTTTCCAAAGTTTTCCATGAGGCCCTGGACGTGCTGCACACAGAATAAAGCAAATAACAACTCCTGGTGTTTGGTCAGAGTCGTATCTACATCTCAGTAGACAGCAATTAGTTGCCAAAACCTACTGTGTACACATGACAGAGGTTAAAATCACTCAGAAGGTTTTATTTCTGAAGCTGTTATCTTTTTAACACCATTTATTAGTCATATCCAGTTAGCACTTCTCTAGAAGTGAAATCAACATCATCACATTAAGAGCTGGGAGTAAAAAGGATAATTAACCAAACAACTAAACTGCTTCCTACAATTATTATTCAAATTCTTAGGAAAGCATTCATGTTTCTTAAAATTTAATCTGAGCATTTTATCTTGAAATAATTTATTTTTATAGAAGAGTAGCAGGAAAATCTTCTAAATGGGTCAGACTGTGGTTGTTCTGAAGGCAGCTCCTTGTTTTAGGAGGATGTGTGGATTGATGTGTCCCTCACAGTCACATTTGTGTGCACACGAAGGCAGAAGAGCTCACTGTGAATTAAGAAAAGGCAAACCTCATCCAGGAAGGCAGAAGTTCTATGAACCTTTGAATTTATTGCATGTTTGCCTTATTTTCGAGGTTTAATTACAAAAACAGCCTAAAAGAACCCCCTGAAACTCCACCATGAAACAAACTCAGGGCTGCACGTCTGTGCAGCAGCACAGATATGCCTGTGAGTGTCAGACGTGTTCAGGGGGGTGGATCTTTTTAAAGAAATGATTTTGCTGTGTTTAACATGACCTTTTCCTGCCCAGCAATTTTCCTGTCTCTCAGGCTGGGTTTTGTTTTCCTGGGTGTCTCCTGAGCAGTGCCTCAGGCTCTGCAGCCTTCCTGGAGCTCCTCCCTGGGTTAAAGAGCTGCTCACCCAGCCTTGTTCTGCAGGGCCACATTCCTGCAGCTCAGGGAGCTGGCATGGATGGGGCTGGGATGGATGGATGGAGCTGGGATGGATGGAGCTGGAAGGAGGATTTCACATTTCAGACTCCTGCCTCTCCTGCCCATCTCCTTCCCCACAATGACTGAACTGTTCACCCACTCCTGCAGCTATGGGGGGGAAGTTTTCATCAGCTTTGCCTGATTTTTGCAGTTATTGAGAAGTTCTGTGCTGAGATTCCTGGAATTTTTTGCTCACTACCCCCAGAAACAGGAGATGAGAAGTAAAGAATTTATGAACAGTGCTGTACAGATGGCAGCACTGAGGAGCAAGCAAACCTTGTGCAGAGCCATGCAGTGAAGCATTTCCAGAGCCATCTCCAAGGTTCCTGGTCCTGGGACCAGCACGGCAGCTCCACGATTGCACACCACAGCCTGGGGCTGCTCTTTGTCCAGGGTAAACTTTTGGGCTCAGGCTGGGCTCCTGTGCTCCTCCTCCCCAAAGGTGGCAAACAGGAGCCAAGGTCACAGGGATTAACCCAAAGGATCCTTTCCCAGGAGATTATCTCACATGATCTCTTAAAAAATCACCCACACATGGACCAGAGGTCACCCAGCTCCCTCTGGACCCTTCCCTCTGTCCCTGTCTTTGGTGGCAGCACAAGTTTGGTGTCTGGGGAGAGCAGTGACAGCCACAGGAGCACATCAGGGAGGAGCAGAGGATGTGGCACAGCTCGTGTCTCCTCATCTGAGGTGCCATCTCTCCACCCAAGGGGTGGAATATTTTTTCTGCCTGACACAGCCTTCACTTCAACAGATTTCCAGACAGGAGAAGCCACATTTGTGCTATGAGCTACAAGTGCCAGGCTTCTGCCTGGGCAGACATTCTCTGGGAGATTTTTGAGATCCAGACACAATTTCTGTCTTCTTGTCTGGAACACCAAGAGTCTGGAGGTGCCACGTTGCCATGAAGCAGAACAAATAGGTTATCAGGGGCTTGCCTCACAGAAGCCATGCAGAACAGACTTTGACTTTAATGAATCCAGGCAAAGGATGAATAACTGAAGCTCCAAGTCTCTACCCTCTGATATTTTTGCTTCAGCTTGCAGGAGCCCAAGTCCTGACCCAGCACATTATGGAGAAGGGTCTGGAGCACAAGTCCTGTGAGGAGCAGCTGAGGGACATGGGGGTGTTTGTCCTGGAGAAAAGGAGGCTCAGGAGGAACCTTCTCACTCTCCACAAGCGCCTGCAAGAAGAGCCAGGGCTGGGCTGGGCTCTGCTCCCAGGTGACAAGTGACAAGATGAGAGTAAACAGCCCCAGGCTGCACCAGGTGCGGTTTGGATTGGACACTAGCAGGAATTCCTTCCCACAAAGGGTGGTCAGCCAGAGGGATGGGCTGCCCAGGGAGCTGGGGCAGCCACCATCCCTGCAGCTGCTTGGGAAAGAGGGGATGTGGCACTCAGGGCCGTGGTCAGGGTGGCATGACCGTGCTGGGTCACAGGCTGGAGTTGGTAACCTGAGGCCTTTTCCAGTCTCATTCTCTGTGATTCTGTGATTTTCATGCCAGTGTGCTGTGACAAGGATGATTTTACCTGAATGTTTTATAATATATATTTTTAAGAGGACCTTTCTGCAGGCCCCTGTGGCCCCCAAAGGACAGGCTGGTCCTGTATGAGGCAGAAGCCCTTTCCTTTTGTGTGATGGTGTTCACAGGGCTTCTCAGACTGGGGAAGAGACCAGGATCTGACTCCATGTTTCAGAAGGCTTGATTTATTATTTTATGACATATATTACATTAAAACTATACCAAAAGAATAGAAGAAAGGATTTCATCAGAAGGCCAGCCAAGAATAGAAAAAGAAGGAATGATAACAAAGGCTTGTGGCTCAGCTCTCTGTCTGAGCCAGCTGGGCTGTGATTGGTCATTCATTAAAAACAACCACTGAGCCCAATCCCAGATGCACCTGTTGCATTCCACAGCAGCAGATAACCATTGGTTGCATTTTGTTCCTGAGGCCTCTCAGCTTCTCAGGAGGAAAAGTCCTAAGGAAAGGATTTTTCATAGAAGATGTCTGCGACGCTTGCGCTCCACCTGGGCAGCACATTCCTCCCGTGCCCAATTCAAGATGCTCTGAGGTCTGTTTCCCCAACCACTTCACTGTGAAACAACCCCACATTTTCTCATATTTCCAGGACATTCACCAGGAGAGGAAATCCCATGCTAAATTTAAGCATGAGATCCAAGTGGGCACTGGCAGAAGATGTACACAGCACACATGGAGTTCTCAAACTGCCAAAATTACATCCACTCCTTATTTTCTGTGAGTCTGGCAAACACAGACCACGCTCACCTTACAAATATCCACGTGCATGATATATTTTAAACCAGGATTTAATTTTAAATCTTGGTTTCTGGGTAATTCTGGAGCATCATTGCAGATGGGCACTACATTACTAAACAGCCAAGCTGGAGGCTCCCTGCACAAGAATCACATATTAAATGTATATGTGATTTACTGTAGAATTTTTCCTATTAATGCACATTATATTGACATTTACTGTGAGAATTCATGCTTCATAAACATGGAATTGTTCTGTTTTCTCAATTTGTGCCAGTTTCCTATAAATACAGAAATTAGGTAGCTATCACCAAAGCTATCTGATAGAATTCAAAAATAGATAAACAAAGAATAGCGATGCAATTTGGTCATTAAAATTCTAAAAAAACCAAACAAAAATATATCTGCCCATTATCCTTTTGATGAATCTGGCCTTTTGCCTCAAAACCACCACTAATTCTGGCTGGCACAAGAGGAGCATTTTATGAATCCTACCCAATGTTTGCAGCACTGAACTAGAAATGCCAGTCAATAACAGCTCATTATCATTATCCAGATGAGAGGCAAATTAAACATGGGAACACCATTGCTGCTGCAATGTAAAGGTTGAAATTCAAAACAGCACAAGCAGGAAAAATCTGGGCTAAGATTGTCCACACAAACCCTTAAGGATTATCAGGGCTGGATCTGAATTTGTGGATCTGAATCAAGCATCCTTGCAGGTACTCAGCACGCCAGGAGAGCCAGAACTTTGCCACAATTTAGAAATCTTTCTTTGGAAAGATCCTTTTGCTGCTTAGGAAAGCTTTGAGATGGAGGCTGTGCCTCCATTGTGAACAGGGCCCAAAATACACAGGAGACATTTAATTTCCCCTGGCAGCTGAAGCATCCCTGCCCTGATTATTAATTGTCAGAAATTACCTGACAATTCAGGACATGGAGGTGTCACTGACATTGTAAGGACCATAGAGAAAACCAGAAATTACTTGGAGGCAGAGTTTAATATTCTTATACCTAAGAAAAGTAATTAATTTTATACCAATTAAACTAATTTGGGTATGAGACCACATTTTACAGAAGTGTGAATCATGCAAGGTTATGACCAGAGTTTTCTGGGCATAAATACCATACATTTATTTAAAAAATATTAATCTGTTTTCCCCTCAATAACTTTACTTGCCCTGATCATAGGTGGTTAGAATTTTGTCTGGGTACACATGTGTGTGTCTGCAGCCATGTATTTCATAGGCAAGTTTGTTTAATTTCTTCAATCCAATTCTTGGACCTGCTAAATCTAGTGTGGATATAGCTGGGTTGGTTTTTTTTTTCAGTTGAGGTTTTGGATAAAATCCATTTTTCTTTTGAATAACATAATCCAGAGGTTAAAAAGTCAGTGGTAGTGGGCTTGCTTATGGCAAGTAAGGGAAGTGTTAATGTGAAAAACCCCTCAGATTGGGCTATAGGGTAAATCTAAATAAAAAAGACAGTCAGTGTAAGAAATGACAACACATCACTGTGGAAGATGAGAATCAATGCAGCTCTTTTACATGACAGATTTTCTATTCAGACTAAATATATTCTGTCTTGAGCATATTGTGTATTGCCCTGACATCATTTTGCCTTTATTCACATGCTGTGGTGATGCTATCTACAGCATATAGACTCCCATTGACAGCATTTTGCCTCTCCTCAGATCACAACAGTGTCTCTGCAGACATCCAGTGACATTGTTTTGCTGTGTTTCCCTCCCTGACTCACAGTGACACTGGCTGCCATCTTGTCGGGCTCCATCCCAGCAGGGCTCTGCACCAATTATTAAAAGTTGCAGCCAGGCTGCAGGATGCTCTGATAGCACAGCTTGGCTTCCAGGCCTCACTGGGGGATCACAACATGGGGCTCTCCTGGGCATTTAGAGGTGTCTTAGTTTGGGAATGCTTTGCCAGCACAATTAGTGGGACAATCAGAATTTCACCGGTTCAGATGGAATTAGTTTAGTGCCTGGAATTTTCATACATCTGTAACTGTACAAAAATCAACTATAACGGTATAAAATCTATAACTTTCTCTTATTTAATCACTGTCAAATCTTGCTGGCATGCTCAGGCAAAAAGAAAAAGTTGTCAGCATGAAGTGACACCAGGGAATCTGGTGAGTATCAGTGCTATCAGCTACACCAGGTGAGCACCAGTGCTATCAGCTGCACCAGGGATCCTGTGCCCAGTGGTCCCACGGGCACTGCAGGGTGGAATCTCCTCTCCCAGCTGTCCTGGCACATCTGGCCATGCAAAAGGATGGATGGAACATAAGCCTGGCTTTGCTCTGCAACAGGTGTGCAAAACCCTTGGTTTAAAGCAGGGTTTAAGGTTAATTTTGCAGCATCTCACTGGGCCTGGGTATTTCTGACAGCTCTGGGATCCCTTGTGATATACTGAGGGAAAGTGCAGATGTGGAAAATGTGAATTTAGTGCATGCAATGCTATCCTGTTATCTTCTAACATGTGTGAAGTACTATGCCAGTTCAGGGATGTGTGCATCCTTGGGTTAAAGAAAAGCTCACATAATTTGGTTTTGAAAAGGCTTCTGGGGTTTGATAATGCATTGCCTCTATCTGGTAAACAGAAAGCTGGTGTTACTTCTTTTTATTTTCCCTAAGCAAGGAGGCCTTTTCAAGGCACAGAAACCATTTATCTGTCTCAGTCAAGGTGATTTCCATACCAAGGCCATTGTCCCTGCACTGAGACTGTGATTATGTGAAGAGTAATTGTGTGTGTGCATATCTGTCTACCTTTACATTGTTCCCAGATAACATTAATGAAAAAAGCCCACAGTGAATACAAGGAAATGTGCTTTTCCTGCCTTTCAGAGAGGTATTAGTGTCTACTTCATGTTTTAAAGAATTTCTGTGCTGGTGAAAGCCGTGTCTGTCCATCCTTGCTGAGGCAGAGTGCTCCTCGTTCCGTGCAGACACTTTGCTCCACGAAATGCAGCCCAGACTGAGGCACCACCATCATCAGGAGCAGAACACAAACTTGTCATGTACAATTCTGACAGCAGAATGGAAATGCTTGGAAAAGATGATTATCTATTGAAATATATATAGTCCAGAGGGCAAATGTTCATCCAACATATTGACAGCAAACACGCAGCATCTTTTATGAGTGCTGTCTTTGCAGTTCCCTCCGTGGCTCTGGATGTCTCAGCATATGCACAGGGCATTATTTCTCCTATCAGCCCAAATCCTGACACTGTCAAGTGCCATTGCTCTGCAGACTTTGCAGATAAAGACATCTCACAGTGGGTGACAGCAGTGCCTGGGATTTGTGTTCTGCACGACACTCTGCTAAACCTAAAGTTCAAATGAAATTTGTTTTGTTTGATTATTTTTTTGGGGTTTTGTGTTTTTTTGTGGTTTTTTTCTTTTTTCCTAAAGCATTTCCATTAGCAAGATGGTGCTCTTTTAGCTACTTTTCTAAGACAGCCTGGAAAGTTTTTGAATTAACTTTTCCATACAAAAGCCTGAAGCCCAGATGAAACAACACTGCACAGTAGTTGCTTTTTTTCTTTTGCTGCAGCCACATGTAACTGTGGCAGAAAAATGATTAAAACAAAGTGAGGCTGTCTGACTTTAAAGTGGGTTTAATTTCTTTATGAGCTTTTTCTAGCATTTGATTGATAATTATTTTATTTCGTGCTCTCATCTTATGGGAACTTGTCAAAAAGCTTTTGAAATCTTAATAAGTAGGTTCACAGGGTCTTCTTTGGCCACAGCTTCCCTAACCTTTTCAAAGAAGACAGAAAGCCTTTAAATTAAGCTGATCTGCAGGCAGCTAATTTTTGTAGTTTCAGAAAATAACTGTCTTCTATAGTTTGGGCTATTCTTTCACATATAAACATTTAAAAAATAAAAATGGAACAGCTTTTAATGCAATCTGTGTTTACTTATACCAGTTAATAAAATCACATAATATAACTTGGTATTGTGTTAATGCTTTTTGCTATATGCAAACCATATTAATTGATGTTTGACACTGCTGTAGCACTTGCTGTGCAGCCCAGAGGAAGTAAAATTCTTTATTTTGCTAACACAGTATTTACCAAAGCTGTTAAAAACCCCTTTGGAGACAGGGAAATGTGAAAGGCTATTGAACAGGTTTACTGGCTTTGGTTGGCATTGAAGTGCATGAATTTGGGCTCAGGATGCCATGGGAGAGAGGAGTTTGGGAGAGCCCAGGTCTGTTTTCCTGCAGCCCTGGGAGTGACACCACACCTCAGTGGAGCTGTTCTGACACCTCAGTAAAGAGAGAGGAGCAAAGCTGATGCTTGTCCCCTTTAGATATCATAGAAAAAAATCAATACATTAACCAACACTTGTAAAAGTTAACAAATATTAAATTAACAAACCAAAACCACTACAGACCTTAAAGATCATCTTGTTCCTACCTGCCTGCCATGGGCTGGGACACCTGCCAAAGGAACAGGTTCTGACCTGGCCAGGAATGGGGCAGCCACAGCTGCTCTGGGCACCCTGCGCCCCAATATCCAGCCCAAATCACCACTCCCACAGGGAGGAATTCCTCCCCAATATCCAGCCCAAATCACCACTCCCACAGGGGGGAATTCCTCCCCAATATCCAACCCAAATCACCACCCTGACAGGGAGGAATTCCTCCCCAGTATCCAGCCCAAATCACCACTCCCACAGGGAGGAATTCCTCCCCAATATCCAACCCAAATCACCACCCTCCCAGAGGGAAATTCTTCCTCTTTCTGAAGTAAAAATTATTAATAATAAAAAAATATTCCTAAATCCAGGTGCAGCAAAATAGCAACAGTCACTTCAGAATAGACCAATATCCAAGTCACAGGAGCAAAGGATAGGGAAGCTTTGCACACCAAACCCCTGAAGAGTGTGGGGGTCACCTAAAGCAGTTTTCAAATGCCTGTTCAGTTTTGATGCCACTTTCTGGACTGTGCATTTTGAACCAGCAAGAGTTAAGTAGGCTTCTCTGAAATGCAGTGTGAGCCTCATTTAAATGCACACTTGTGCTGAGCAGGGTTTGAGAGCTCCTGAAAACCTCTGGTGGCAATGATGTACCCTGACCTATTACCTTAACAATTTTCTGTGCCCCACCATGCAATTCATGTGTGGAACCACTGGCAACAATTACAGGAGCACTGGGTGAGACATAAACCATGCAAAATGTGACAGCTAAATGGCACTTTTATTTGTTTATCTTGAAGAGTCCTTATTTAAAAGCCACTCTGCACTTTCTTTCTGCAGTTGCCACACTCAGCATCCACTGGGATCTGTGCTGTGACTGGGACTTCAGCTGGGCAGGGGCTGCCTGGGATGTTGGATTGTTTCAGTTCTTAGAACAAAAGGATAATGCCCTTTTAAAGTATAATAATTCTCTGTAAAGACAGCAGAGTGCCTCATGGATAGCCCTGGTGGGCAGCTTTCCACCAAGCATTGATTGTTACACCTGACACACAATCACAAACATCTGGCTGCACTGCTCATTGACTGCTGCTCAGTATTCTCCTGCCATCCCATCCAAAGTGTTTAGGAAAAGGAATGGCCCAAAGCCATGCTACCTTATACATCTTCCATTGATTGACTTCAAGAACATTTAAGCAAGATCTGTGTTTCACCAACTGGAACTCAGAACAGCCACAGCAGGGCCGTGGGAGCAATGACTGTGGTCCAGGTGAGGGGACAGCCATGTGAAACCCTCATTTTAACACCACAGACAACCAAAGTGTGCCCAGGAAACCTCTGTGAGACAGCTCTGGCTGAATGCACAGTCCTTCCACAAATTAAAACCCATCCATCTACATTTTGGGTTACCAGAATATTCTGGGTACCCTGAGCAAGCACAGATTCCTATTTGTGCCACAGTGCACCATTATTGCAGAGATAAGCACACCTAGAAATCTCCAGCTATTCACTGTTTTCTGTGAAGAACTGGTGGCTTTGCCCCCCTTTTGTCAAGGGCTGTGGAGTGCAGTGTTAGCAGATAAGGATTTGGCATCTCCAGAGATAAGACACAGACCTTTTCTAATTCTGCTCAGCTCTGTGTTACATGGTGAGGACTAAATGAATTTTGCAGCTCCAGATCAGAGATCAGGTGAGTGGCAGCAAGACAACCACAGAATTTTTACATCAAGGGATTCTCGTTCTTTAAATGTGCACTCCATGAAAAATACAAGTGCTGCCTTCAGAGCAGTGATTCCTGCTTGCCCAGATGTCCTCACCTGCACCAGGACATGTGGCTGTCCCCAAACCCTCCTGCTGGACAGTCACTGTGTGCTCATGGGACTCGTGCAGGGCAGGGAGGAGGCAGCCCATGGGCAAGCTCTGATTTATCTGCATTAAACACAGGATGGAGCTTGAACTTGTGCAGGCACAGCAGTGAGCATCAACCAGCCTGTTTGTGTGTCCAGGGTGAGTGTTCAAGCTGAACACTTGGAATCTCATCCTGTTGGTGATATTCCTTCTCCAAAGTAACCCTTCATAGGGAAAAAACGTCCTTTGCTGTTCTAGACCTCATGGTTGCCTTCCATAACAGAAAGCAAGAAAAATAAATACAGCCAGTACATGAGGAAGTAATGCTGAGAAAAACGCCCCAATAAGATGGACAGACAGAGGGATTTACAGTGAGAGCTCCTGGAACCACTGATGGAGCTCCTGGTACCTCCCAGACTGCTGACACAAACATTTACCTCTCCAAAAGACACATTTGCTTTAGCTCTCAGTCATGACTTCAAGACACACAGTGCTCAAGCTCCCTTGCAGAAGATATTGGTTCCAAAATGGTGGTTTTGTTTTTGGTGGCTTTTTTTTTTTTTTGTTAGTTTTTGAGTGGGTTTTTTTTCTTTGTTTTGGTTTTTTTTTTTTTTTTTTGGAAAGAAGAGACAATTTCTTTTGGCTGTGGGGCAATGAGAGCTAAATTAATTTGAGAAACAAATTATGTTAAGGGCAGGGGGGAGCTGACAGATAAGCAGCCATGGGAAATCCATCTGGAGGGAGGACAAACAAGCACAACTTGACTCTCATGCAACCCCTGATCTATTTATAGGGGGAAGAGTTGGGAAATGAAGTACCTTTCAACAGCAGCTTAAGTCAACAACTGAAATGAATTGCCTTCACTTTCAAGCTGCAGTGCTGGTGCAGGCAGCACAGGAACAGCCAATTCCACACTCCCAGCTCTGGCCAAACGTGGGCAGAACAAACTCCTGCTGGAAAAGGGAGATGGAGCCTCAGCCAGGAGAGGCCACCCCAGCCCCCAGCCCCACCAGGGCACCTCAGCTCTAGGGCAAACCAGGGGCTCTCATGAGAATTGAATAAATCACTTGGCTCCTCTGCCTTTGCTGATCTGATCTAATAAAGCCACAATTGCATTTCAACCCCCTTCTTCCTATTGTTTAACTTAACATTTCTTCCTATTAACTTTTCCTATTGTTCAACTCTTCTTTTGAACTGAGGGTTGGGAACCCCATCAGCCTTTTGGATTTTTCTGCCTTTGCAGAGCCTGGTGGCAGAGCTCACCTGCTCTCTGAGTGCTGTCCTGTGGGTACTTTTTCATTCACCAAGACATTTATCTCCTTCCAGTGTTCTAGCTAGCAAGGAGAAGGGCTGCAGGGCCAGCAGCCAGGCCATGGGATCAGCTCTGACCTCCAGCCCAGCTCTGCCCAGAGGGCTCTGAGCTCCATTTTCCACACGTGGGGGCTGAGCCCTGCTCATGCCAGCACTGTCTGCAGCCCAGCTTTACACTGTGTGTTATTTTCGTTATATTTGCATTATATTTTAGTTATATTTTCTGCAGCCTGAGGAAACACAGGCTGGACACAAAATAAGATCTTTTTCATTTGGCTGTTAACTGAGATCTCTTTTGATTTCCCCTCAATCTGCAATGGGAAGGAAAAGATTGTCTGCCAGCCTAAGCCTACCTCAGATCCACCAAGGAACCCTTAAAATAAATGCTGGTAAACATGGGGTATGTATGTGCTTGTTTGTATGCTGTGTTTGTGAGAAGTTTTGAATTCTCTCCCATTGTTTGTAAATATTCTATAGAACTCATCTGTTTTTATGTATTAATTTGTATGTGTTCGTGTATTTTCTGGTAGCAACCTGTTTTATGGAAACATTTTAATAAAAATCTGTGAACATGAGGAGAAGTAGAGCACAATACAGATGCACAAACACTCCCTGCATCACTCTGAGGAAGAAAAAAAAGTGTACAAGGAATTCACACATCATCCAAACAGAGAAATGTATAAATCAGAAATGCTGCAGGGGCTGAGTGTGTAAATGCAGGCTGAGCATCAATAGCACTGCCAGCCCTGCTCTGCTGTCACCCAGGTGTCCCACACCAGGGACAGGCCAGAGGAGAGGGAGAGGAGTGAGGATGCTCCAGGTGAGCCCTGGGCATGCAGGGAGGAGCAAGGGCAGCAGCCAGGGCTTCGGAGGGCAGGGCTGGGCACAGGGAGGCTGTGCCAGGGGCAGGGGAGGTGACACCCTGGCACCCTGGTTTTTTAAGATTTTCTAAGCCTTCTGATGTTGACATTCCTGTAGCGAACTTTCTCACACACTTTCTGTAAATAACTCATTGTTCTGCATTCCTTTATGGAGGAGGAGAAATTTGATGGGCTGTTGGTTTGACCAGTGTCATTGGAGGGTGGCACTGTCACCCTCCAATTCACTGTCACTTTTGGAAATCCATAAATGTTGGAGTTAGAAAATAAACTCCCCTTTTCTTCTCCGCCTTGAGAGCAGCGGTGTGCGCTTGTGTTCTTTGGTATCCCACAGTGACATGGCCCCAGCAGTGCCACCCCAGGGTGACAGCCCAGCCCTGCTGCTGCACCCAGGATCTCCTTGGGCTGGGCTTAGTCTGGCTGTCACAGAATCTCCAGGCTCACTGGGTATCCCGTGTCTAAATGTTGAAGATTGCAATGCAAGGTGTTCTCAGTTCCCATCTGTATGGCAGATTGCCTTTGCCAAGGGGGCAGTTTGCCTTTGAGTGACCACAATCACTCCTCCCTGGGGAGGGGACACTGCTGATAACAGCCATTGAATGTCCCTGCATGGCTGGTAAGAACTACAGCATCCCATTGGGAGATGCTCCGCCCAGAGGGAGGAGCCAAGCATTGCTACCCAGTTAGAATCCAGAGGTTTTTGAGACACCAGCACAGCTTCTCCATGGGATTCCCCAGAGGAACAGCAGCTGCCTCTCCTTCCTCTGAATCTTCAGAGGCAGAATATACATCCTTTTCTACAGATCCCCCTGCTCCAGCAGAGCCACCCCTGACACTGCAGGAGGGCTGAGCCACAATTCCAATGGTTCTGCTGCCAACAGCCTGACCCACAGGGTGTCAGGCTGGGTTCTGACTCTGGCAGCGTTGTTTTAGTGCACTGCATTGTTTATTTTATCCTTTATTTTTTTTTCCTTTCCCTATTAAAGAACAGTTATTTCCTGCTCCCATATTTTTGCCTGAGAGCCCCTTAATTTAAAATTTATAGCAATTGGGAGGGATGGGGAGGGTTTACATTCTCCATTTCAGGGGAGGCTCCTGCCTTCCTTAGCAGACTCCTGTCTTTCCAAACCCAGACGCTAAATTAAAGCTTACTGAGCTCTTTGAGCCCCTCTGATGAGCTGTGCTGACTGCCAGGTGTTATTGTCCCTTTCCTGCAGGTGTATTTAGCACAGGGTTTTGCTGCTGGCTGCACACACAGAGATGTGCTCAGCAATGCTGGCCAGCAGCTCAGAGCTGGAAAACTCCTGGGGCTGCTCTGTTGTTCCTGGGGGCACCGAGGGCAGCACATGCCAGGCACAGAGGGGCTCTGCCACCCTCCATGGCACCCCTGGGTGTGCTCCAGGCTGCCCCAACAGGGCCGTGCCTCCTCCCTGTGCATCCCTGGGAGCACAAGCAGTGACCCTTTCCTTGTTCCTGGCCAGCTGGGTGGTGTGGAAATCCCACAGTGCCCCAGGCACAGCCCCCTGCCCAAGGGGAGATTCCTGCTGTGCTTTCCACATCCACCCCTGCACCTGGAGCTGAAACCCTCCCAGGGAAGGGGGGAGTGACCCTGAGGTTCACAGTGAGGAGCGTTTTGGAACACAATGGCAAATTTTGGAACAGAATGCCAGAGCTGTTTACACTTCAGAGAAAGTTTTGGACACGGTTCCACATCCAAGGTTAATAATAATGTTTTGGGTGCAGGAGTCTTGGAATGAATGAAAAGTTGGCTCAGAAGTTAATGATGAAGGATGGGGAAACAAAGAAAAAAAGTGATATGAGATGAATTATAGCAGGAGGGACTGTAAACTGAGCAGAAACTATTGCATGAAGACAGAGAAGATTGCAATCACATCAAGGCTAAGAGATAAACACAAGTCCCTCAGCATGCCTGGTTCACATTCATCTGTGTGTGCCACAAAACACTGGAGTGAGAAAGAAAAAAAAAAAGGGAAGGCCAAGGCTTTGGTCAGTATAAGTATGTATCTGCTTGAAAAAAATCTATTTGAACTTCTGCCCAGAGCTCAGAATGAAACCATCTGCACCATTTACAAGCTTCATACAGTTAGTTAGGTAATATTTTGGTTTGTTTTTCAATTCCTGGGTGATAACAGAGGTGATACATGAAGTGCTCTACATCCCCTTGTGCCACAGCCCATGTCACAGTTGGGAGAGCCACAATACCCAGAGTGTCCCCATACAATATCAGAAAGCTTCACCCCACACACAATAACACCAAACCTCTCCAGAAGGCTTCAGGCATTTGCCCACACACAGTAACACCATTCCACTCCCAAAAGCTTCACCCCAAACCCAGTAACACCATATTTGTGTTAATACACCATATAACACTCTCCAGAAGGCTTCAGTTGTGTGCACATGCAAAATAACACCAAACCTCTCCAGAGGGCTTCACCCCAAGCACAATAACACCAAACCTCTCCAGAAAGCCTCAGACATTTGCCCACACCCAGTAACGCCATTCCACTTCAAAAAGCTTCACCCCAAACCCAGTAACGCTCTTCAGAAGGCTTCAATTGTGTGCACATGCAAAATGACACCAAACCACTCCAGAAAGCTTCAGGCATCTGCCCACACAGAGTAACACCATTCCAACTTCAGAAAGCTTCATCCCAACCCCAGTAACACCATATTTTTTCAGAATACAATAACACCTTACCTCTATAGAGGGCTTCAGTCATATGCACATGCAGAGTAACACCTTTCCACTCCAGCAGGCTGCAGGATCTGCCCTCCTTGTCCCTCAGCCCAGCCTTTTGTGCCCTCCTTCTGCTGCTGCAGTGCCCCTGTATGCCCTGTGCCCTCCATGGCTCGTTCCTGCTAATGCTGCTCACCTGTGCTGCACAGCTGGGGCCAATTGGGGATGGTTGGGCACAGCCCCAGCCCAATCACCCCTGACTGGGTGCACCTGTGCTCTCCCAGCAGGGCTGGAGGAGAGCAGGGATTGCCCATCAGTGCTCGTGGTGCTCACACACCTTTGTTCCCAGGTGTACAGGGTACCAGCTAAACTGAGGGGTTCTGCCTCCACTGAAACCCCCAGCTATGAACATTTACACACCTTCTCTGATCAGCTCTCTTGTGGCCCTCTCACTGTATCTCAGGTCCTGTCATCAAAATAACACAGGGTTTGTGAAAAACTGTTATAAAAAATGTTAGCTTTAAAAGGCAGAATAGGGAGATGATTAAAAACCACTCCACCCTCCACCAATCCACTTTAAACAATAACTAAAATGCTTTAAAAAAAAAAAAGAAAAGTAGCTGAGAATATAAAAAACTTTCTTTCTTTGTTTGCCATCACACAGTATGTCATTTTGTTGAAGGAGTTCAATCTCTGCAGGCCAAGGCACAATATCTGTGGTCTCTACCTTCATACGGACCATACATGGGGACATTCCAGGGGGATGGAATGGAGCCCCAAACCCATAATGAAGGCATGAAATGGTTAAAAGAGTGGCAGCCAGCAGTGCTCTCCTGCATGATGCTCAGAGCAGAATGAATGAAGCCACCACTGCACGTTGCTGAGCCATGGTCACTTCTGGAAAAGCAGGAATTTTTTGTGCAGTAGAAAGCCCCACAAAGATGTTTATTTTTGGTTCTTTTGGAAGGTGTCTGCTGGAAGGGCAGGATATCTGAGACACAGGGAAATGTCCCTTTCCAAACCTACATGCTGTTCTTCTCAGTTTTGTCTTTTTCTCTCCCCCAGAAGAATCCTTACAGCACACAGTCACCTTCCAGGGAAAAGGGAAAATGAAGTGGCCACAGCATATGTCAGGGTTAATCAGGAGTTACTCCATGGTGTAAATCCCGTCCAGGTGAGGCCAGAGTGGTCTCAGAGTAGCAAAGGATGTGACAACAGCAGCTTTCATCCAGTGACCACTGGTGGCCCCTGCCCCATGGGTTTTCAGGGATGAAAGCCCATGGGGAGTCAGGCAGTAAAATAAAGCAGCAGCCTTTCTAGGCTGTGTCTCAGCATGGTAATTCTACTACAGCATTACTCCAAGGTCCTCTGAGTAGCTGCATTTAATAATGCTTTCCAGCAAGGTTCCATTTATAAACACTTCATTATTAATAAAGCATGGCAATTTGTAGCATGCATAAGAATTATTTATATTCATGTGCTAAGCAAGCCCATAGATTTAATAATATTGACGTCTTGTAGCAGGCGTTGTAACAGCTTGTCACAGCATCATCTGTTCAGCATTTCTTACTAATGCCTTTCATACCAGGCCTCAGAATCATTTGTTAAAGGATGCAGCTGCATCTATTAAGCCTTTCATAAATATGAATAGCACATTTTCTAACATGGCACCATATATTAAATTATTACTGGGTGTTCTAACTGGAAACAGAATTTCTCCTTCTCACTTTCCCCCTTTCCTTGTTTCCTTTTTTCCTCTCCTTTTCTTTCCCTGTCTCTGCTCCCTGTTCCTGGTAAAACACCTTGGAGTGCTGCTGTGCAGTGCTATGCACCCTGGACAAAATACACAGCTTGTGCTTTGCACACTTCACTTTTCCACTTTATTCCTATTCAGGCAATGACTCTTTTTGGGGTTTTTTTCCCCTCTCCTTCTGCCAAATAAGGTAAAATTGTAGTGCGCTGAAATGTTACTAGAGATTAAATTCTTAATTGTGAATTTCCTTGGTTTTGTAAGTTTGCCTCAGACCCTTAACATTTTAAATGCATTATTTTTAATGGGAATTTCCATGCTATTTTAACTCATTAGTCATGGGCTATCATTTTTCGATGCAATTACTGTAATTTCATCAAGTGACATAATTACAGTAAATACTTTGAGTAATTACTATTCATATGGAAAAAGATATCTGGAGGTGTAATAATGTCATATAATAAAATATTTATGATGTGTAAGGACAAATTATGATGACATATTTACATCACACAGTGGCGTGACAACATTCCACATTTGCCTTGGGTGAAGATAACGACAAAAAAAGAAGTTTCAGTGATGTCATCTCTTGGTAACATTGCAAAAAGTTGTTCAACATCGAGGTGCAGCAAATTCAATAACTTTTGGAAGGTAAATAATGTTCCCCCAATGCCACCAAAGCAGTGGGGTTGATCTGCTGCCAGCTGAGGGGTGAAAGAAGGATTTATGCCTCCCTCAACGTGGTCACAGTGAGGTGTGGGAGGAGAAGATTTTCAGCAAGTGGAAGAATCAAGAAAGAGGAGTCTGAATTCCTGACCCACCTGAGCTGCTCTGGACAGAAGAGGTGGATTTGGCACTGGTTTTATAGCCCCCATTTCTGAACCTGGCTCTGCACCTGCCTGCTGGAAAGTTTTCCTGCCTGGGGCAGCGGCTGAGGACCTGAACTGCTCCAAGCAACAGGCAATTGGGGCTTATCCACCTGTGTGCCTGAAATCAGCCAAATTGTCACCTTTAAATCACTATGAATTCACTGCAAAGTGATGCTTACCCTGCCCTTGACCTCCCCGAGACCTGAGCACAGCAAAGAGCTGGGAGAATGAAAATTACACAGCAAACAGGTGAGGAAAATGCAGGAAGTTACACAGCCAGGTGTGGCAGAGGGAGGCAGCACCTTTGCCCAGGGAAGGAGGGTGTCCATTTGCCCAAAGAAGAGGGTACATTTGCCAGGGTGATATATATATAAATTATATATTGTATATATTATATATTATATTATACATAATATGTATAATATATAAAATAATATATATAATAATATAATATATAATATATAATATTATATATTATTTATATAATATATATTTTATATTTAGATTTACTCTATAAATTTAAATTTCAAATTAAAAATATCTTTAAAATAAATTTAAATTTAAATTGTATAAATTTAATTTACATTTATATATTGAAATATAAATAGTGCATGAGGAAAGCCCATGCCCAGATAGCCCAGTTTCTGAGCTTTGCTGTGTCAGTGTGCCCCCACGCCTGCAGCAGCCTGTTTAGGACACCAGACACCCCTGATCTGCTCAGAGCACAGGATGTCTCATGCTCCAGCTCTGGGTGTGCCCTCTGTGGGTGCTGTCCCCCCATGTGCCTGCTGGAGGTGACTCCTGGCACAGCAGGGCCATGAGGTGTCACCCACCCCTCTGACACCTTCCTGAGGCCTCTGAGCAGCCCACACACACATTTCATGCTGAGGATTATCACAGCATCATGGTGGCTGAAGGCACACTAAAAATAGAGCATTTTCTGCTTTCTGGTGAGCTGCAGCAGCATCATTTCCCCTGAGGGTTCCAGGTGTCCCTGCTCCACTGGGAAGGGGGGGCTCAGTGGGGCCGTGCCTTTTCCTCAAAACCTGGAAAAAAACCACTGCAAAATTTCTGTAATTCTCTGTGCATCTGTGAGTCCTAACAAAGTCATCCAGTGCAGAGAGAAAAAGTAAAAGAACTGGGTTTGGGACCAGAGAAACGCTTCAGGGGAATGATGCCAAAAGCTGTGCTGCAGATATTTGGGATTTGCCTCCTGTTGGCATCAGGTGTCAGCAGCGCCATTTCCTTGTGCAGCAGGGAAGCAGAAGACCTGGCTGCTTTGGTCCAAAGCAAAACCAGCTCACTTTTTTGGTGAAAAAGAGGAATTCTGAGGATCTGATAGGGTTTTAGATCAATATTGTGTTTCTCTGGCTTTAGCTTAATAAGTGTCAATGCCACCATTGGGACACAAGGCAAACAGCTAATGCCACTTATACAATATATGTATATCACACACACACAAATGTTGTCATAAATACCTGTCATTTCTGCTTGCATAAGTTCACAGACACATTGTTATTCCTGTAGCATGAGCTTGGTTTACAGACCTGCAGAGGTTCTGACTGGAGTCACTAACCCAGTGCACTGTAGCCACTGTTCAATCGCTTGCCAGAGCCCCAGGCTAAGCTGGTCTTGTAAATCTTAAACCAGATCCTTGGAACTTGCAGACAAATCCAAAGACCAAGACCAAAACTTGCAGACAAATCTGAAGACCAAGACCAAAAAACCAACAAACCTAAAATAAAAAAAAAAAAAAAAAAAAAAAAGAGAGAGAGAAAATTAGAAATCAGATGCTCAAGAGAGAATATTCTTGCCAGTAACATGACAGAGTCAAGTTAATTCAAAGTGATTCAAACAAGAGAGATGATTTATTTTTTTTTTTTTAGGATATTGCTGGCCAGTTCTGCATCCTGAATCTGATTGACATATGATACTACTAGGCTGAATGAAGACATTTTGCACATGTTTTTGCTTTAAAGAGCAATTGCTAGGGGTAACACTGGTTACTCACAATGTGGAGACAAGCCAAACTGTTTGGAGTTATTCTGAATGAGAGTGGATTGCTGGCTCTCTCCTGCTTCAAGGTTTGTAGGGCTGGGTGCATAATTTAGCATTCCTGACATCACCATGTGAGCACATAAACTCAGAGGTTTGGAAAAATAAATGGGAGGGGGGCTCAGGTTCCTACCAGGTGTGCCAGCCCCTTCTGTGAATGGCATTTCCCCCACAAGGACTTGAATGAGCTCCTCAGTCCACTTCATGGGAAGATCTTTGACTTTGATAATAATTTCACCACAAAAAGTAATGTTTTGACATAAATTTTTGACAGGGTTTCTGAACCTTTTTTTCCTAATACCCATCTCTTTCCTCTGCTGCCTTTAAACATCTTCTGCAGAGTTTTATTATGTTTTAACAATCTATATCTTTCAGAATGTACTTTCCACATCTGGGGATTTTGGAAAGATTTTTTCTGAATGGAAGCTCCTCTGTCCCACGAGGTGTTGATGCAATATTGAGAGCAATAGCAAATTAGTCCATTAATTCTTAACAGCAGCCTGAATCTGTAGAGTCAAGCTTGGGTGGGAAAGTCCTGAAATCTCTGTCAGGATTGAATCCCTCCTTTTGCTTGTTTGCTTGGTTTTCAGGCAGCACAGCTGAGCCTCCTGTTCACACTTCAGAGCAGCTCCAGCTTCCCTCAGCATCCCTCTGCATCAGAGAGCTGAGCAGCAAAATGCTTCCCAAGGTCCCTGAAAAAATACCAGAACAAACCAACAAAACAGGAATGAAACCCAGAACAGCTCTATTTGAACTGTCAGCCTATTCATTAGTGCACATGGCAAGTTTCCCTGCATATATAATATGTATATATATAATACCCTGCACCAAAAACCAGGGAATGAGAGATGGGAAGATGGGAGATTGGAAAAAACAGAGAGTGGAAGATGGGAATGTCCTGCACCAAAACCAGAGATGGGAATACCCTGCACCAAGCCCACTGCTGGTGGCTGGTGCCCACAGAGTGGACATTGCCAAGAGACTTGGGAATAAACCCAGATCCTGGCAGCAGCCAGTGCCCACCAGGCCAGGAACACTTGCTTCTAGTCCTTTCCAAAGCGTGGTTTGTTAGCTAGCTACTAAAACTTTAGGGAAGTCTAAATGCCTGTGACTGAAACAAGGCAGAAGTCTGTTTCAATAAACTTCAAAGTGGCATTGAGGGTTTTTTATGCATTGTATTTTGTGAAGGCATTTGCTTCCAAATTGTGTTAACTAAAATATGTTGTTTGACAGATATCATCTCAGCAGACAGGTTGCCTAATCTGTTTTATTGACAAATTGACTTATTATTTGATCAACTTGAATATAGTCTTCAAGATATACTTCCATTATAAAAAAGTACATGGAACAGAGAATAATGTGTTTAGTCCATCATCTGCTTTCAGCTGTCATTTAAACATTGGTGTGTCTGTGAGGAAAGAAAAAAGTTATCCAGTTGTTTTGATCATGCTGTCAGAACTGTCTGTATTGTCTGGGGGGAATGCCCATGTAATTTCTTCCTCCTTGATACGATAATATCTTGACCCTCCCCATTCAGTCAGAAGAAAGCAGGTTACCATGGCTCTACCCACCACCTACATGAAGTTTCACATTCTATCAGGAGAGAAACAAAGCATCTCTGGGAGCCAGAATCACTTATACTTCACTTCCCTCTGTCTTCTCTTTCAATGGGACCAGGAAACAAAGTGAAGTTTAAAGGTTTCCCTCACTGCAGTCAGAAATGCTTTTTTTTAAAAAAACATAAAATTCTAAGCTGTTGTGTTGCTGTATTTTCATTAAGGGGGGCGAGGGTGGGCTGTTGGTTATGTTTATTTTTAAGCCAATAAGTTCCACTTGAAAAGTTTCAAAAGTGAAAGAATAAAAACTAAGTGAGATTCCTATGAATTCAGGTGACAAGGCAGATGTGACAGCTCTGGGGGTGTGCCCCAGCACATTGTTTGGGAGCCTTTCTTGTGTCCCCACCCTTGCTGGGAGGAATCCTGCTGCTCCCTGCCCTGTGGGACTCATCACAGGCACTGAGTGAAGGAGGAGATCAGGCAGGATGTAAACCTGGAGCTACAGAGACAACCTGCTCCCTTTGGCTGTTTGCTCCTGAAACTTAACATCAGAAATGAATTCATACTCGGGAGCAAGGCAGTCACTAGAAAGAATTCCTCCATTTAGCCCATTTCTGGGTGTCAGTCCCAATTTGTCTGTTTGCAATTACACTCACAGTAGGTGGATCAGCTCCACTAGAGATAATTAAACAGACCCCGTTTTGTGATAAAAAAAATCCCTCTGGATTCCAGATAATTACCAGTATTGAAAATCTTAGCCCTTTAAAATCAAATGGAATAGACTTTTCATTGGGAAAGTAAATGCACAAACTGAATTAAATAACCCCTTAAGTTGTCAATACAAAGGAAAATTATTTTCTTCTTCTTGTTTAACTCAGTGGGTAAATATATCCTTAGAGGGAAGTTGAATAGGCTTTTGATGCACAAAAGCTGGATTTTGATAAAATGAAGCCCCTAAAAGAAGCCCCAAATCCAAACAGTTGTGTTAAAAATATGGGAGCTCTAGAAGTCACAAGGAAATCAGCCCCTGAGCTGTCCCATCCCTGTCTGGTTTAGCAGAGCACAGATCTGACTAATGGAAACCTGGCCACAGAGAAAAAAACAAACCCAAACCACCCACAATTTGCTCATCTTCGGGGTTTTTTTCTCCCTATTTTTTTAAACTGCAGACACTTAATGCCATGCTTGTCTGAGAGCTTTTCCTGTAGCTAATAATACTTTGCACTGTAGTGCCTTTAATCCAAAGATCTCAAAGTGCTTTGCAGGCATTAATGAATTAAACCTCATAACACCCCTTTGAAGTAGGCATTATTATAGCAGTCTTAGAGATGGGCTGAGTAATTTTCCTGAAGTTGTAGAGCAAGTCCCTGACAGAGTCAGGAATAGCTGCTCAAGTCCTGCATCTCAGCTGCTGCTGTAACCACCCTGCCATCCTCCCAGATTAACTCCCTTAAATCATTTTAATTTTAAATAATTACTTTGATTTACTGACTGTATTTAAGCCATATCTCTGTTAAATACAAGGGGAGGCATCGATTTATCCGTGCTGGGTGAGGCATTCAGTGCTGTGGGAGCTGTGATGATAATGTGGAGCTAAAGTGACACAAATCCCTGGGTGGGGATGCTCTGGGGGGGCTGAGCAGGACTGAGCTTGAGCTCCATCCTCAGGCAGCCCCACTGAGCCCTGCACAGCTCCATCAGCTTGGTCAACACCCACCTGAGCACCAAGGACTGCCTGAATCCACCAGCAGCATCGTCCAGGGGTGTTCATTGCACTAAAAAGGGTCCCTGTGGTACAGCTGTGCCCCTGCCACACTCATCTGGGGACACACCAGCCCTCCTCCTCCTTCCTGACCTTGCTAAGACTGAACACCCAGTGGGGATTCAAACCAAGCCCAACTTCTCTCAAAAAGCCCTACAAACTTGAATTGCCACAAAGGGCTGGCAGAGTTTGTGCTGATTCCTGCTTTTGATGAGGGTCTCAGTGATGTAGGTACCATTCTACTGTCCTTTAGGCCCAGCTCCACTGTGAGTCTCCCTGCTTGATGTGCTTTAGGTTTTTGTGGAGAGCTGCATTTTGGTGTGGCTTTAACCTCTTCCTAAAGGGTTGAAGGGTTGGTCTCCCCAAGGAAGGGGTGAAGGGCATGCCTGATCTTGGCCTAACTAACATTCCATGCTGCCTCTGACAGCAAGTTACCTTTTAGGAGCGTCCTAAAAGGTAAATGGTTGGAAACCTGCAAATAACCAACCCCCAAATCAAGAAATTATAATCTCACGTCAAGCAGTTCTCTCTGAAACCCCCCTCACATCCTCCTCAGCCCTATGGAGCTGAGCTTGTGGGGCATCCAGGGCTCTGAGCAGCATCTGTCTGTGCTGGAGGACAGCTCCATGTGCTGTTCTCCCTGCTGCACATGCCTGCTGCTCTGCCAGCAGGAAAACCACCCAACACCCAAAAAACACCCAATACCCCAACACCCAACACCCAAACCCTGACCACCAAGCACTGGCTGGTCCCTCAGGGTGTGGATGCAGCCAGCCAGCCCCTGGGGCTGGATTCCCAAATGGCCAGGCCAGATGTGGGGTCGGGGGAGCTGCGAGGTGCACAGCTGTGTGTGGGCAGGGGGATAAGGGCAATGAGCAGTGCCATAAGGGCATGGCTGCAGTGGTGAATGCAATGTTTGCATGGCTGAAGCTCCAAATCCCAGCTGGGAACGTGCAGGGTTTCTCCTGCATGGCCTTGGATCACATTTACCTACCAGAGAGGAGCACCCAGGAGCTGCTGCAGAGCCCTGCTGGTCCATCCCAGAGAGGGAGGGCAGGCTGTGCTGCCACCCAGCAGGGATGTGCTGCAGCTGGGGCACAGCTGGTGCTCACAGGGCTGCCCACACCACCTGAACAGGCCAAGGATGCTGCAGGGCTGGTTTCTCTTTCCTGCCTGTGGCCAGCAAGAATCCCTGAGTGCAGTGCCCGAGTGCCACTGTAACACCACAGACACTACAGGAGCACCCCAGGGACTGAAATGAGCTACTCCAGCTCTCTGGCTGGTCTCAGGCAGCAGATTCCTGAGCTAAATATGTTCAAGGGTTGTCTGTCCCCCTGCAGAACGTGCTCTGCCCTGGCTGGCCCGACAGACAGACGCTGCCTGCTCCTCTCCCACGTTGCTTTGCCATGCATTGCTGAATATTCATCAGCAGAGCTCCCTGCCCTGCTCCCAGTGCTGCAGAGCCCCAGTGCTGAGCTCCTGGGGAGGCACATACGCTCCCATAACCTCTGCTGCCTCCTGGGGGGGTCTCCTCGCTCTCCCACACGCACAGAGCCTGCCTCGCTCCCTTCTGGGGAGGAGCGCGCTAATTGGCACACGTCTGTCTTTTAAAATAGTCTAATGTCATAATTATCCTCATTTTCTTCCTTCCTGCTACAGGCAATTGCTGCAGTGTTTTAGAAGTTTTTGAAAAAAAAAAATTCAAAAAAAAAAAAAAAAAACCAAGCAAAACCCCCTCACAACTTGTCTAGGGAGAGAATTTGTACCACTCCCAAGGCTGGGCCATATCACTTAAGGACACCAGAAACTTTTTTTACACTTAGCTGCATACTCAGGGTTTAACTAGTTGTCATTCCTGGTTTTGCAAAGCCCAGCCTTATCCACACATATTACAGTTTAGATGTATCCTTAGCTCAGATTGTCTCTGGTTCTCCTTGACATTTTTCCACCACAGGTTTAGGGAATGTTTTTGCTTCTGTCAGGTACCAGCCCCACCAAAAAGGAAAACAAAAAAGAAAAAAGAAAAGAAAAGAAAAGAAAAATGTTCTAAGTCACTCATCTCACCTGCTGATCCAGGAGGGCAGTGTGGGCCTTGGCAGCACCAGAGAGGGGCTCCATTCCTCACAGGTCACTGACAGTAGCAGAAAAAGGGATTCTGAGGAGTTAAACCATCCTGACCTTTACTGGCCTGAGCCCCATCACATGGTTCCTCTCAATCCCATTCCCAGTGCCACTGGCAGGTGCCCTGCAGGTGCTCTTGGCTGTCTCAGGGAGCTGCCAGAGCAGGTCCCTGGTTTGCTGCTGCGAGGTCTCAGGTGCCACCTCACTGACAGGAAGAGCACAGAGCCCAGCCTGGCAAACCAAAGCAGTGGGGACAGGTTCATAGGCTCTCCTCCTGCTTCCCCAAATATTGCCTTTTCCCTTCAGGAAATCTGGAACCACAGAGTGGCATCTGTCAAGCCGTAGGCACTTGAGAGTAAGCACCCATCAGAATAACTTACTGTCAAAACCAGGTACAAATTCATTTCATCCCACTTGGTGCCATATGCTGCTGTCAAAACTCCATGAACTGTTTAGGCAGCATGTTGGGACATTGTGACTAACTCTGAGCAGAGCTATTTTTTCTGTAGCTCGGTGTCCCTGTTTATCATTGGGTATTCCCTGGGCACAGTAGGCTCAGGGGGAACCCAGCCTGGGCAGGGGGCACGGGGCAAACCCCTGCCCATCATCCTGCACACTGCCCTGACCACTCTGCTCAGGACCAGCTTCTCTCTGCTCTGACACCTGGGTTTGGAGGGGGAGGTGATTTCTGTCCTGTGCTTTGATGAAAATCTTCAATCCTGGAGCAGCCTGCTAAGCTGAGTCTACATCTCATTTGCTGCTGCTGCTGGAGCCCAGGTGTTTTGCTCCCCTGGCAGGAAGGTTGGCCAGCACGCCCTTTGCTGTAAGAAGTGGGAAACAGACCACAGGATAGGTAAAGAACACATTTGCTGTTTTATTGGTGCCTTGCAGGGCAGTAATACTGAAAAAGGGGAATGCAAAAGAAACAAAAAACCCAAAAACCAAAACCGAAAACCCAGGATGGTGGCGATCCACATCGTATTTTTTTTAAAGAGTACATCAACTCCTGTTTTTTTTCATTTATTGTGGCATGAATGATAACATAAAACCAAAACATGAAAATATACAACTTATATTACACTATGTGTTATGAACAAAATATAAATCTATAACTCTATGTTATATTTACATAATTATTTCTTTTATTAAATTTCAAGTGAGATGGTAGGTTGCACATACTTTGTTTTAAGCTCCAGGCATTTGATTGTCTCTATTTCTTTTCTATTTTCATTTCACTTGTAAAATCCAAAACGTTAGAAGGAGTAAGAGCTTTAGAGCCAATGGAGCTATATAAATACTGTTTCAGCAAACCAGTGACAAAAAACACTGGGGAGTAGAGAAATCAGTCAGTAGAAAAAAACGAACTTGACACGTTCTTCAATCTGGGAAACTGACAAGTTAAGATAAAGTCGAAAAAATGTAAATATAAACCAAGCTAAACAGACAGCCCATGCCCTGTGAATTGAGGATACACTTGGATCCACATCGAGTGAATGACAGAGTTCTCTGCAGAATGCAAGGGATGGTTCTACCAGCAGTGGTCAGACAAAGGAGGTTCCTGTGCCACACACCTGCCCCGCTGCCCCACAGCTGCCTCTCCTGGCAGCACACGAATTCCTGCTCAGACCTACATTGCCACGGAGTGTAATTACTTCTGATGCTACAAATGTGATGTCAGAGGCTTCTTCGGGGACAATAACAGCTCATCTCTTTGGATTAAAAAGAAAAAGCTCTGAAAATGTGCTGTAAAAAGGTTAAAGACAATTTACTTTCTAAAAAATGATTTAATTAAAGACAGTCTACTGCAGTAACCAAATCTTTGAAATAATGTCTTCGAAGAAAGAATTTCTTCCATATGCATTCATAATAAGAGGATTTGGTTACAAAACTAATTAAATGCTATAATAATAGCTAGTGTTCTTTTCTGGGGGCCTGATTAATACAGCGGAACGGTTAGATAAAGATGTTAAATGCACTTAAAAATCCTATTTTACTAATATAAGGCATGAATAAATGGAAAAAAGGATATACTCTGTGTTATTTAATTGAGCTTAGAAGCAAGTGCCTCAGTTTTTTTCCTTTCTTTTCCCCTTTTCCCCACTGCTGGAGATGCTCTTCCTCGAGCTCCCAGGATGCACGGTGGCTTCCCCCATTCAGAAGGAGGTGCCAGGCAGCCCCCCAGAAGCATCCTGCCTCTCCAGCTTCCAGGGAACAGGGGAACAGAGCCCACCCTGGCATCAGGGCCTCCGTGAGCTTCTAGGTTAATAAATCCTCATCTCTTCTAACCTGGTTTTTCTACATGCTCCAGGGCACAGAGCCCAGGAAAAAGAAAAAAAAAAAGAAACAAGACAAGATAATTTTTATAAATGCATTATTTTGCTTTTTTGTTTTTTAGGTTTTCTTTCCCCAGCAAATTCAAGAGGGACAAACAGTACCCTATTTTCAAATCTGGTCTTCTACTGCTGAAGGATATGTGGGTGCTCATCCTTGGACCTCAGAAAACATTAGCATGGGCATTAAGCATTTTGCTGGTTTGGAACCCCAGACCCATCTCTGAAAAAATTATGTTTTCATCTTTCGGCCTCGTTTTTTGTTTTTTTTTTTTACTTTTTTACCATTTCTGCATCGGTTTCAATATCCCAAAGGTGGAGGAGGGGGACAGTCTGCTACAGCAGCCCATTCCCACAGCCCCAGGGAAGGGCAGGCTGGGCACAGCCTCTCCAAGGGAATGTGCACAGAATTGTCAGCCCTGGCTGGAGCAGGGGGACAGCTGGGAGAGATGGGGAGGGCTTTGTCTGACCCCACTGTGCCAGGGACACCAGGCTGGGGACACCAGGCTGGGGACACCAGGATGGGGACAGCAGGCACTGTCCCATCTCTGGAGCCCATGGACACCAAACTGGGGACACCAGGCACTGTCCCATCTCTGGAGCCCCCAGCAGCCTCTCCCAGGGCATCCAGGGCTGGAGCTTGGTCCCACTGAAGCCCAAGGGCCCCTTCCCACCGAGCCCTGCCAGCCCAAGGCTTGCTCCAAGCCCCCCTGGCACCCACCTGGAGCTAAAACAAAGTGGCCCAGAGTGACACAGTTAAACCAGAGAGTCTCTCAGCTTAACTGGGGTGGAAATCAAGCATCCAGCAAATGTGAGGCGAACCCACGAGAGTCAGAAGTCATTTGTTCACAAAGACAGGGAACGAATTTGAACGTTTTAAAAAAAATAAAATAAAAAGGAGCAAATATCTGTTTTCACATTGTACATAGTAATGATATAAAAACAATTGTCTACTTTTTTTTCTTCCTTCTTATCCAAACAGAGTGCTTCAAAAAAATTGGCTCTAGATGACTGGTGTAATTAAATAACTAAAATGAGTGATGAGAGAGCAGAAGTTAATTAAGATTGAAAACAACACTCCCATTAATTCACTCCATCATAATAAACATCAGAAGTTGACATGGCTGGGGCCAAAATTAAAATAAAAGAAAGAGAAATGGTGTGAGCAGAAGAAGAAGCGATTTGTTTTCATATGTATATATATATATATTTATATATATATAAAAAGGTAAGGTGGGGAGGGGTATCCATTTTAAATAGCCTAACAGCTTCATTTGCTGCACTGCCAAATTAGAACAGAATAAAATAAAGTTAAAAAAGGGGGGGGTGTAAATAAATTATACATAATTTACTAATCTGGGAACAGCTGACCATTATTATTATTATTATAATTACCATTCAACACTAGCAAGAAGAGGCAGTTCAACTGAAAAAAAACAAACCCCAACACAGTCATAAAATACAAACAGAAAAGAACCCTCTCTGACACGGAGGATATGATCAGCTACTCCAAGCATAATTTCAGAGCAAATCTTCTGAGAGAGAGAAAATAGAAAAGAATTTTTCAAAGCAGAGGTGGAAATCAAAATGGGGAAAACAGAAGAAAAGAAAAGAGATGTAGCAGGGTGCAACTGTCACATGCCCAAACATGGGAGTATTGTCCTAAGTGTTCAATGGCATTTGCTTTTTGCTTTGCACAGGTCTGCAGAGGTCAGGTTACACTTCAAGTGGGATTTCAAGAGGCAAAGAAAGGCATCCCCCCTCCTACCTGTCCTGTTCATGGTCCTGCACCTGGCACCAAGGGCTGAATTTGCCTGATTGAGGGACTGATTACAAAATCAGGGCTGCCAAGCAGTGCTGAGCAGGGTTCTGTGAGTGCCTGGGCTGGCACTGCCACTGAGGGGTGTGGGGCTGACTTTACAAGTTAGAGGGGATAACAACAGCAATGCAGCTCCCTCTGGGACAGGAATTTACTGGGAAGCAGCACAGGGCTGGCATCCTCAGCTGAAGAAACAATTCAGAGGAAGGTTTTGCCCCAGCACGATGCCAAGACCTTCCAGAGCAGCTCCCAGACCCCTTCCTCACGCTGATGCTGCCCAAGGAAAGCAGAGCTGCCCAAGCCATGGGAGTGCTCCACAAAAAGAATGGAAATAGTTTAGCACAGAGAATGATTTTCCAGCTGTGAGAGGCAGCAGCGAGGGAAACTCAGCCCTGCACCAGTCTGAGTTCTTGTAACCCCACCTGGAATTTGGAAATCTCCTCACAGCCATCAGCCTTCCTTCCCCCACAAACATCCCACTGGTAAAAGAAGAATTTCTGCCAATGCACAGGAGAAAAAGAAGTCAGTGGAAAAAAAAATTGCCTTTTGAATCAGAGATGAGCACTCAGCCACCCTGAAGGGAGGAGTTCATCAGAACTGGGCCCGGGTGGTGGCAACTTAATGATGCTCAGCACTTGGTAACATTTCCAGTGTCCCATGCAGAACAAACCCCATTTTGGACAAGCCTTTTATGTTGTTTATGCTGCCACTTGAAGTGCAAACTAAAAGTAAAGGGTTCTTACAGACCAAGTCCCTTGGAGGGTGCAGGGCTTCATTCTGGAACATGCTTTTTGCTCACGATAGTCCAAGATTATTCTTATTAGTACCATAAACACGCACACATGAAAATCCAAGACCATAAAATATTTTTTCTCTAAATTTCTTATGTCTCTCTCTCTCTTTTTTTTTTTTTCACCTGAGAACAGCACCTACAGTTTCCTTTAAAAAGCAAAAGCAAAAGCAAAAATATATGTCTAATCTCACCAGCTGCTGGTATATCAGGTTCTTCAAGGGATTGTCTAAGATATAACACTGTCCTAACTTAAGACAGAGCAAGAAGCAAATGAAAAGCCAAAGAAAAACAAAACAAGAAGAGACCAACCCAAAAAAAGCAAATTGGACTAGTTCAGCGCTTTAGTACAAATTTGGCACTTGCTCAAAGACTCAGTATGGTGTGCAACTGATGAAGAGAAGTCCTCTCTTGAAAGGAAATGCTTGTTGGGGTTAACAGAAAGACTCCCCACTTCCTTCCTTGCCAGCCACGCGCACAGGCACGCACACACACACACTTCTGACCCAGATTTGACAGGGAGGAGGAGGAGGAGGAGGAAGAGGAAGAAGAGGAGGAGGAGGAGGAGACAGAGGGGGTTAAAAGGAATTTTATCTTTTTTTTTTCCTGTCAGGTGCATTACCAAAAAAAAAAAAATTATTTCTCTTTAAACTGTAGCACAAAACAACAAAACACATTCACAAGCCACTTGTTGGCACTGTGTACCTGAGTGAGAATTTCTAGAACATTGTAGAACAAACAGCCATAAAGTTTATTTGAAAAAAAAATAATAATAATAAAAGGTCAACGGGTAAGACTTCAGTGCTTGGGTATAGCAGCTGAATTACTGGCATTATTTTACCCATAGCTTATATCATTCTGTTGTTGTCGTCGTCGTCTTCGTTTCCTTTCTTCTGAGCCTTTTTTCCTCTGATGCAGGCTGATGTCTATTAGTCAGCTGATGTCCCAACTAGTTAAGACTAACAGTTAAAGTAACAGTCAGTGTATGAGAAAGTTAATGTGCTTGGCCACTGGCAAGGATAAACCAGATGGGGCTTTATTGATTGATCCGTTTCCTTTCCTCCTTGAAGTCCCGCGGGCGAGCGGCGGCCCCGATCAGTTGGCCTGGCCCGCCATGTGGTTTTCACTGTCACTGCCATAGTCTGCATCGGGGTCCTCCTCCTCCTCGTCGTAGTCGTCGTAGACGTCGCCGTTGGCCTCGTCGGGCTGCAGCTCCTCCTTGACGAGCGGCTCGTCGCCCTTGGGCCCGTAGGCGCCGGGGAGCGCGGGCAGGCCGGGCTCGGGGCTGCTGGACACGCTCGAGTGCTCCGAGGGCAGGTGGGGCGAGGGCATGCCCGCCATGGCGATGGCTCCCGGGTACACCACGCCCGCCGTGGCCAGCGGCAGCTGCGCCTGTTGCCTGCCGGGAGAGAGAGCTGTTAGGGATGGCAAATGGAACAACCTGGACACGCGACTTCCTGCGGTAAAACAGAAGGGAGTTTCATTTCATTTCTGTGTTTTCATTTCTTGAAATCCAACATTCATGGATTTCCAAAAGCGGCAGTAAAACCTCTCCAGTGATACTAAACAAACCAACAATCCATCAAATTTCTCCTCCTCCATAAAGAACCACAAAACAATAAATTATTTACATTAAGTACATAACAGCAGCAGCTGTGCCTGTTGCCTGCTGGGAGGAGAGCACTGTTAGAGGATACAAAATAAAACAACGTGGACACGCGACTTCCTGCGGTAAAACAGAAGGGAGTTTCATTTCTGACTCCAATATTCATGGATTTCCAAAAGTGACAGTAAATTAAAAAATGATACCTCTCCAATGACATTAACTAACCAACAATCCATTGAATTTCTCCTCCTCCATAAAAAACCACAAAACAATAAATTATTACATTAAGTACACAACAGCGGCAGCTGCGCCTGTTGCCTGCTGGGAGACAGCACTGTTAGGGGACATGAAATAAAGTGACCCGGACATGCAACTTTCTAAGGTGAAAAAGAAGGAAGTTTAATTTCTGACTTCAATATTCATAGATTTCCAAAAGTGGCCGGAAATTGAAAAATGACAGTGCCACCTCTCCAATGACTAAACTAACCAACAATCCATCAAACTTCTCCTCCTCCATAAAAAAATGCAAAACAATAAATAATTTACACTAAGTACATAAAAAAATGCGTTACAAAAATATAAACATCAAAAAACTTAAAAAAAACTTAAAAAACCAAAACAACAGGAGAGAGTGCAGGGGGTTGGAAAGCTGCATGGAACACAAGGAGGGCGAGTTCAACAGTGGCTACTCTTGGGCCTGCACAGGAATTCTTGCACCTGAAATTCACTGAGCCATGCTTGACAAACAAACCCAAATCAACTCCACTGATAACAAAACCCCACTTCTGAAAGCATCTCTAGCTGTACCTGAGCTACACAAACGAACCCAAACCAACTCCACTGATAAGAAAACCCCATCTCTAGCTGTACCTGACCTACACAGCTTCAGCTTGCCTGCTTGTGAGGGAAACTTCTTTTCTGCATCAGCTTGGTGCCACCCAAAAATAAACATGCTTGCCAGCTGTGGTCCAACTTAAACCCCAAGTATTTTGAAAAGCTTCCTTTTAAAAAATCCAGCCTGCTATCAGGAGTGGACATTAGAGTCACAGTAACTAGACATAAACTGCCAATAGGAGAGAGGCAGCAAGGCCTAGGTAGACTGCACAGGATCGGGAAGGTGCTGCAGGAAAATGCCTCTGGGTGAGGAGAGAGCAGAGACAATGCTTCCTCCACATTCCTTCAGGGACCTGCTCATTACCAGGGAGAGGAACAGTGGGCTTTCTGGAGCCAGGATGAGTTTACAGGATGGGTCACTAAAAGCCTCCCAATGCAAAGTGAGAGCTTCCACTGGGAGCAGCCCTTGTGAAAAGCAGATTCTCTGAAGGAAGGTGGATAAAACTGGGAGAAGGCAGACTTAAAACGGAAGCGGGCATTACTGAAAAATAAATAAAAAGCAAGGAAACAACAAGAGCATTTGAGAAAATTTCCTACAGGATGCCTTTACACAGCGTCTAAGCCTTGGAAACCTGTCTGCAGTAATGAAAGAAGAATTATTCCAGGGCACAGAAATTCCCTCAGCATCAAGAACACTAGCTGTGTTATACCAGTGTTTCTTTCCCTGAGAAGCCTCAGAGTCCCGACAAGCCCAGAGGTTTAAAATTCATGCTGCTTTTGTTGCCTTCCTGCATGAAGTAATTCCATTGCAGTAATTCTGTTCAGTACATGCTGCACATTGTAATGTCATCAGCGGTGTGTCCATCTGCACTGAAAAGCCTTGCCACAGGAGACAGGGCAGAGTCTCTTGAGATGAACATTCTTAATTAAGAATGAAACCCTTCCCTGTTCCCCTGCCTGCCTGTGCCCTGGCTGCACAGTAAGCCTCACACAGTACAATGATCCTGAAAGGCTCTCCTCTGCCAAGCAGCTTTATACTTGTTTGGAATTGCTTGCTGCATTTTCAGATACTTCCTGCCTGCCATCCAAGCAAGGCCTCCCTCCACAGAGCCCCTATTTCCACGTTTCTGAAACAATCCAAGTTGTCTCAGCTGAAGATACAGCTCTTAAAGTAGGGAGCAGATCTAATTTGCATTTTATTCTTAATTCAGGAGGAAGGCTTTTGTTTTCTGGAGTCAGCATCCCTGCAACAAGATTCAGCACACTTAAATTGGTTTTAATATTTAACAATAGGAACACTTTGCACTTAAATGGTGCTTTTCAGAATGCTTTTCAAATATTAAATAATTTAAGAATAGTATTTTTCCACCTCTATGGGATGTCCAGCCTAGAGGATCTTGCAGCAGTCCTCAGACACTACTGTATTAGGGCTCTCAGCAGGCCCTGCCTGACACGCTACACTGAAGATGAGGACACTGAAATAGGGAACATTAAAAAATTCCCAGTCCTTCCCACTGGGATGCCTCCAGCACAGCCACAGCTCCTGCTAAACCAAGCCCTTACTGTGGTGCCCAGGCAGGAGCTGGCCTGGTGTTGGGGAGTTTAGCCCTAAATGACCTGTACGGGTGGATGCAACAGATGGGGCACCTAAACCCACCTAAATAACCCCTCTAAACCAGGAATGCAATGCTGGGACTGGTGCCTGCAGCCACGGGCCACTCTGCCAACTGCCTCCAGAAAGATTTCACCCTGGGTTCTGCCCCAGTGCAAATTACCTCCAGAAACATCTTGATTTCAATGTCAGCCCTGTTTGGAAAGCTGAATTTCTGTAGGCAGAATGTTACAAGGTTAATTTTTCCCCATGATGAGGCATGCATGTTAACCAGATAAGCAGCGTTTGGGGGGCTCTGTTGCCACCTATTCTTTTTCCATAAGGCCTCCTCCTCTTTTTTAATCTCTTGATGCCAAATGTTGGCTGACTTCCCTGTGTTTGTTTCAGTGCTTACCACTGGGATCACTGGACCTGCCAGCACCACAGGGTTAAGCAGCTCAAATTTCTCTGCTGAGCAGCTTATTCTAACAATGCACACTGTAGCTGTTTAAAACACAGGCTGCTGACACTTAACAGTCACTGGATAGATGCTCTCTCCTTTATTGCTACTTCCAGCCATTAACTGAAGAGATGTGCAACCCAGTTAATACAGAAAGGATTCCAAACTCAGATGAAAAAGAACACAAATTCCATTATTTCAGGGGGTCACTCTTGTTGCTGGTTTTGCCTGGTTTTTTAGGATCCCTGTGTAGCTTTTAATTTTCACACATGAGTACAGAAATATCGTGGAATATTTGATTACTTCGGATTCTTTTTGATCTGCTGTAACTAACACCAAGGAATATCTGCAGAGGGAAAATATATGCTAGTCTTCTAGGCATATTTTATTCTAATCATATCAAACTGATCTATTAGCTGTTTATCAGAACTGGCCTTAAAATTTCTGCTCAACAGAAAGCCTTTAACTTGCTGGACTGTAAGACACTCCCTGGAAGGAGAAATGAACAATGCAGACATGATGGGAACACAGCTTGGCATCAATGAACTGAGCCATGTCCATATTTCAGCTCAAGTTCAGTGTGCTCAGCAGTCCTTTTGCAGACCACTTGCCACAGATCCTACTGAATGCCAACTTTTTTTGCTTTTGGATCCTGAGGCACTACCACAGATTACTTCAGATACTCTCTCTGAGGCCTCTTAATGGCTGTAAGGCTTTACTAGAAGACTTATTACTAGAAGACTTATTTCTTCAACCTGGCCCTCAGTGACCTGGGCTCCATCTGCACCACTGTCCCCAAAGCCACGCACAATTCCCTCTGGGACACCAGGGACATCTCCTACACAGGTTGCACTGCTCAGCTCTTTTTCTTTCTGTTCTTCACCACAGCAGAGTTTTCCCTCCTGACCATCATGTGCTACGACCGCTACGCGTCCATCTGCAAACCCCTGCACTACGGGACCCTCCTGGGCAGCAGAGCTTGTGCCCACATGGCACATTTCTTTAGAAATAAGTTTCATTGGAAAATCTTAAAGCCTTTTTTCTCATGATCAGAGTGGAAATGAGACAAGTGGCTGAGGTGTTGAGTGTAAAGCAGAGCCAACGATAAGGTTCCTGAAGCTGCCCAGCCTCCTCCTGAAACACTTTGCTGCGCAGCACAGCTCTCATTTCCTGTCAGCAACACCTAACGCTCTCTCCAATAAACTACAATAAAGAATGAAGATTTCCCCCCGATTTTGGTTAGTTTTTGGAAGGGAGGGGCGTGTGGGAGGTGCCCTACCCGACGTTGAAGTACTGCCTCATCTCCTGGCGCCGGTTGCGCATGATGGCCTTGTACTCGCCGATGCGCAGCTTCTTGCCGTCCACCAGGCACGTGCGCTTGGGCCGCGGCTTGTACTTGTAGTCTGGGTACTTCTCCAGGTGCTGCTTGCTCAGCCGGGCCTGCTCCTCGTAGTATGGCTGCTTCTCTAGGTTTGTCATAGCTTTCCAGCGAGATCCTGCCACCAAAACACAGAAAACAAGAGAAAAAAAAGAGATGAGATGCCACTCGTCCCCACACGCTGCCAAGGCAGGGGAACAAGTAGGTCACCCAGAAGAAGACACCCAAGGCCATTTGGCTTCAGGCTGGGAATCTGTCAGAGCTTCTAGACAGGGTTCTGCTCTTGTTTGTGTTTGACTCATAAACGTCCTGGGGATGGCCAAGATGCACAGAGAGGCGGCACTGGAAATTTTGACCCAATATTTTACTGAAATTTATCTACCTTACAAAGCCTTTCAGATGAGCAGTAAAACCACGATCCTGACAATGGCAACCCTGACACTTTGTTCCAGGAAAGAAGGCAGTGTACTTTGGAGGGATGGACACACAGAGTCTGCTCTGCTGTGGCCCCACATTTCCCCCTGGCCACGTGCCTGCTCACAGCTCCTGCTCATGGAAGGCTCCACTCCACGTGCTGCTGTCTGTGATCCACGGCTGGATCAAGGCATCAGATCTGCCCAAGTCCACAGCCTAATCCTTCTGACAAACACTGTGTCTTTCTGGCTCCCAGGCTGGTGGTCAGGAGAGGAACTGACTGTAAATGTTCTGCAGTCAGGTACAGGAGCCTGCAAAGACCCTAAAGCAATGCCTCTGAAAGCTATAAACTATCCCAGATGTGTCAGTGGGGTTTTAACTCCAGGACCAAGTGCTGGGAAACACTGCCAGCCCCAACTGAAAGAATTTACTGTATCATGAAGGGAAAAGCACTGGGCTACTGGCACATCTCTCCCAGGAGCTGCACTATGGCTTCATTGCTGGCAGCCCCGATTTCTGACTGTGCTAACCTGGATATCTGAGATAGGGATATACTAAAGACTTCAAAATTGTTTTCAACTGCCTGCTGAAAGTTATAAACTAGTATTTCTTAAAGGATATAATATGGGAGCAGAAAGTAAAAGTTCTGGAATCAGTTGCCCCATTTTATTTTTCCATTAAATATAGAAGTGCTTCAGGGTAAGATACATTTCAAATAACAGGAATAGTTCAAGCTGTGAAACCTGTGGCCTAGAAAGAAAACTTTATTGGAAAATAGTCAAGTTTCCCACTGGAAAAATGTTTGAATAGTTTCTCAATTTAATGGGTTCATAATGCCATATGTCATACTTGACTTCCTCTTGTTCCTCATTTTTTATGGTCAGCTCATGCTGCTCCTCAGGCTGGTCTTATCCCACTGTACCCCCAAGACTTGCAGTAGAGGGAGCACAGTTATCCTTTCCCCAGGAAAGAAAATACTTTCATTCCCTCTAGAAAGGCCCCTTAGGATCTGGGGACACCATTTTCCCCATTACTCTTTGGATCTTTATTCCATGGGCTTCCAGAGAGAAGAGCTGGTACCAGCTGCCCTCACATCCAGAGATAAGCAGTGTATGAACAGTGATGTCTTTGTCCTGAGAAGGGGCAGTGGGCATGCCTTTCTCAGCAAACACTGCTTTGAACTCAAACCCATAATTTTTCATCCTGTTTACAGCATGCAGAGATCCCCCAGCTAGCCCTGGAATGGGGAGGAGTTTAATGGCATTGATATTAGCTTAGGCCCAGCACCATAACTGCATGACTAGATAGATGGCTTTTAGGGTCTGGACTGGAACTCCTGCACGTCCCCTCTAATGCCACACAGAGTGCCTGGGCACTGGTGCCACACAGGGCAGCACCCCTGGGACCAGGACCCTGCTCAGCAGCTTGGGGCTCCTGCACAGAAACTATTCCCAGCTTTTCCTGGCAAAGACAGTGGCTGGAAAAATGACACTGACTTTCCTCCTGGACTCGGGGGTGGATGACACAGTGACTGTCACAACACTGCTCACCAACCTGAGGGAGCTCCCTGCTCACCATCCGTGCTGGGAAGCTTTGAGTGGGTCAGGCATGCAGGGCTTTTCTGCTTGACCATGAAACAGGAGTCCATTCCCCTCCCTGGATGATGCAAAACCACAAGCAGGATTCCAGCACAACTCCCCCTGATGTGGTGGCCCAAGTATTTAGGAAAAAACCCCAAATTCAAAGGCTTTGCAGCACCAAGCACAGCTCCTGCCCCTCAGCTGAGCCAGGGCAGCCAGAGCTGTGCCCACACAGCTGTGTGTGACTGGCAGCACATCTGGAGAGGGCAAATCTTTGAGTCCAGGGCAGAAGAGAGATGCCCTCACCCCTGCCCAGACACTTGTGCTCCAGGCACACACGTGCAAGGTTCAGAGCTCTGCTCACTGCTGCTTTTAAGCCAAGTTTCTCTGACAAGACTTTTCAGCTGTTTGCAATATTCTCTAACTTTCAGTGCACTAGACTGACATTTTTCAACCTGAGTACTTGAATCAGGCTGATTTTATGTTTAAAAACATTCTCACATAGACAAACCCTTCGTGGAATGTATAGGTATGAGTACACATTCATGTAAACATGTATACATTCCAAGAGAATTTCTGAAGCTAGTCATTAACTTCATTTTTTTCCTAAAATCTTTACGTAGATTTCTCAGTGAAATTAATTAAAATATTTACCGAAATATCTAAACAATGCATTATTAAATTGACAGGGTCCAGCAGTCCCATTTTAGCACTTTTTAACAATTTACTAAAAAAACCATTATCCACAAGTTTAAGTTGCAATGAACAGATGGATGACAAACGTATGCACAGATGAATTTAGTGACAAATCCGTGTATCTCATTTTTATGCTCAAAACATAATACCACAGTGTCAAACATAATCCCTAGAGAATTCTAGTGCGGGGAAGGGCACCTCCTCTCATTTTACTATAAAAATGACCCTGGACTGGTAGAAGTCTATCTAAGTTACTCTGTGTGACAACAAGCTCTGTGACCTCAACGTGTAGCAGTGCTGCTGGAAAAATGGGAAAGAGAAATTGTGGCTTCCTAATAAGGACACCCTAATATCTGGTTGAACTGTGAGATTTAATTGGTCACCCTGTGCCAGTTAACAGACAGCTCCCTGCTGGCTTCAAAAGCCTGGCCTTTTGCAGCTGAGGGAAGAACTTTGTAATATGTTTCTGTCAAGAAGGAAGATGCCAGGACATCCCTCTCTATCGCACATGTAGAATGAGAAAAAAAATCAAATGTGATGCTGTAAAGAAATAGAAACATCATCTTTCACTGTCTCAGACCTTGCTTTTCCCCATATCTGGCAGCAAAACAGAGAGTTTGGAGTCAGCTATACTGTCTGTCACCTCAACAGGATCTGTAATGAATTTGCACATTTTACTCCAACTACTGTATATCTAATCAGAAAAAGATGTCTCCATATCTCCCTGATCTAGCGCCAAATAGTAAAAGGTGATTCCTTATGTTAACAATTTCAGCAGAATGGCTTATTAAAACCAGATTTTAGGGTATTATAAAATGCTTAGAAGCCCTTTAAAATGTCAACCAGGATCCCCAGAGACTGCGTAAAATGTCAGCCCAGCTCAAGCGCCTGTTTTAAGCAGAATGAATTAGCAGCGTGCTGTCGGAGGTTGTTATCCAAAACAATCAGTTAAGAGGGAAAACATCAAGCTCCCTTTGTACTTTCTATATGAAAAGGGCCATTCAGAATGATCTTGTAGATTTCTGAGGCTGATTACTTAAAAACAGGTTTAACCAGGTCTACTCGCAATTTAGAACCAGACCAAAACTATTACTGCCCTGTCCTCCGGCTAATCACATCATACACCTCTGACCAGTATAATCACTTTTAACCAGTATAAGGTTCTATTGCCATCAACATAGCCAATTTAGCCTTCTAATCCTGTTCCCATAGCTAATCCAATCATCTCGTACCACCCTTTAAATCATGGGTTAATATCATCACATCTGCCATCCGTGGCAATACATTTTGCTTCTCCAACCAATTTATCTCGTTCCCACTTGCCCCCTGCTAACTTTTCATAATACCACTCTAATCAAGGGAAGCCTCAAACCTCTGACCAGTCTAAACCTGGCATATTTACCAGCTCTGCAGCTGGTTAATGCTGCCATTAAAACTGCACTGCATCTCTTGAGCAGCCTGCAAAACCAGTGAGATCTGCAGCACAGGTAAACATGTTCCCTGCTTAGCTACTGGCCTGAAGGATGGTTAGGTCCTGTAGCTGTTTTTATTGGTAAAAAAAAAACTTTCTAATTTGGTTGCAGATATATTATTTTTCTGCTGAGATGTAATTCACTGGCCTCAGTGAGCCTCACTGGTACCTACTGCATCCTCCAGCACAGTACAGAGGAGTAACTTTGGACAGAACATGGTCCTGAGAACCTGATCAAATACTGACCAGTTGGAAGAATTTGGCATGAGATTCAGCAGAGGATGCTCGAGACAAATAGTGATCAGGATGTGAAGAGCAGACAATATGGAAATCAGGGTTTTTTAAAAATTCTTTTCAATGTACAAAGAATGAAGAACCACCAAGTGTAGGAGAAGATCAGGTTTGGGTGATAGCTGGTTGCCTCTGAAATGAATCTAAGTTCATTCTTAATTCTTCTCCAAGGAAAACTCAGGAACCCTAATTAAGTGAATTAAGGGCTATTTAAAGGGGGTTCAGCTCCTTTAAAAAAGAATACAATCTCTGCGAGCGGATAAATACTGATTTCCCAATTACACTGTGGGCCCTCAAGCAGCCACCAACAAAGAGTGCGTTAAAGCTCTACACTACGAAAATATAAGAACTTTATGACTCCCTCCCCATTAACAGGCTAATCTATATTTAAATAGGAGAATTAATGCTAGAATGAGTAACCAGGTGCACAAATCTGTGGGGCCTGCTGAGATGCATCTGCAGGGCCTGAGAGAACTGACAGATGAACTGGCTAAACCACTACTGGAGAAGCTTTGGCAGTCTGGTGAAGTTACTGCTCTCTGGAAAAGGAGAAACGTAACCCCCATGTCTAAAAAGGAAAACCTGGGGACTACAGGCTACTCCATCTCTCCCCTGTGCATGGCAAAATTGCCACCACAGCCTCAATAATTACAAAGAATATTTCAGTGTGGTTAATCCACACTGCTGGGCAGCACAGGGGAAGCTCCCATCGCTGTTCTTGGTGCAGTGACTGAAGGGCGAGAGAAAAAGCAGCAATTCTGCTCTGTCAGGCGCTCGGCTGAGCTCGGTCAGAACCTTCCCCGGCTCACTCTTACCTAGGATCTTGCTGATGTTGGAGTTGTGCATGTCGGGGAAGGCCTGTAGGATCTTCCTGCGCTCGTCCTTGGCCCACACCATGAAGGCGTTCATGGGGCGCTTGATGTGCGGCTCGTTGCTGCCGCGCCCGCGCGACTCCCGGTAGATCCGCGACTCCGACACCCCTGCGCTCCCTGCAAGGCAAGGAAAAGGGCTCCACTCCTCTGCCAGCAGCAGCCAGCTCAGCTGCTGCATGCCCCATGAGGCAGCATTCACAACATGTAATGGTTCATACATCTCATATTGCCACATTTAGTTATTCCGTTAATTCAGCATCACACACCTGATCCGGAGTTTTCATTGCTTTTAAATACAAAGTGTTACCCTTTGTAACATAGCTTTTCTAAGCCATCTTTTACTGCTTAATTACATAAACCAAATATGTATTTATCAAGCAGGTTTTTGTTTTCATCCTTTTTTTTCATCCTTTTTGTTTTCATCCTTTCTTGCTTACAGAATGCTGGTCATATTATGTCACCTTTCTTCTACGTTTCTGTCACTATAGGACATGAAAAAACACAAGCACACACCGCTGTTCTCAAGGTGAAGGAAAAAGGAAGTTTATTTTCTGAATCCAACATTTATAGTTTTCTAAGAGTGACAGTGGATTGGAGGGTGACAGTGCCACCTCTCCAATGACACTGGTCAAACTAACAGTCTATCAACTTTCTCTTCTTCCATAAAGGAATGCAAAACTATGAGTCATTTACAGAAAGTGTGTGAGAAAGTTCACTACAAGAATGTCAACATCAGAAGGCTTAGAAAATCTTAAAAAACCAGAGTGACACGTTTCTGTGACAGAAAGGGCATGATAGATGGCAATACTGGTCATTTCTTCTTAAGCAATTCTCTAACTAGCAAAATTTACATACTTGTCTGTTTTTGTGCTTACATCTCCTTAACAATATATGCAATAACAGAGAAACAAATAAACATTGTGCTCACTTCATCAAACCAGTAAAGCCCCCACAGATGCAGAGGACACAACACTTATGGAGGATCAGGTCTACACTTCATGGCTTCCCTATGTGATCTCATTTACCCAACATATATTTGCCTCCTTTAGTCCCTTCTATTATCAGAAATACATTTTTGGTCCCATCTTGAGACCTTCAGTGGACAGAGGGAAGGTTAAAAATCATCCCCAGACTTTAAACACCCCACGATGAATCACTTCCTCCTGCCTTGTTTCAAAGCCATTTATTGCTAACAGCTTGTATTCCTCATGGGCCTCCAAAGCACTGGATTCTCCCTCAGATCTCATTGACACACACACACACAAACCTGGAAATCAGGAAAATCATTGGTACTGACCATCAGAATCTCCACTCATGTTGAAATCCATCATTGCGTGGCTGAACTTCCCATCTTCACTCTGCTTTACTGCCAGCTGCTGGGTCAGGGTCTCCAGTGTGGTTTTGTCCTATATGGGCAGGATGACAGGATTTGGATCAGGAAAATAATTAAATGTTGTAACTCCAAAGTTTGGACATTATTTAGGAGGTTTTTAGGGAAGCTAGATAACTATACACAAGAGTTTACTGAGCCATGTATTGAAGAATAAATAACAATGCTTCTTCTACAAGAGACAGGGTTACAGACTCTGCCATAAAGTCCTTTTCAAAACTTGCTCATTAACTAGTGATAAGCAAACTCCATAGTGTTGAAAAGATTGGCTTAGTTAGGCATGATAGAACTGGCTGCACATCTGAAGAAAACTTCAACTCTCTGTGTTCCTGGGGCTGCAAAGCTGGCCTGAAGTTTAGGTGACACATGCTCTTTTGCAATGCATTTACTGTAGCACTCTATTTCTAGCCTGCAATCCAAGTGCAGAGACATGGATGGCTTTGCTCTGTTTCTTTTTTACAAGGCAGTATTTTAGGAAGCAGCCCATAGGGCAAGAAAAAACATCCTACAGTTCAAACTGACTCAGGCCTTGGGAAAGGTTCAGCCTGAATTAAGCATGATCCTTGGGCAGCAGTTTGTGTTCTTGTCCAGACTGTTTTGTCCAACCCTGCTAACACCCCGTCCATCACTCATGTGGTCAGAACTAACTGTGAACCCTGGATTGCAACAGGCTGCTGTGTGCTGCCAATTAATCTGTCTACAGACTGCCAGAACAACATGCTAGGGCAATTCATTCCAATGTCCTCTTCAAAACACCTCGCTTCCCCCAGAATTGTTTGACTTTACAAACACAAAGGTGTTCCATTTTCCAACTGTTTTTGTTTTCCCAATGACTTCTGCTCATGAGCACTCTTTCTTCCTGACAATCATATGTTTAAAAATAAATCTTTCAGGGAAGCAATACTAACATTTCAAAATCTCAGGCACTGTGCCTTTTGCAAAGCTAAGAAAATGAAATGATGTGGTATGATAATGAAGTGGCTCCAGTCAAAAAAATTCTTTTGAGCTTCTTCCTGAAAGAAAAGATTTCTGTTTCCTTGCTCTATTCTACTCCTGTTGGCTGTAAAAGATCAATAAACTAAAAAAACTTTCAGTTTCCACATGGCAACTGTTTCATGTAGCCTAATAATGTCACTGGGATGTGTTACACAGGAAAACAGAAAAGAGAACAATGCAAATACAGAAATGCTTCCTGCAAAGTGATGTCCCTGCATCTGCAATTCAAAGAATGGTTCAAATTCATGTAAGTCACTGCACAAAGATTTTCTCAGGAACAGTTAGAAACAAGGCTAATGTGCTCAACTTTGTATTTTCAGAGTTTAGGGAACATGAGGTTAACTTTCCTATTCCTCACATTCATTTTCATTACAAATCCCTTTTACACTCCTGGTGCTTTGTCTACACCCTGACACTTCAGCATGCAAGAGGAGTTATCCTCCTGGCTTTTGCAGGAAGAGCTCATGCAGCACACTCAGCCTACCCAAGGAAAAGGGTTTCCATAACACTACCAGGCACAGCAGATCCAGAAAGCTTGGAGAACCTTCAAATAAGCACCTCAACTAGCCAGGCATTTAGCTTCTCCCAACTCTTTGATCCACCGTTTTTAACTCAGCTCTCATTTCCAAAGCAGCCTGTCAGAAGTCAAAAAGTCAGGACTAAGCTGAATTTGTATTTCTTCCAAGTTGATTGCAGATATATGATGGAAGTCAACAGTTTTTTCTTCAGAAAAAAAAAAATCTATTTACTGTCAACTTCATAATCCCAGAGTCCTGCAAGGCACAGCCCAGCTATGGCTCTTTGGGAGCCTGACCTAGCCCAGGTTTGGCTCCTTGGTCAGAGCCTGACTCAACTTGTGAGACAAGCAATTCTAAAAATTAGACAGCACAAAGCAGCAAAAACAAACAGCAAGGAGCACTCCTGTCCTTCCAGGAGAAGAAACATGAAATATAGCCATCTCCTGCTAAACAGAAAGGGATTCCAAATTTCTGAATTTTGTATCAGACCTCAGAAGGCTGCAAGACATTTTATGAGTATTTTATTTCTTCCTGAAGGGTTTCCTAATCATCATTTCTATTGGATTGTAGGAGAGACTCTCTGGAGGGGCAGCAAGAGCTCTGTTGACTGGATCATTTAAAATTCTAATGGGTAAACCAGAGAAGATAATACTGTAGAGAGCATGCAATCTCAAAATAGCTCAATTGTTCAAAGTATAACCAGAGAGGTTTCATCAACAGCCACAATGTGATGAGAAGCTTCTAAAACTTTATTAATCAAAGAAATTAACCTGCCACAGAAGACTGATTTGCACCATAACTCCTACAAATGCCCTAATTATATTTAAAAGAACAAAAACACATACACACATGGAGTATGTCATGTAAAAAAAAATATAAGAAATGACTAAGCACCACAAGTCAGACTCAGTTTTGTGGTCAGCTGCAAAAGTTACTTGGCTCTCTGTCATGGATAGCTGTCGTAGTTTAACAAAACATTGATCTAAAAAATGACAAGAACTTGGTTGCAGTCTCTTTCATAGAAGAAACATAAAACAAGAAGAGTCAAAACATATGTAGAACAGCCTGATCCTGTTTGCCAGAACTCCTCCCACTACTAGATGAAAGTGAAGCAAGCCCTTGGAAGGTCTGAGGAACAAAAACATCCTGCTGGCTTCGCCTCCTGTCCTCCCTGCTCCCCCAGCACCAGGGCTCAGGGGGCACTGGGAGCATCCCACACCTCCATCCAAGGGGACTGCAACCCTGGGCAGGCTGGGCACAAGGCCTGGGCACAAGGTCTGGCTCCCTGCTCCCCCTGGAGCCATCCTGTGAGGCCTGGGCACAAGGCCTGGCTCCCTGCTCCCCCTAGAGCCATCCTGCAAGGCCTGGGCACATGGCCTGGCTCCCTGCTCCCCCTGGAGCCATCCTCCAGCCTGGGCTGCCTGGCAATCCCTGCAGTGCTCTGGCAGGAGCCATTTCTCCATGGCATAATCCAGGTTTGCACTGCCACTGGAGCAGGATTCTCTCCTCTGCTGCTCTTCTCACTCTACCCCTGCTTTCCCTGACAGGAATACTTCTCCTCTCTGTTCTGATGCCTGCAGAGAAAGAGCCAGTTCCAGAGGAGGAGTTCAGGACTATAACTTCACATTCAGGACCATAACTTCACATTCCTGCTCTCCACATCCCAAGGGAACTGAAGGGCCAGGCAAAAAGAAAGGTGGAGAGAGCCAAACACAGTTACCTGGGGACTGCAAGGAGAAGCTTGCTGATCACCTCTTGCACCTAGGAATTCCCCACACACAGATGGACACAGCCTGCTACCTTTGCTCAATGTCAATAAACTAAAAAGAAACAGATGGTTGCCTGCTACCATCCTTTTGTGTGTCTCATTTCTTCCCTTCCCCTCCAACTACAGTATGTCCAGCTATTTCCCATATCTAAATGCTAAAGGTGGTATGTTCAAATAGATTTGGCTTTTGAGTTTTTATCTGAGATTGATGAGCAGGACCTGTGGCAGCATCTGATGGGGTTCATGGTACTGAGGCACATCTCCCACAGCAAGGGCCTGTAAATATCACCCCTTCCAACACACGCCCTGCTCAATATGCACCAGATCTTAAAAGTTTTGGGCAGATTAATTGCTATGACTGCACAATAAAAGTTCAGTTTATGACAGAAAAACATACTGAATTATTAGACAAGGTGGTGGCACCAGGTGTTATCCATTCAACCCTGTGGTGTTTTCCTCAGCTCTCTGAGAAGGTGAAGAGTCCTATGCTCCATCCAGCACAAATGAAGACTTTGTAAAGGTAATCTTTGTGTGCAATCCCTCTGCCTCTTGTGATAGCAAACATCAGAATAGGCTGAGCTCTACACTTTCCCCCAGAGTCCCACCAAGCTTGGAGAACACAAGGTAGGCAGGCATGAGGGATGGTGGAGAGCTGGGAGAACTCAGGGAACAGCTGGCAGCAGTGAGAGCTGTGCCCAGAGCTTGCACAGGATGGATTATCTGCACTGCAGGCTCTGCTCCTGCCCATGAATGCCACGGTGCTCCACAACAGGTGCTGTGCACTCTGCCCAAGCCTTGCTATGGCCCAGATCCTGCCACACCTCTACCTGCTGCAAGACAATTGCCAGCTTCTTTCAGAGAGATCTGGGTTTTTATGTGTCACCGAGTGTTCTTCACTCATCACTGAATTACCCACAACATTCACAAAGAAAGGCAGGATTATTAACAGCTTACCAGAAGGGAAACTGAGTCACACAATATGGGATTTGCCAAAGGCTCCTTAGAAAGGCTGATAAACATTTTAGTAACTGAAATTAGCACTCCTGAATCTTCCACAAAAATTACCATCTCAAGCCTGTAATTTCTTTATGAGTGTGGAATTGTGACTCTTGCTGATGGCACAGGGCACCAAGGAGAGCAAAATAAAAAAAAAGCAGTTATAGATCCACCACTGCAATGGACCTTGCTTAAGCAACGCCTGCAGGGCTGTAAAACTCATAAAAAGCACATGCATAAATGATAAAATAGAGTGAGGCTTTCAAATGTTGACTCAGTAATTGTTAAACCCCTTCTGGCTGCACAATTTTATAGTCTTCTACTGTACTAATGAAAACGCAAGAAACAACAAAGAAAGGCTTTAGCCTTCCAATTATATAAACTCTGTGGACCACCAAAGAAGATGAAAGATTATTTATAATGCCACAGCAAGTTATCATTTGGGAGATTTTTTGTTGTTCCATCAAAGTTGAGTATGAAGAAACAATGCATTCACCACCCCCTCAGCCTTTTCAATCTTGCTTATCCAAGATCTCTATTTTTCATGGAATAATCCACCCACAGAATCTAAAAGCAGCATTAGAAACAAGAAAATAAAAGAACAGTCTTTATATGTGGCTCTTCCTGATTTTATGGTACTCCTTTCAAAATTATGACATGCAGTCTAAGCTGGGGCTGCATCAGTTGGAACCATACCTTTTGGTTTACAGCAGTTATTAAAACCCAAATTGCCTCAATAGTGCCCAGAAATCACTGTCCCTGGTTTGCAATCTACATGAAGGGTCACACAGACTCAGCAGAGAGTTCCTTATGGGGAGGTACAGGGAAAAGATCAGAATGACCATGAAGACATTTAATTACTGCCCTCTCAGGAATAGACACCAATTCACAGAGAGAATCTGCTGAAACTTACACACTCATTTCTCTTTGTTGTGCATTGTGGACACAGGGCCTCAGTTTCTAAGGGTTCTCAAGTCAGTGTCTTTAAAAGCACTGAAGGCATGACAGAGCCCACTGAAATAAAAAGAGGAAAATCCTCAATAACCTGGCAAGGGTCAGGCCCCTAAGGTGGGTTTTTTTGTGGTTTTTTTTTTTTTCTTTTCTTTTCTTTTATTAATTCTTTGTTTGAGAAAGAATGACTTCATTCATAAAGTGTATTATTTGGCTTGGAAACAAACGGATGGGAAGCAGCAATTCTGGAGGACACTGAGGTCCTGCTTTTCCCTCGTGATGCTCTCTCAGAGACAGAGCAAGTCAGGACTTTCACATGAAAATGCACACAGGACTGGCCCTGCCCATGATTTTGAAGAAGGAATAAAAAGGAAAAGGAAATCAAAGCAGAATGCTGAGATGCTGTTTCCTTCTCAGGAAAGTTGTTAGAGCAGAGGCACTGACCTCAAGCAGATCCAGCTGTAATCTGCCGACTGCAAATAGGTTAAGAGTTCCATGACCCAGTTTCTCATCCAGACTGATCCTTGGGCTGACATGGCCTGCAACTCTCTGTGAACTGTTCAGCCACTGCACCTTAATTTCCTGAACTCCACGGGATGGAGACAGTGATGTTTCCCACCACTGTGAGGAGTTCTGAGGTCTCTGGATGAAATGTGCCATGGAAATTTTAATCAGGGTCTTCCCAGCGAGTCAGAAAGCTGGTACAGCTGATCAGCCTGGAAAGGAAGCACCAGCTGGGGGACAGGGGTGGCACACTAAAATGAAACAAGAGGAAAATCACAACCCACACAGGATTTCCTGGGAAGGAGGGTCTGCATGCATGCACAGAGAAAGCAAGAACACAGACCCTGCTTTCCTGGCAATTGTTTAACTAACAATGGGTGACTCAAGCGCACAGCAGCAATACAGCCACTACAGAATACTTTTTCCCCATTTTTCCCTAGAAGGAATTCAAATTCTGCAGGTACTGAAATGATGAAGGCTGCTGTACCTATGCTTACACTTCTTCCAGCCCTGCTGAACAGGTCAGGCTGAGCCCTCAGGAGCCCAAATGGACACAAATCAGAGAAGAACCAGGCCCAGCCTCTATTTCACTGGAGAGAGGTATACTGCACTGATGCTGAGTCCCCAAATGAGCTGAAAGCCCCAGTGACTTGAGCCATGTGATCACATAAAAATAATAAAAAATCTCAGGAAGTAATAAGATCTCATGGCTGTGGGGCACAGCTTAGAACTTAAACCCAACGACTCCAAAAGTTCCTAAGTCATAACAAGGACTCCACATCACTTGTATGGTTTTACTTTCAGGAGGAAGTTTATGCATCTTTATTGGGTTTCATAAAACTTCCACAAGAGCATAAACAGCTGCAGTGCTCCCTGACCCACCCTGGGCTGTGAATGCTCCCAATCTCTGCCCCTCGGAGTGAACCAAGTCTGAATTCCCATTTGGAGTTCAGCACCTGCCTGGACCTAAGGTTCTCCCCTTGACTGCTGCTCTCCTGAACCTCAGCTGGACTTTCACACACACACATCCGTGGGCAGAACCCATCCTTCCCTCTGCAGGCTTTGTTCTTTATTAGCCAACCCTGCCTATGCATCCCTGCCACCACAAGCCGCTGAGGACACCCAGAAATATCCATAGCTTGTCTTTAAAAGATGGAACTGGGCATTTAATAAATGATGGTCAATCAGGTGGGGGAAAAAGCAGTGTTTTAAAATGAAGAGCTAAATTCTTTGGGGGAATAAAAGAAGTCCTCCCTGCAGAATCTCTCTCCCTCTCATGCGTAGGCACTTGCTAACTGAGAGTAGTGGCACTGTGACAAAAGCAGCAAAACCAAAGGCAGGCTCTGCTAAAGGAAAAGGGGGAGGGGAGTTCTTCCACTGGCCATCTGTGAAAACAAGGCATGTGGCCATTAGATGGAGAGGCTGTAAATATAAATATACACAAGCTCCACAAAGCAAATGGCAAAAAAGAAAAAAAAAAGGGGGGGGACAGATAATAAGTGGATAAACTTTCAGGTGAAGTAAATCAAAGTGTTTATTACTCTGTGTTGGGCAAAACCAATTTTGATCTTTGCAGCATGCAAGCCTGACCTGTGTTTTTTAAATTAAATTTGTGCCAAGTTTCAGGAGAAATGGCAGTGGGTGCAGCAGCCCTGTTGAACAGGGCTCCTCGACCATGCACCACCCTGTTGGGGCTGCTGACTGAAGTCTGACACCTGGTGATGGGTGGGTGATGACATGAGACCTGCTTGACTCGGGACACGCTTTCAGAACTTTGTGCTGACAGCACCAACAAAGAGGACTGCAATCCCCACACAGGAATTTCTGCTGGCAAAGGGAAACAAACTCAGACAGAGAGTAGGGAGAAGGGTACTAAGGGGGATGTGCAGGTCACTGCTGCAGGACACAGCCCGGTCCCACACTGTGCCAAGGGATCTCTGCTCACCCTGCAGGAGAGAACAAGAGCACCACTGCACTGACCAGCTCCGCTGAGGTTTCACAGAGTGGGCTGCAGGGTGTATCCATCAGGTCTGCTGGGCTTGCAGGGAGAAGTGTGTGTAGTATCTGTGCCTGACACAGCCTCTGAGAATGCTGAAGTAAAATTTTCCAGTAAAATACGACAGAGATTATGAACCTGGGCAGGTTTCAATTCCTGCAAAGTGATCTGGCTTATGATGTCAGTACTGTGCCTCTGGGGTAATTTTCAGTGGGTTTCTCCTGCTTGCACCAGGTCCCAGTTTCAATCATCACAACTTCCTCAGCCTAGCCTGACCCACGGCCTCTCAGTGTCTGCAGCAAGGCCAGGGTTCCTCTGTTGTGCCAAGCCTTCTCTTTTCGTCTCCTGCCTGCCCTTCTGTCCTGCAACCTTCTCTTGACTTTCTGGTTCAAATCTAACCATTAGGGGAAGCAAAAAAAAGTTATTGAAGCAAAATTCTCTACTGCAAGAAAAATTTAAATGCCATGTGTTAAACCAGCTCCTCCATGTGTGTTCAGTAAAGTGAGCTCCAGTGTTTTATTTCTCAAAGGCAGCAGGAGCTGCGGGTTTGAGATCCTTAATATTGCCCTTGTTCCCAAGGGGAGGGCAGGGCCAAAATCCACTTCAGCTCAGGAGATCACAGTGGTGTCCTAAGAGTTAACTGTGCTCTCCCCATCCATCAGGCAGCCAGCGAGGCATCAGAGGGGATGATGGATGTAAAATTATTGCAGGGCTGCCACCCGAGACACTTCCTGCCATTTGTAAGCAGCGCTGGAACCGACACACTTTTTTCATTATTAAACATCCACATTAAGTCAACATTGGTCACTGTCATCCCACGTTTGGCACTTTCTTAAGGGGAAGAGGGAGAGCTGGGGGTGGGAGTGGGGAGGATGGAGGGAGGAGGGGGGATTGGGAACGGGAGCAAAGGCATCCTGCACCCCGTGCTCCATGAGGATGAGTAATGGGCTGGCTCACAACGCGGCAGTAAATATTGTTACAAATAGCTCTTTAGTCACAAGCCAGCAGACAAGTACATGTCAGAGCCTTTTAAAAGGACACACTGCAAGCAGTAACAGGGAGAACTTGCAGTGCAGGTTCAGCCCCAGCAAGGGAAGGGGGGATGTACTGGGATGCACTCAGCTGGGAATGCAGCTCCATCCCTGCACATCAGAAAGGCTCCTGGGGTGTCCTCACACAGCTGGCCAGCACAGAAAGCAGTGACAAGGAGGAGGAGGTGGTGCCTGTGTGCCCTGCTCCTCCTCTGTACACCCCTGAGCAGGAGCAGTGGGGATCTGTGCCTGGCCGTGTGCATGTTTGGGTGCTGCCCCTGCAGAGTGCCCAGCAGGCTGGGTACATGCACACCCTGCTGGCTCTTTGTGCTTGTGTACACCTCCCTGGCTGCTCTGGGGCTGAGCAGAGAGGTCAGGGCTCCCTGCCTGTTGTGCTGTTTACCCCAGGTAACACTGTTTATGTATGGGATGTATCAAGCTATAATTAACTGTAGATGACAATTACATATAAAGCTATGCTCTCGGGTTTCCAAGAAACCACAAAAACACACTCTTCTCATTTATACAAGGAAGTGTTTCCAAGAAAAGTAATGTAAAAATATGTTTTACTGCATTTGCAATTAAAATAGGCTTTAGTGAAATCCGTGTTCACAGTGATGCTCAAAGTTTTTACTGTAATCCTCTGAAAATCAAAGCCGTCAAGATGGTCCAAGTTGGATGCCCAAAAAGTGACTCACCCAAATCATCTTAGCCATTTTAAAAAATCTTTTCTTATGTATGACTCCCTTTATACAGCTTGTCTCTACTTCCACAAAATTCCTGTCTGACTCCTGCCTTAGCTGGCATGTCTGGCTGTCCACAGGAATCAGCCCCTCTGGGAACATCAGCAAGAAAACAGGACACACCTGAAGAGCCCAAAGAGCTTCAACAGAGACTCCCAAAGATGATTTCCAGCCCCAAGCCAGCCCAGCTACCCCTGGCAGACAAGTCCCCACCAAGAGTCTCCCATAAATGCTGGGAATGGCACAGAGCCCCCTCACTGGAAGGCTGCAGAAGCAATTTTTGCAATAAAAAGCTCAACAGGGAATAATAGGCCTCCAAAAGTACACTTCCCACTGCAGCAAAGAAGGGAGAAAAATCTGGGATAGCCCCAACAAGTGTTTGTTACCTACAAATACTAATGTGCATTTCTAAGTACTAATATGCCCAGGGATATACAGATATACACTAGGATAAAATAAAATAATTACATCTTAATTCCACCCCCCATCTCCAATTCTCTGGTCAGGAAGCAAAAGTGACAGACAGGATGTCTCCAAAGTTCAGGGGCTGCCACTAAGTCCTGTGGTGGGACCTTGAGCTGCTGAAAAGGGAAACTCTGTAAAAAAAAACTGTAGCACTATTTCTTGCCAACCAAATTCCCAACTCTCTCATTCTCTGCCTCTGAAAACAGAGAGAACCAGAATAAAGATTAATTAAAAATGGCAATACTCGCTGCCCTCTCAAATCTTGCTCTTAGTAAAAAAACCTTAATGTCCTAGAGTAAAAATACACAAACTTTAGAGAGGCTGGATTGTTTGTCTGGATATGAACATCACACATTAAAATAAATCACAGAACCAATTAGGTTGGAAAACATTTCTGAGACCGTCGAGTTCAAATCAGTGAGCCCCAATAAAGTTCTGGCATTAATTGTATCAAAACCCCCAAAGCCTACAGCTGCTTCAGAAAAATTCTCTATTGAGCAAACCATTTTTTCTTCCCGCTACCTTGTAAAAGAACTCCTGTCTGCCCTCCACGAGCCTAGCAGGAGGTATGAATTAGAGAGGAAAATAAACTTCAGCTGAGGTTGAGGGTGTGAAGTGAAAACAGAAGGAATAAGGAGAATCCCAAGAATAGGAAAGTAACAGAATAAAGTGAATGCAGATGGTTCCACTCCTGTTACTTAATCAAAAGGCTGTGCAGAGTCACTAGAGCCAGCATAAAGTCATGTGTTAGAACAACAGCTGATCTGTATTAAAGAAGATTAACTGGCAATGCCATGGTGGAGGGCCTGGGATTATTTTATGTGCTTCCACTGCCGAACAAGCCGTCAGCACAATTACTGCCCTCCGATGTGAATGACTGATCTGTAACCACAGCTAAACAGCATGCTGCTTAGGGGCCTGGGTGCTTCATGAAGATGAATTTCCATACCATCAAAGTGCTTTTAATGGGCTTCCTGATCCAACCAACAAGGCCTGCTTTGCAAGTATATAGAACTCAGGATGAAGGCTTCCTGTCCAAAAGGATTTGGTCGGTTGTCACTTGACAATTCCCAGCCAGCACAAGGGAGGAGAGGGGGGAGATAGGTACAGTTGTCTCTGCTTTGGAGGATTTAAAAAAAAAAAAAAAAGGAAAAAGAAAAAAAAGGGTACAGATGCTTTCTGAATGTTCTGAATGCAACCAACTGCTGTATCCACAGCTGAATTCAATGCGCTTAACAAATAAGGGCAATTTAGCTATGCTTGCGAGGAATAGCTGGAGTCACTTTGCATTAGCATCTGCCTGAGTGTTAAAGTCATTTCTACATGGGGAGCACAGAAAAGGAATTTCTGCTCCGAGCATCCTTTCAAGAATGCTTAAATATTTGAATATAAATTCCTTTGTGCTTGTGATCACTTCTTCTTATATCTGACACTCTGCTTTTCCCTTTTCCCTTCTGGTGCTCTTCTCTGTGGAACGCCATAAACATGCTCCATCCCTCTCTTTCTCTCTCCCCACAGCAGCACCCTGGCTCTCCTGAGACAGAGTGGAGGTACTGCTACATACCCACTACACTGACCTCTTTTCTCCTTCCCCTTCCTCTCCAGAAAGGGATGGAACTGGAGTCATTCCTACATCACTGGCACCTGGGACAGGCCGATGGAAATAACAGTGCAGTGGTGAGAGACTCACACGGACACTTAACATTCATTACACAGGCTGCTGGCTTCTCACAGCTTATTGATCAAACTCCATCTAAAACCAGGCACAATGGAAAGCCATCCAAATCAGCAATCTGCTCGCTCTGGACAATATTGTTTGACTCGCAAGCTTCCCAGGATGACTGGGTTTCAAGTTTCTGCTAAATAGCTGATCATTTTTATTCAATCTATCTGTCTGCCTGTCTCAGTGAACTGCACAAGACCTTACAGTGGAAGTGCTCTCAGTTAAATGTAGCTGACACCAAATGTGACAACGGGAACCTTGTACTGTATCACCCCAGAAAATACAGCAGGGAAGGAGAGGAGCAGGGGGAAGCCTTGCTAAGCACACTGAGATGAGAACAGAGCTGAGCTGTGTATCCTGGGTGGCAGCATTGTAAGGACAGCTCACAGGCAATGTGGCAGCAAGCACTGGCAGGTCTATTTATCCTCCATAAGGTGCGCACAGAGACATCAGGCACTCACTGAGGAAAGAAGCAAACCCCAACCTCACTGACAGGCACGGCAGTGAGAGCACACACAAATTTCACTAGAGAATACCCACTTTGTTGGTATTTTGTTACAGCACAGCTTCACAGGCCAGTCCAAGAGCAGACAGTGGTAAGGCCCGTACGTTCTGCTGCCTCTAAGTTTCACTGCAAATATTTGGTGCAGTTTGTGCTGTCAATTCTCTGCTTTTCAATTCTGTTCAGTCATCTAACGTGACGTGACAGTGCTACATTGCAATGGTCACAAAATATCATCTATGACGACCTCACGAGGCTAAATACCCAGAAGCTGAGCCTGAGTATCAGCAAAGCTTATGTTCCTAAAGAAGCTTGAATATTTTCAAATCCAGCTCATCTCACAAACACATGTAAGCATTTCCATAAAGCAAGATTTCCACTTAGACCCAGAGATTTCCAAGATCACCTTCCCTTAATACATGTTGACAGGCTGGAACAGAGAATTAGTGGTCTCCAAAGTTCTCGTGAGGGCTTTAACCATCTCTGCCTCCTCCCCACTCTCCCCCAGGGGTCTCAGGTCTCTCTGTCATGTCATCTTTTGGCTTTTCACTGTTTTTGAACTATTCTCTTTCAAAAATGGGGAAGGAAAAATAGAATAAGGAGGACAAGAAGGGAGGAAGAAGCTGTGTATCTGTGGGGAGAGGCAACAGAACACTCTGACCCTTTGCAGAAGGAGTCTGGGAAACTCACTTTTTCTGTCCTGCAGTTATTGAGACCCAGGCTGTTGACCACGGCCACCTTCCCATCCAGCACCTGCTGCTCCCTCCGTAGCTGCTCCTTCATCTGCCGCGCCTCCTGGATGGCCTTGGTGACAGCATCGTGGTCATTTAAATAACCTGGGACAGGACAGAAGAAAGGGTGCCTTAAAAACCAGAAAGTCACAGGAAAACACTTCAGCTCCCAGCAGTGGGATGCAGTTTATCGTTATTAATGAGAAGGAGTTAAAAGGCAATGCCCACCAACCTGTGTGCGCTCTGCAATTCTGCTGTTGTTATGATAAAGCCACCTGGACACAGAGCCTGGGAAACCTCAGTGCCAAAATCCTCACTGCTGCTATTTGATCCCATTAGTCTCAATATTTCCCTGACACTGCAGAGGCTGGCCCTGTGCTCTGCATGCAGCAGGATGGAGCTGGGTACGAGTCAGGGGAAGCTTTGATCGTGCCAGCAATCCCAAACTCTTCAAAACAGACCGTTTCATTCTTCCTCTTCTCCAACTTGTGAATACATTAAAATAAACCACAGGTGGCGGTGGTTTGCTATACATATGAAATGCATAATGGCTGGGAAGAAAAACCTCATCCACTGAACACTCCCCACCACCACCTGTCATTCATAAATGTACAAGAAACCACAGCTACACGGACCTACATTCCCACTCCTATTCATGCTGCTAATAGTAGGTCAAATGTCCACTGTTTTGCTGCAAATTCACAGCCTAGGGCTTAGCCTTAGTAGTCACTGAATTATTTCCTTTTAAAATGTTACAAGCATCACCGGCCCAGCTAATACTATTTAATTTTAAATGTGACACTTTGTCATTTTTTTCCTTTAGCGTACCGTAGATTATACTTATTATGATCTGCATGTGATTTGTAGGGTAGAATACTGATGGGAGACTCCAAGCCCCAGTCTATTTCTCAGATATTAAAGCAGAGGCTAATATCTATCAACCTCCCTCTCCCCCTGCACATCCCCACACGTGTGCACACACACACACACACACACACACACTTCTTTCTGTCTTTTAACTAGGGCATAAAAACAGCATAAAATGAATCTGTAATATGAAATTGCCCAGAAAAGGGACTTCTGTTTGTGACATGAGGCTAAATCTAACCAGATCCATTGGTGAATTGTGACAGATGGAGGGACTGTGAGACAGAAGGCAGGCACTAATCACACACAAAATGACCGGCTTGCCTCAACATGTTCCATGGATTCCAGCAAACTTTACACCCTAATCCATTTTTAGAACAAAAAACATCTGGGCCATAAATCCTCTAATCTGCCAAAACACGCTATTAAATCCCATGATTTGTTGAAAAACACTAAGATTAAAGAAAGGAAATATAAAATGGCTAACTGCCGTGTTAGGAAAGTGTTATTAATACTCTTTCTTTGTCTCAATTATGAATGTTCTGTTCCTAAAGAGCCTTGTCTAATCATGTCAGATTACACATCCCTGTTGTATTGCTAGACTCTTCTATCTGATCTGCTGATTGCCAAAAACGCAGGACATTGTCTTGCTGCTTGAAACATTTCTGGGGAAGAAGCTGATGTCAGATTAGTTCAGTGCTGCGCTGCTGTCAGGATTTTAGCTTGGTCTGGGGTTTTATTGTTGGTTTTTCTTGACTGTGGAGAGAGTGGGACTGATATTCCCATCTTCCTTGGAGAAAAACAGCTAGAAAGAAAAGTTCCTGTGCAGTTGGACTGCTGCTAATTGCACTAACAGCTAGCTTTTGGCTAAAACCCCTGGAACCCTGAGAGTTTTGTATGAAACAACTTGATCCACCTTGCTTTTATCAAATGACCCAGTTCAGTAATTCCCAGCCAATGGAATTCCAGTAATTCCAGTTTTCCCAGCATAAGGAAGAATATAGCCTGCACCAGCACAGCTGATTTTTCTTTTTTTTTTTCCTTTTTTTAACCTCCATTTTACCAACTTGCCTGGTTTCTTCCCCAGTTTGCATCTGTTAACCTTTGCATCTGATCAACCTTGCATGTAGTCATAATAAATTAAAAAAGGAAGCAAATAAACAAACAAACAGCAGTATTAGTGCTGCTTTTGCTGTTGTCTAGGTATAATACTTTCAGTCTGTAACAGAGCCAAATTTGCCTAGGAGCTGGAATTCATGCCCTTCTCCAGACTATTTGGCTTTTCCTGAATACTGCTATCTTTGAGACAGTTTGGCACATGACAGTGAATAAAAGCAAGCACTCCTTATGTTTTTCAGTAGCTGCCAAGATGCTGGTGTGCAGGGAAATGATTAATATAGAAGCGAGTTGAATGTAAATTATTGTTGTTTAGGGTAGGTGGTGAATTATTGACAGAGAGGGGAACTGCATTACATAAAATGAACTTAGTTTCAAGGATTGCCAAACTAGCACAGAGATGTTGCAGATAATGGCAAAGAGCAGGGAGAAGTTGTTTCTGTTTTTAGTACACGGACATATGCCTGCTCCCAAAAAGAAAAGCTTGGATTTAAAGTCATCCATGGAGCCATGGCATTTGTGACTGCTCAGTCTGTAGCACCATTTCTGTGCTGTGGGGATGGCTCAGGAAAGGGCTGAGGAGCTGCAATGCCTGAGTGCAGCCCTGCTGATAATCCCTGAGGCTCTGGGCTCCTGTCCCCACAGAAAGATGAGCAATACACAGCATTTCTCCTTGCCATGGGAGCCAAGGGGCCTGAGCACAGAGAAAGTTTAATTTGCACCTAGGGGTGGTACAGAGGGACACAGCCCAGCTGCATGCAGCAAGGAGGGCTGTGCACACCTGGGACAGACAGCCTGTGCCTCGTGCTGACATGTCACAGACATCTTCTATGGAAAATCCTTTCCTTAGGATTTCTCCTCCTGAGAAGCTGAGAGGCCTCCGGAGCAAAATGTAATCAATGGTTATCTGCTGCTGTGGAATGCAACAGGTGCATCTGGGATTGGGCTCATGTGGTTGTTTCTAATTAATGGGCAATCACAGCCCAGCTGGCTTGGACAGAGAGCCCGAGCCACAAGCCTTTGTTATCATTCCTTCTTTTTCTATTCTTAGCTGGCCTTCTGATGAGATCCTTTCTTCTATTCTTTTAGTATAGTTTTAATGTAATAGATATCATAAAATAATAAATCAAGCCTTCTGAAACATGGAGTCAGATCCTGGTCTCTTCCCTCGGACTCCTGCGAACACGGTCACACTGACAGCTCCATCACTCCAGAGGTGGAGGTGCCTGACAAGGGGATGAGTGCCTGAAAAGGGGCTGAGTGCTTCCCAGGGGCTCTTTGTGGAGGATTTATCCCTCTGGATGAGAAAGGGATCCAGCTTCCCTGCCACATCAGGGACCTTTGTAGCTTTGCTAAAAACATCACCAAAGTTTCTCTGGTGTGCTCCTGCTGGAGGGTGATGTGGGATTTCACCCAAGCTCACCAGAGCTTCACCATGGCCATGAGCCCTGCTTGTTGTGATTGGGCTGGATCTGACCTAGCAGTGAGCAGGAGACTGTGCAGGCAGTCCAGGAGCTTTTCCTTCTTGCAGTCCTCCAGTAAAGGATAAACCTTTGCTTAAACCTTTGCTAGGAGTGTCCATCCAGCTCCTGCACCAGCTAAAGACAGCTTATCTTACACATACAGCATGCACAGTGATACTGCTCTGCAACCTCAAAAAGTCACTTTCTATATTTGTAGCAGAGAGATATACAGCAGTGAACTCTATGTCATTAACAATAACTTAAATATGTTATCTTTTGCTCCACAGTTTTCCATGGTTGCTTAATGGTATAACACATTAATTCTTCTTACAAGAGTGACCTTTAAAGCTCTGTTCATCCTCACAGCTTTTATCCAATTACATTATCACTCATTAAAGGTACAGCATTTCAAAATCTGCACCTTGTTAGAAGAAGTAAATTGCAGGGGTCTCAAACCCACGGAAAATAGCAGGTGTGCAGGGAAAGAGGATTGGAGAGGGGAGAACAAGAGATGTCTTGCTGCTGAAATGTGAGTCAGATGCTTAACTTCCCATGGAAATACAACGTTCCCTCTACGTAAGGACAAAAATCTAATCCGAAAAAATGAAATTCAATGCACAGTGCATGGAGAGCAGCAGGGTCAAGCAAATTGAATATAAAATACATTACTGTGCATCACAGTTAAAGAGTGTAGGGTTAATAACAACAGAGGCATTAACAATTAGTAATGTGATATTTAAAAAATATTTATATGACTCTAATGTGTCATACCAAATAAATATCACTGCACAGCACTGCTGTATCACAGACACAGCTTCTGATAGGTCTGACCTAGGGCTTCTTTTGGGGTTTTCTGTGCTACCCCTGAAAGTGGCAAGGCAGGAGATGCTCTAGGAGACAGCAGAAAAAGTACATCTGCCTCACTCAATTCCCAAAACAGAGCTTGATTTACACAATGGAGCCTTGGTTATACTCAGGTTATACTCAATCCCTTCATGGAATACAACATTTTAGAAGGATCAGGAATGGGGTGTGTGCACATTTTCCTTACACACACAGAGGACAGTCCCTGGAACACATCAGAGTTATGAAATTACCTGTAAGACTGTTACTATTTAGATGGTCCTTAGGCAAAGACATCATTTTGGCAGGAAGAGGAACTATCACTATTTTCTGGAACGATGTTAAAAACAGCCAGTCAAGACTTTTTGCAACACAGGGCAATAAATCTGGGGTTTCCTTGAATGAACCTGGTGATTGCTTTGCTTATTACACCAAGGTAAAATAATATTGCAATCAGCATTTGGATGGACTAAGGATTGAACTCGTAATTTTGGAAAAGTGTAGACTTTTAAGTTAAAAGTTCGTTTCTGAAAGCTCATCCATCACTTTTAGATGACAGGGTACAATATCAAGGGTCTCCAGTGCCCACCATCAGCAGGTCACTGTCTGTAATGTGTGCCATTAAAAATCAGCATTCATCAGAAGTTAAAGCAGCATCTGAAATGACACAGGCCTTTGTCTTCTGACTCTGTAGAAGCTAAGATATCCCTCCTGAAAGGAAAGTCTCTGAGCTTCTGCACCCACACCACCAGCTGGAGCAGGATGGGCACCCTGGGCAGCTGTGGGCAGGGCTGATAAGAACCCCTTCCCAACAGGAGCTACCCCTGGTTCTGAGGGGACACACAGAGGGCTGGGTGGGACACAGACAGGGCTGAGCTCACCTATTGTGTTGGCTCTGGCCGAAGGACTGGCTAATGTTGCTGGCACGGAGGACTTTAGTGAGCTGGCCCCACTGTTTATTCTCAGAGCTGGCATGTGAGGAGAGGTGGGGGACGTGGGAGATTTGCCATCAGATGTCTTGGGTTTGGCTGAAAGGTTCAGAGGCTGGGCCACTTCATCCTGTGGAAGCAGAGGAGAAAGAAATGTTATCACCCAAGTGCTGCTGGCACAGCTCTGCCCAGCCAAGGCAGGGGCTGCAGCTCCCATGGACCCAAACCTGAGAGCTGCTATCACACACATGAAGATCAAATGTGATACCAGCTTGTCACTCCAGCTTGGAACTGCAGTGACTGATAAACTGGAAAATTAGTGTGACATGATCAGAGAACATCATCCACTTGGTCTCTGAAGAAATTATTCCCATTCACAAGACATTCGCTTCTATCATGAAAATAAAGAGCAATTTTATAGTTATATTTTATTTTGGATCTTATATTCACTAATGAAGAAAAAACTGAAGACCATCTTCACTTAACACTCAACCACCACTAACCAAACTGGGCAAACAAGTGAATAGGGGTTCAGTTCGTTTTTTATGGGGTTTTTTGTTTTTTTTTGGTTTTTTTTTTTTGGTGTGCCTTTTCTTTGGTTTTTCTTTTGTTTTAACTGGTATTTTCCCCTGAACTTCCCAGATTTATAATCCCAAGCACAAAAACACGATAGGAAATCAAACACTTCTCTTCCACCTTATCAAGCCCTGACACAATAACCTGGGTAATTCTGCACACACCCCCAGATGTTTTTATCTGGTGCAAAGCTGGACTTCTGGATTTCAGCAATGATTATTATTATGTGAAAATAGAAAAATTGGGTGACATTTTTTGCAGGGTAATGGAATTATTCCTAAACCTGGCTTGATTACAGACAAGACTGACAGACAGTGCTATAAAAAGCATTAAAATGCCAAGTAATGTATTTTTGTTTGACCAAAGTAAAATACAGTAAGAAAAAGAAAAAAAAAACAACAGAGAAGGGAGAAAAGGATTTTCAACAAGGGGAACATTTTAGAAGTGATTTTAACTGACTTTTAAATAAGCAGAACTAATGGATGTGATATTAGATCAAATCATCACATAATAGCTTGGCTCTTGTCTGACACTGTGACTTAGGGAAGTCATCCTTTAGCTGCAAGGAGTGCTTCACAGACAGCTGGGCTCCAGCTCTAGGCACTGGGAAACTGATTCTGGCCTCCCTAAATTGTAACTACATCTAGTTTTATAGAATTATTCCTGACTTACTTACAACAGTGCAAAGCTGAGTGAGATTAGACTCAGCTTTTGGTTTTTGTGAGCTTTTTTTTTTTGGTGTTTGAGTGTTTTACTGTTATCACCAAAGTCTCTGTGACTATCATGTAACAGTGATTCTTTTCCACACAGGAAAGAAGGAATTTTACAGCTGCTATTGCTCATGGAACTACGATGGAGATGTCTCCAAACATAAAGACAAATCTACAAATCTCTGTCATGCAACTTTTCCATTGCCTCTGAGCAAAGCACCTTTGTTATATTTGATTATATTTCTACATTTGGCTATATTTCTACAGTTTTGCGACAGTCATAGCAGATAAACATTATCAGAGGCATAGTGGACAAAGCTGTCATCCTTAAAGTGATGCTGAAGCCATCCTAGAGGCAACTTGTGCATAAAATGAATGGGAAAAAAATCACTGCATAGAATTGCCTCAGGAGCCTACATACTACACTCCCAGAAGTGAATTAGTTACCTAGATGGCAGAGTTCTGCTGATCTTCCAGGAGATTTAGGCTGCAGGGTTCAAAATGTCACCAGTAAAACTGGTATTTGACATTTTTAGAAGGGATTTGTTACTTTACGGAAATACAAATCCATTGTAGTAGAATACAATAGATAAAGATAAAATTAGAATAAAATAAAATACCAGCCAAATGGAAGGAGATTTGTTTTGCTGCTCCCCTGATTTCAATTAAAAAATAAAGAAGTCTCACAACATTCCAACTGTAGTGTTGTGAAATCGGTACTGAATTAGTTGCATTGAAGTTTGGAGTACAAATGAGCCAACAAACCCACCAAAGACAGTGACCCTGTGCCAGAGAAGGATCCCTGAACAGCCAAGCCATGTATTTATCTGGAACTCAACCTGAGCAGCAAAGCAAACCTGCCCACAGACCTGCTCCCACTCAGCCCAAGAGGGTTTGGTTTCCATGCACGTTGGATTCTTGACCTCTGCTGAAAGTCTCACCAGAAGGGGCTGATCTGTGTCAGCTATGGTGCAGAAAGCTGCAAGGTGCTCTCTGCCCAGAGAAATCTGGCAGAGCAGCAGCAGCTCAGGAGCAGCAAGTCCTGGTGGGGATGGCTCTCACCATGGCAAAGGCAGCGTGGGTTCCAACCCACATCCCCATTTGAAAGGCTTCTTCAGCCTCATCCTCCATCCCTCAGCCATCCTACCCCTGTAAAGCTTATTTCCTTCCCTCCTCTTGCTCCCTCTCCCTTTTCTCAGCTCTTCTGTTCCCTTTTTTTCAACCTGGTGTGAAGGCAAGGTCCTGCCCAAGTCCACTGCTCCGGGGTGGTTCTGATCTCGTTTAATGCGAGTGGTTTTTCCCCACTGTAGGCATCAAGCAATGAGGCTGTTTGTGTTGCAACTATTCCTGGGAGTAAGAATGCTCCTCTTCATTCAAGTCAGCACAGCCTTCTCTGAAGCCAAGAAATATAAGGCCTTGTGGAAATAATAGAAGCCGACAGCTCCAGAGCTGATAAATGTCATTCCAAATTGCCCCTTCATTCACTTTCATTGTGTGCTCAGGCTAATGGTAAATTAATCGGAGGTCACAGAAGCTTGCTTCTCATAAAGGAGGATAAGTAAACAATTTTCAGCTATTATATATATTTACAAAATGATACTACTTCACTGTTTGGTCTTCATAACATTTTTACTTCTGTTATTTCCAAGAGCATTCTCAAATCCTCGCTGGAAGTCAAATGCATTAAAAATCCTGCGTTGCATCAGGATTTGGTAATAACTTCAGTCATTTCCTTTACAATAGTGGAACTACACTGATTTATTCCAAAGGACTCTAAAAAATATCTGGAGGACAAGTAATAACATACAATTGTGCTAAGTGTGAAGATGATTGTTAGGATCTTCACTCCAGCCAGTGAAACAAGTTACTCTTGTCCCTTTCTGCAGCCATCAATTCAGAATCCTCCGCTCTTCCAGCTTAAACCAAGAACTGTGCTGTCTTCATTACTGATCTGAGCCTGTGTAACCCCAATAAGAATTAGATGCTAGTCCACCTTTATTTTTTAACTATAAAATCTCCCAGCTAACATTCTGACACATTACAGATTAGCAGAATTTTCCCAATTATGCCAGACTGCTCAGGCAAGTAAGAGACATAAAAGATAAAGCCCAGATGTAGCCTCTTCCCTTCAGGTAGATGGTATCTTTCAACAGCCAGGAGACTTGATTTTATGCAGTGGATCACAGAATCTAGGATTACTCCCTGCATTCAGTTTTTATTAGAGAAAGCATTGATTGGTCCCTGCCTTTTTTTGAAATGCAGCTATTCTAAGATGACATTGATAAGGTGGGTTTTTTCCCCAACCCAAGGATTTTTTAAAGAGTTAAAGTCAAACATTTATTTATATATCAGCCAAAACATTAATGCTGAGACTAGAAGACGTTAAGACCCAAAAGGCTTGTAATAATATAAACACAAATGCGATGAAAATAAAGTATGATCTTGATTAAAGGTTATGAAATGCCTCTTTTAAAGTAGCACATTTGTCTTAGAAAACGAAATACACACAGGCACAAAATAAATGTAGAGAATAAAGCATAAGCAAAAACACAGGAAGAGGGGCTAATGAAGTGTACCCACAGAAAGCAAAGCGCTGGCAAAGAGATTCCCATCCCCTGCATCACAGCTGGGTCACAACAGTTGCTGCTTTAGGGAGAACTGATTTGCTTCCCAGGACTGGAAGATTCATTAACCAAAACTTGAATTCAGGGAACTTTAAATTCTTGATTTTCTCTAGGTTTTTTTCCCAGGTTGTATCTAGGTATTTGAGGAAAGAAAGAACCCTCCACCTACACCAGAATTTGGGGGTAAGTAAAATATCCATTGAATATTTTACTTGAGTATTTGGGGGTAAGTAAAATATTCATTTGAATATTCATTGAATATTCAAAATATTCAAAATATTTTGTAGCTTCACTCAACCTGGATTAGTATAACTCTGAGCTGTCACACTTCAAACTTCGGCCACAGAAAATCTCCAAGTTCAAGTGCCTGACATGCCACACAAATGAAATGCTGCTGGCAAGCTGAGTGTGGATCACACTGCTTTTAAAGGTTTGCTTGGTCCTTTGAAAGGTAAAATGCTATAGGTTAACACAAAATGCTCATTAACATGGCAGGAAAAGTGAAAGAGGGGGAAAAGGAAGGGATTTGGCCACAGCCAGGCAGGGACAGCAGCAGAGCTTCAGAGAGACCCAGGAATTCTGACTCTCAGTCAGCAGCCTTGGAATATCTGGCTGAAATGATGTCTTTGCTAATCTTGCCATCATGCTGTCTCTATTTACTTCCTCCTAGGATAAAAGGTTAATTCATCTCCACGGAGAATAGATATGGGAAAAGAAGGGGATAAAATCTGATTTGGAGAAACTCTCTAAACCATTTATTAAAAATGGCACTATTTCAACACCAAGAGCTGAATAAAAGGCTGATATCCCACATGAATAAACCAGTCTAGAGAATGGAAAGGGGGGTGGGGCTGGTGGTGAGGAACCCAGACAATTCATTAGGGTTTGATAATCTCACTCCTGTTCACACATTTTAAGGGCAGTGCACTATTAAAACACAGCCACTGAATTACTCTACTGTCCTTTAAACCCGAGTGCTAGATCCCACTGTGGCACATGCTGCAAGCCCAGGTTGCAGGGTTTATTACAAAACCATCAACTGCTCTGGGTATCATCTGACTGGCAATACAAATGTGCTTAAATGACCTGGCTTAAGCACAGCCCAGCCTGCTCTGCTAAAGAGGCTTTTCATGACCTCTGGGAACACATTCACCACGTCTTGCTGCCTATTTAAATGACCTTGACAGTACAAATTACAGCCAAATGAGTCAGAAATAAGAAGCCAGGGAGGGGGGGGCTTCTACAAGATTGCCTCTGCCACCTCAACAGAAACAAAGCCTCATTCCCCCACCCTGGTTCTGTTTCCTGGAGATCTTAATTTCAATAGAAATGCAAAATATGGAGCACTCACTGGCATGTCTGGGGCAGAAGACAATGATGCTATTGTTGCCCACTGAACAATGCAGCCACTCAGTGGCTTATCCAGACTCCTGCTTATCCAAAAATGTCTAACCAATATAAGGAACCGAGCTACAACAGCAGAGATGCAAAGAAAACCCTCTGGAATCAGTGTCCCTCAGGAATACAGCTGTCCACACACTCACACAAAGACACTGGCAGCTTCCTTCACCTCCCCTGCTCCTGGAGCCACTCATGGTGGAACTATCAGGAGTGATAATAAGGAGCCAAGGGGTAAAGGCAGTTGTGAACCATGTTGTATAAATGAATCATGCTGCTGATATTATCCTCGCTGATGAAATAATTGTATTAAATTAAGCAGGGATGTTCACATGACAGGATGGGTGAATTAGATAATGCTCATCTGCAGCTGTACCTCCTCCTGCCACATTCTCAAGTTTTGATTAAGAATAATGTGTCCCTTCCTGCAAAGGTGGAAATTTCTCTAACTATGTAGAAAAACACATACGAGACATAAAGCCAGGTATCTTGGTTGTGAGACTGTAATAAACACAGCAGAATTATTCTTCAGGTTCAGAGAAGTCCCTTCATCGTATGCTTGCCCACAAGTTTCAGTAGCAATAGTAGAACCAGACTCTGGTTAGAAAGGAAAAGGCACTGAAGAGAAGGATGAGGGCAGGTATGAGGAAAAACAGTGTTCCTTCCTTCTGGTTCTGCACAGACCTTTACTTCTGTGATGGTGCAGAAAGATCTCTGCCTGGATTTTTTTTCTATATCCAGAGCAGCATTTTTAATTGATTTTTTTTTTTTTTGGTGTTCCTTTGCTGAGTATCTTTTCCTGCACGAGTTTCTCTCAGGAGGCAGGTACTTTCTGGACTCAGGGCATGTTATCCAACCCAAGTTAATACTTTACTGACACTGCCCAAATACTCTTATTCATGGGACTCAAAACAAAGGGGGAAGCTGAGCTGCCTTACACTAGTGACAAATACTCTTTCTGTTCTCTGCTCTGCATATAGGGAACCACTCAATGAATAAATTACTCCCCAAGGGTGATTTACACACTGGGAGGATTGCTGCACAGCTTCCACCCTTGTTCATGGAGAGAAGTGGTGCAGGAGCACAGCAAGGGAATCTGCTCTGTAGCACCTGGGACAGAGGACATCTCCCCCAGTGTTCTTCTGCAACACCAGGGACTCTCAGTGAGGATATCCTGGGACTTCTTCCTCTCAGAGAGATCCCTAACATCCTCCCCTTTCCTTTTTCTCTACAGGAGTGGAGTTGCCAGGAAAGAAGTCAGACACCATAAATTGCTGCCCTTCAAAGCCCAAGCTCTGCTTTTGCCTGCTCTGCACACTGTCACACTGAAAAGCAGAGGGCTGCTGGCTGGTTTGTGTTTAGCAAAGCTGGACGCAGAATTCTCCAACAGATACAGGAAGGACAGAGAGCAGCATGCAGAGTGAGCTGTTCATGAGATGGCAGACTCCTTCCCTCCAGCCCACACCTTTGTGTGTGTGACACAGAACTCACTCTACAGCACCTGTCCTGTCAGGCACAGAACACAGAGGCTGAAATAACAGAGAGAAACCACAAAACTCCAGGATCCCTTTAGTCCTTCTGCTACCCTGCCATGAAGAGTGGGATGTTTCAGCTGCAGGGCAGCCCAAAAGCAGCAGTGTTTAGGGAGAGAACTGCAGTACTGCTCTCCAAAGTCTGGGTCCAGGGATGTCCTGGGACAAAGGATGTCCTCTTGTGCAGCACCTGCTCACACCTCTGCACACAGAACCAGCTCTTTAAAGGTCTCCAGGGAACACTGCACTGGGACCTTGCCCTCTGGGGTCCCGTGGCTGCTTGGCCAAGAGAACACAGCAGGACATGCAGCTGAGCAGAATGAACAGCCTGCTATGTGTTTACTGAAAATGCATTTGTTTAGTTTCACAAATCTTCAGAGACAAATCCTCCAAAGCACACTTGCAGCTCCTGGCTGGCTTTGGACTGTCAAAATGCCCAAGCATCCTTGTGAACTCTGCTGGTAATCTCCACAGACAAATAGCACAATGTGTTTGAGGAAAGCAGCCAGTAGGAGATTTCCAGGCTCATTTTCCTTGAACATGAGTTTTCAGTCCCCACCAACCTCTAGGGAAACCAGATGAGTTATGGATGCTTATCCCAATGCAGACCCAAATTTCAGCATTTGTTTTCATCCACACAGAAGTAAATTACTTAGTCCTATCACCATTATTCTTCTAATTGGGCATTTGGTCTTCTGTTTGAGTGGAACCAGCAGAAGTGAGAGTTGCTCACCACCTTGCTGAGAGGACCCAGGAAGAGCATTTTTAGTACAGCACGAAAATAAACTGCAGGAACAAAGAGCTTTTAGCCTTTACTTGCACCTCATAGAGAAAAACCTCCTTCCCATCTGCATCTCTAAGTGAGTGAAAATTTAACTCAGCAGCCTCATATATAGAAAAGCCCCAGTGAAGCTGAGCAAACCTTGCCAGGCTGGTCCTGAAATGAGAAGGGTCCATGTTGAGTAGGGATAAAACAGGAGCCAGGGCAGAAAGACTATTCACTTGGGATTCTCCTTGTCTGTGCTTCATGCCAAACCTGGGCCCTGCTGTTGGCTTTTTTTGCATCTACTGTTCAGCTGAATTTCTCACAGCACTGCTACACCTGTTTATTTATAATGTTATTATAAGTAATGTTATTTATTAATAACATTAATAATTATGTTATTATGTATATGGTTATTTATTCATGAAGTGCTCAGGTCAGAGGCTAAGCAGGAGGAGTGATTTAGGCACAGGTCAGCAGGGACTGATACAAATCTGCAGGGGAAGATGACAACTGATTTTTCACAATTTTCACCATGAAAATCACTTCACATGCAGTAAAAATCATTAGAGAGGATCACAACATTGTGGGGCAAAGGAAGGGAAAGGGTTCTTCCTCTGAAGACTGCTTCTCCCAAACTGTCCCCACTGAAATATATGGGACCAGTAAAGTGCAGGAGGGGAAAAAAAAAAATCACTTCTCCAGTGTACCATAGGAAATATTAATTAATGAGAGCTTGTAATTACTCTGACAGCTTTTTCCTTATTTTCCAGCTGGGAAGAATAAGGCACAAAGTGGCTGAATGATTTGCCTAATCTCACACAGTGAGTAAAAGCTGAGTCACGAAGAAGAGCAGAGCCACTCTTCTTCCTCAGAGCAGTGTTTGGGAGCTCCTCTGAGACTGCACTGAACCTTCTAAAATGTCCAGCTGCTTCAAAACAAGTTCCAAGAAAAGCAGACAGAGGTCAGACAGTTTGATCTGTGGTTATCTGTTCCTGAAATTGTGCTGGGTGGAAACCGTAGTGCTCTGTGCCCTGGTTAATTTTGGTTTTTTAAGTCCTTTCTGCATAATTCTGAATGTGTGGAGTTGTGTCCTTATTGATGCCCTCTTCCACCCATAACAAGGCTGTTTAGAAATTGAAATAGACATTGGACTGGATTCTGTTGCTGCCTAAACTGAACCTGGAGCCACCACCTTGCAAGGAATAATCCCCATAAACGTTAGGCAGAATGAGCAGCAATAAAAACAACAAACCTGCAAGGATGGGGGAAGACTTGGAAGGAAATAAAACAAGGACCTGCAAAGCCAAACAGCATTACAAACTGGTACATTTTAAATGAACAACAAGAAAACAGAAGCCACAGTGATCAAAGCCTCCCACCTCCTCTCTGTGGTGGATGACACCTTCGCTGGGAGCACACCACCACCTCTAACCCCACACCTGCAAAAGGAATTAATTTCAAAAAGAATACACACCAAAGAGAACCATATCAAAACAAATTAGCAACAGACCCCTCATCCTGCTGTGGTCGGGCAGGAGAGGCAGGGATGCTCACAGTTGCTAAGATTCAGGGGGAAAAAAGACAAAACAAAACCAGCCCTCCCCCACCCCTCAAAAAAAAAAACCAAACAAAACAAACCCAAAAAAACCAAAACAAAAAAACCCCAGCTGTTGAAAACTTTAGAAGAAACAAGTCCAAAGACCTTGAAAGAAAAGAGATTTCAAACAGCTTGGACAACTGGCAGGGGGCTAAGAAATTCCTTTTCAAAAAACACCTGTGTTTTCTGTGACTTTGGATATCACTATGCAGCCTAGGCAGATTTCTCACTAGGAGAGGCAGCAAGAACAGCCCCAGGAATATGCAGTGCAAGGATAATGTACACTGGATTTATATACAGATCCAACTGCTACAAAAATGGCAAAATCTGTTTTGCTATTGTAGCCACGACCTGCTTGACAATTTGGTTTTCCAACTAATAGCTTGTCGAAGGAAAGCTATGAATACAAAGCTCATCTGTCTTTAATGTTTGCATGCCATTGAAAACATCCCAGATCACTAAAATCAAAATGAATTTGCACTTGATCCTGCTGGATATCTTTATGTCTCACCTCCTTTTAGCAGCAAGATGAAATCTAACCAGCAGCTGCAGAAACTGGAGGGAGCTGAAGGCACTCTAGGGAATGCTGAAAGCCAACACACAATTCAGTAAATACTGCACTCAGAGAAGGATTTGTTTAATTCTTGTACCCCATCCACGATCCCATGTGTGGGGTCAACTACTTGAGAGAACATCTCCTGGGAATGGCTGGAATTGTTGCATCCAGGCCTTTTTTAAATTGCTGATCCCTCAGGTCATCCCAAAGAGACTCAGGTACAGCTCCTGACTTTACAACAAACTTTCTCTGTGAATTTGAGTGAGCCACTCCTTACCTAACCTTCTGTGCACGGCCACTAACATCCCTGTGAAGTTACCATAAATGGCACCAAATATAAATCCTAGTGCTCTGCACAAGAGCACATGGCTCAGAAAGCAAAGGGGCACCCCTTTGTCTCAACTCTCCCACAAAACTGGGGACAAGACAACCTTCCACCCATGAAAAGGGTTTATTCCATGCTGGGCAAACATCAGACTTGTCTGTGAAACTGCATGGCAACAGCAACATTTGCAGCCCTTTAAGTTTGGGAACTACTCTTGATGCTATATACTTAATTCTCTCTCTCTCTTCCTCTTCCTATCTATATCTATATCTATCTATATCTATATCTATATCATCTATATCTGTATCATCTATATCTATCTATATCATCTATATCTATCTATATCTATCTATATCTAATCATCTATATCTATATATATTGACCCTACCTGTGTTTATTGTATTTGCTGCTGAATGCAGAAGAGTGCTGAAGAAGTATTCAGCCCCCCTTGGTGCACAAGGCTTCAGATCCTGTTCCTGCTTCACACCAGCAGAAATGAAATCACCATCAGGACCAGAACTGGGGCCAAATTGCTGGCAGGCACAATGAACCACTAATTGCTGGATTCATTAGTAAGACTCATAGTTTGTCCCCATGAGATGCTGAATACTTTCAGCTCCTTTTAAAACCTTGCATCTTAGAAATTAAAATTAACAACAGCAAACTAGTATTTTTGTTACACTGTAGAAACTCAGCAGGAATTTGAAGTCAGATCACAGGAAAGCTAAAATTCCATTATGTCAAATTAGGCAGATTTTTATCTACCCCTTCCCTGTGATTTCTGGAGAACATGCATGCAACCACACACAATAGCTACTCCATGCTGCTCCTCAAGCCTAAACAATTGGTTAAAATAGTTTTTGTAATGCTGACAACTGCCTCACAAAATACCTTTAAAATCCCCCAGCACCACACTATTAAGACCAACCTATTCTTTTCAGGCATAAAACAAATGTCTATTTAAGAACACATCCAAATGCATTTCCATCACTCAGCCAGGGCACTTCTACCTCCCAGAAGCTGACACTGTCAGAGATGGAAAGGGAGACAGGCAGAGAGAAGGGACCTCCAGTGCACCTACTGGCTCCACTGAAGGCAGAGAATCCAGCCCTGGCTCATCTCCAGGAGGTTCAGCTGTGTCAAAGGTTACCCACGAGCCATTTCTTGATGATTCAGAGCTGATGTCTACAGATCTCCTTTTATTTTAATGATGACTTCAATGCAGATGTTGAGACATTCTTTGTCCACACAGAAGTGTATGAGAGGGAAGTTGACATCTTAAAAAAAGAATTCTAAGAGACTGATTTGCTTTTTCTGAACAGGGCCAGCTCTGGGCAGTTTTCATATCTTATCCAGAAGAAAAAGAAAAAAAAAAAAAAAGGAAAAAAAAGCCCCCATCACCCTTTTCTCCTATGCTAAAGCTGCAGTGTTTCTGTGACTTATTCTGGGCACAAATCCTAGAGCACTGACTCAATGTGTATGTCACCAGTTAATTACCATCAAGACAAGACACTGGGGCACTTGGAAAGCACAAGATAATTTTATCTCCTTTATACCAGTAATAACACATATTTACACAGCATTATCTGCTCTGCCTGAGCCCAGAGGGGTTCACAAAGTGAGTCCCAAAGATGCCATCATGGGAATCCTTCCAGCCTGCGCTGAACCATCCCCATTTGGGGTGAGGAGCAGCAGCACAGGAAAGGCAGGAGCAGGACGCACCACATTTGAGATTTCAGATGTCCCACTGCTGAGAGCTGTGCAAATGTGAGATTTTTAACCTCAGCATTCATCTGTGTGTCAGTGTGCACAAGGTCTGTGTGTGTGCATGTGCTGAGTTTTCCTCACCCCAAATTTGGTCTGTGCCTTTACAGAAAATGTTGAAGGTACAGAATATCCACTCATTTATACAAATGAGATATAATTTATACAAATGAAAAGTAATAAACAAATAGAGATAAATTAATTAATTTCAAGGTTTTAATTGCAGACTCTATTTCCTGTGGATATCTGACACTAGGAGGAGAGTACCCAGAAAAGGAAAGAAGATCATTTCAGAGAAGACCAAGAGTATTGGATTTAAGCACAAAAAGGGGTCACTCTGATCTGCAAGCAAAGCAGAAAAAAGCCAAGAGTTTAGATTAGCAGAGCTCAAGATTGACTGAGGCAACCAACAAGCTCAATTCAAAATATATTAACTTACAGCTGTAACCTGGAGCCTATACAGCTCCTAGCATGGCTAAAGATAAAAATAATCAGTGACCTGGAATGACTGCTCTCCCTGAGAGAGCCACCTTTGCAAAGAAGGACATTCACAAGGACCCACACAACAAAAATGCTCTCCAGCATTGCTACATACATTTGTTTTCTCCTAATTGTACACTGAATTAAAGCTGCTTTACTTATGAAATACCTCAAACTTATGAAATACCTCAAAAATTAAAATACTTTTGTAACATCACGACTCTAAATTGAAAATCTCTCTCTGTGCTGCCCCCATCAGAGACGTGGTTTTCCCCTCCAAGGTACTCAGAAATCTTTTATCAAACAATTTTTTCCTAATTTTTTTGTTGTTTTTTTGTTTAACCAGTTCTGGCAATAGCTTATCTTTGCTTTACAAGCAGCAAGGAAAAATGTAGCAAACAGAAACTGAAGTCATTCATTAGCACAAAACGTACACATTGGAATCCACACTGACAGCATTAATGGATGAGGACACGTGAGCAAGAGTGAAATTTTAAACCAGTTTTCATATGGTGGATCCTGTCTCAGCAGCTCGTCTGCCTCTGATGTTCTTTGGATACTCCCTGAATTTTCTCTTTGGATACTACTGAGACACTTTTCCTGGGAGATTCTACACTAGAAAGTCTAATTCTGCTGTGAGGTATTTATGTCTTAGCAGAATTGTCAAGATGAAATCTTCTATCATTTGAGACTCAAAATTAATCCCCCTTTAATAAAAAGTAACTCACAGATTATTTTCTTAGCTGCTTTCTAAGCCTTTGAGATACATTTATACCAATCTCTAAGTTTCAGGCATGACAACATGAAGATTTTTGTTTAAATGAGATTCTTACATACTCACAAGACTTCAGCACCTTGGACCTTAAGGAAGCTCCATTATAAAACCAAAACACGTAGCCACACTGCTTTGAAAAATATGTGTACTCCAAAATGATGCTTTCCACTCAATGTCTCTGAATCCCTCTTTTGCAACAGCTCATTTTATACTGAACAATTCAAACTGCCTTCTGTACAGCACATGTGTAGTTCTGAGAAACCTGAGTGAAAAGTTGCCAAGCACTTCATGTAAATCTAAAGTTAATACTAATCCAAAAGAAACTCTCTTGTTGAATTTGAGAAGAAAACTGATTTTTCCACTCTGCTGCTAAATTTTGCTTCTTTTCAGATATCCACAGCTACCAGGGATTAGAGATTAAAATGTTTCAGATTAAAATATTTTTGGAGCTCCCTTGTTAGGTGATTATCATTCAGGAATCCTTCCTGCACGACGCATTTCCCTGCTGCTTCCTTCGAGCTGCATTCTGTCAGAGCATGTCAGGAGGAGCTAATTTCAAATCCAGCATGCAGTGTGGATACAAACCCTTGTGCAGACAAAACAAGCAGTTTCTGTCAGACTGATCACACTGGGACTTCATTCCACCACCTCAGAAATTCCCTTCCTGTGTTGAAAGGAGTTGTACATTTGGTAAAAGGTGGCTCTGCTGCTGCCACTACACACACCTGCCAACACAGCCTTTGCACTTTATTTTGGCTATTGGCACACACAGGGAAATGCTCAAACACTTGGTCTGGAGCTGCAAAAGGGAAGACTTAATTCCCTTTTAAGATTTAATTTCCCAGGACCTGAAGAACCTGGTTCCTCTCTGGAGTTATCTGGGAGAGTGAGAGTTCTCTGCTTGGTGCCAAGCTCCCCCTTTAATCCATGAGACAGGGACATTGCTGCACTGCCATCACCTGTGCTCCTGGATAAACACATCCCTGGATTCAGAGACTCTTAACAGCCCAGAGTATGAAAACCCAATCTCTGGAATAAAGGATGGCTAAAAAATCTCTGGAATAAAGGATGACCTCTAACAAGAATTTCACATTCTGAAGGAAACGATACATTAATCTGATATTGGCATAACTCCCTGGTTTGCTATCTGTATTTGACTTAGAGCTAATATTGGCTCCCCATCTTTTCAGGGCTGCTGCACTCAGCAGCCCACAGTGAAGAAGGAACTTCATGTATTTCCCCTCATGGCTGGTTCCCCTTCTTCAGCATAAAGACCTTCTGCTAAATATTTTTTAACTCTCCCCACAGACCAAAGTCACCCAAATGCAAGGAGTATCAGCAAAAACCACTGCAACCAGAAAAAAACAATTTTTTTTCTCTGTTGCATTATGCAGCTCCAGATTGCACGCTCTCCTAAAGCCCTTTAATGCTATTTTTAGGACTTTGTGGACAACTGGCACCATCAGCTCAACAGCTCTCTCAGTAGCATTAAAAACCCTTGACTCTGTGACACTGTTTTCTTATTTGGGACCAATCCAGTCTCCTCTTGCTCTTTCCCATTTCTTAGTTCCAGCTGACAGAAGAAGGGCAGTTCTGTCAGGAAAGCTTCTGAGAATGAATGCTCAGGTATTTCTGAGTAACCTGAATGGGGACCACTGACACAAAACTGATCAGAGCTACTACCTGCTGCCCTCCCCACCAGTTTTATTTATTTATACCAGGTTCAGAAAGCATGAACAGCAAAAAACAGCAGAGAAAGGACACGGTGCCTGCTTTTTACCCCTTGCTCTACACCTCTGCTCTCCCTGACTGGTTTCTGAGGACCTCTCTCTCAGAAATAAAGCAGTCTTGCTTGATACTTGTGTATCTCACTTCTGCTTTGCCATCAGAGATTTTGTAAGGTTTTTTCCCCTTTTTGTTGTATTTTCTTCTGAGTTTTCACTGTAAGGAGTGCCAGCTGAGCCTGACAAGGGTTAATTGCCTGGCAGCTCTGCTGGTGAGGCCACGGGATCAGGGAAGAGGAGCTGTGGACAGCTCATCCTAGGAGCCCCTCCACATATCTAATTTATTTTTAGGAAAGTAAGGAGGGCTGTTAGGCAGCAGAATGCTGTGCAAGGCCCTGCTGCTGCTGTTTAGATGCTGCTATTAACATTGCTTGTATTGTTTGGAGCCCATTTGCAATTTTAGAAAAGCACCTTAAGAAGTTCCATTAATACTCATCATTTCCCTGTGCTCCAGCAAATGGTTTAAAAAGTCATTGTTTATATGCCTGCATGTCAGATACAGGCAGGAGAGCAAGGAAGAGGAAAACAACTTCAAAGATTCTGTCACCAGCTCCCCATTTTACTATTTAGGATCAAAAGCATGGGCAGCAAAGGAGAGAGGCTCCCAGGTAAAGAGATTATTAACTACAAGATGGGCAGGGAGCCTGAAGAAAAGAGCACAGCACAGATGAGCTTACAGCTCCCTGCTCATCACTGCCTCTGCACTGTAAACTTTCCCTTGATTATCTTACAGCTATTTCTGACCTGTTTGATGCTCTGGCAAGGGGATTGGGAAATGCAATCACTGGAAATGTTTTGGATGTACTGATGTATAATATTCTAGTGCTAATTGTTATTCCGGTGCTGAAAAGATTAATAGATTAATTTAGCAAGGATTTATTTTTTTAAATCAGTGGCATATGAAGAATTGTGTCCAGCCTGGAAACTCTCAAAAATAGAAGAGCTTGCAAATGCTGGAGATAAAAGTTGTGTAAATATAGCCCAGTCTTTTATCAGGGATGCTGTGTCTTGCATCACTTCAGTGAGAACTGCTGTCCTTCGTTCTAAAATACCTCAGTAGTCTACTGAAAATGAGGATGCCTGAATTTCCTGTTGCTTGGCATTCAGGCATTCAGCAGCTCTGAGCTCTCCAGCCACTGAAGAGGACAAGGACTGCCATCAGTACACGGGGCCTAATTGTGCTGTGGGTTACTTCCAGACAGGTTCCTCTTCTCTGCTCTTCAGGGATAAGAATTTGTCCCCCTCCAACACAATCACCTGTACACAGGCATTTTATCAATTTAAATTAGATGCTTTCCATTCGCATGTTCAAAAATAGCAGCTCTGAGGGCACAAGGAGTCTGTATGTCCACTTTTCACCAGGCTCCTCCACACTCAGTCATGTGGCAAGTGAGTGATGCACATAATGGGGACTAATGTTTGCCCAAGATCTCTCCAGGATAAAATTCCACATTCTGCACCATCATATGAAAGGGAGAGATGAGAGGAAGGGTGACAAATGCACCCAACTTAACAGGGTTGCTTAGGGTGGCCATTGAAAATGAAGTTCAAGTAAAAAATTTGCCTGGAGTAGAATCAGAATTATCATGGAGATGATACAGATTTTACTGTTTTAGGGCCTGTTTTCTTATTTCCTTCAGATAAGAAAATAAGGAAAAGGAATTTCCTTTTCTTTTTTTCCACTATATTTTCATTAAAAAATCTTTCCTACCAAAACTAGGTAGTCTCATCATCAGTTATGGCTGGGACAGGAAAATCCACAACCAGCTCCCCACAGAAGGAGTTCTTCTGGAGAGAACCAGAACACTTCTGGGCCACCTCCAGGCCCATCTGCACAAGCACCAGAACTTTCAAAGGCCATTGAATTGCTGCCCATAGGCGACACAAAGGAAATTCCATCCAAAGTGTTCACTTTGGTGATCAGATAATGTGATCAGATAATGTGAAACTAAAGCACCCTCTTCAGTTAAAGACTCAGATCAATATTTCTCTGAATATTGCAGCTGAGGAGAATCTGACTGTGTGTATCCAGCTGCTCAGTGCTGCTCCTGCCTTGTCTGAAACACATTTCCCTTCCTTGTCACAACTCCCAGGTGCTACTGCAGAACATCACTGCCAGAATATATAGAATAGAACAAAAAATTGATTTGGACAATCTGAGTGCTCTTGTCATTGATGGAGACACAAGTGGGAGTAGGGTTAGGGCTGAGGCCACAGCAAGGTTAAAAGAAAAGTGCCCAGGAATTCTCTCCTGTCACATTTCACACTGAACTGCTGCTGTTTTACAGCAGATGCTACAGACAATACACTGTGCTCCACTAAACAGGGGGAATGTTTAGCTGCATTTACAAGCTGCACTGACACCTCATTCTAGAACTACTGCACTTGAAAGGCTCCATGGAAAGGGCCAGAATATTGCAGTGTGCAGGCGCTAGATGCTGTATTTATCCATGCCACATAAAAAGCCAGACACAAAGGCAGGAATGAACAGGGCCCTGACCATTTACAGGTGGGGGTGAAGCTGCTGTGCTCAGGCAGGTATGAACACCTGATCTGCAGGCACTGAGAGGTGGAGCTGCTGTCCTTGTGCAGGTATAAAGCACCTGATCTGAGGGCACTGAGGGCTGGAGCTATCAGGTGGGAGCCCTGGTGGCATGGCACAGCTCAGACAAACACAGTGCCTATAACACTGCTCTATTTTATCTTGTGCTTGGCCCTGTACAAGCAAGAGGCTTGAAATGACTCCTGGGAGGGGCTGGGAAGTTGTTCTGCCTGGTCTTTAGCTGCACCTCTGCCTGCCCTCCCCACGTGGGAGCAGGGCAGCACGGGGGCACCGGCACCATCACGGGCAGGCTTTGGAAATGCAGGCCAGTGTGGCAAAGCCCAGAGCTACCTGCCTTTCAGGGCACGAGGAGGAGGAGGAGGCTGGGATGTGGATGGTGTGATCAGCACACCGGCTGTCTCTGAGCGCTCCAGAAGAAGCTGTGCTGAAACCCATTTCCGCAAGACGCGCGCGCCTCTCCTTGGACGGCCTCCACAGCTCTGCTCCTTCCCTCAGCTCTGCTGGCAGGCTCTCCTCCTTGGAAGAGTGCACAGCCCCAGCTCGGGCTCCTCACCAAGGCTGCCAGAATGTGTGCAGCACGCAGAATGGCAGCCCCTCTCGTGGCTCCCCGAAAGGCAGAGCCTGGAGAGGGACGGGGCTCTCCAGGTCACAGCTGCTGCAAGGAGAGCAGGGCCAGCCTGTGCTCAAACACTGCTGGGGCCACTGATAAAAGCCCTGCCAGAACAGGAGTTGCCAAGGTCTTAGAGGAGTTTCAGGGATGTTTTCGAGTCTTACTAGATTTAAAGGATGATCCTTGGCAAACTCCCCCTGATGCTTCTCAGCATTTCTAGAGCCAACAGTTGTTCCATCTGCTGCTGAGGCTGACTTTGAAGAATCCTTGCAAAGAGCAGCACACTAACTTTAACACTACACGAGAGGAGAAAATGCCACAGCTTTTCAGAAGTGACCTAGATGTTTGCCAGTAGCTTGACACACTCTCAGGTGAGGCTGTCTCCTTGTCTCCAAACACTCGAGGGTATTACCAAAGCTGTGCCAGTGTAAACTGTGGGCTGAAAACAGAGATTCAGTAAACAGCATCTACTGAAAGCTATTCTAAGGCATTAACTATTCCTCTGATGTACAGTACGAGTGAGAAAGATCACCACAAACTAACTTCAGGAACCAAATAGCTTATGGGAATTTAAAAAAAATAAATCAAAAAAAGTCTGTGAAACTCAGGACATATTTCGCTGACGACAGTTAGAAAAAAAATACATATAAAAAATCAGCAAAGAAAATAAACTTTTGGAGCTGTTGAACACAAAAAAGCTTTGAAAAAGCAAAGAAAGGTCCACACAGACATCAAGGAAGGTGTTTAGCTCCAATACATAAGCCTCAGTTTCTGCCATTGTGATGGATTTGTCAATGTGTTTTCTGAGCCAGGCCACTGCACTATTGTGTAAGCCTTATTCTAATTGCTGTGGGCTCCAGAAAGGTTTCTTTACCGTTTAGTATGATAAATAACTGTGCTCCCAGGCTGGGTTCAGAGCTCAGAGCAGCACTGGCCCAGCAGCCCAGGCAGGTCAGGTGCCCTGAGTGCAGCTCCCACCTCGCTGCTGCTGAGGACAGACAGAGGGATGTGTCTGTCACACACCATTACCATTAGAACAGAGCCTTGTTCTTTTATCCCAGCTGAACTCCCGGCTCTCTCAGCAGGAATGCTAAGTGAAATCAATGTCTGGGATTTCCAGGCTGAGCTGGGAGGTCACAGCCACTCTATCATTTCTCAGCATTATCCTCTCTCCTTCCCTCGCGCTCTCTCCCAGCCTCCAACTGGCACACAGCAGATTGAAAACAGCATGCAGCACAGGACTTACTCTGCACAATTCTACAGCCTTTTGGAGCCCCCTTCCTTTCCTTCTGGCCCACTTTTTTAGCTTATTTTTGCCCCCCCCCCCGCCTTTGAAAAATAAGTTCTGTTTGTCTCCTACGGAGCTGCAAGCTAAAGGCACTGGAACAACTAAAAATACAAAAAAGCAATAAAACAAAGGAGAGAACAGAACTGATCTCGACAGCTGCCAGTAAAAATGGTTATGCTCAATGTCACCAGCAGATATGGCAGGCCTTGGAATCCTGCAATTGCCACAAAATCCACACTGTGCCACTCAGATCTCCTGAGACACTCTCCTGCTGCACAGGAGAAGCAAATTCAACCCTGAGACTTTAAGTGCAGGAGATCTACAAGCTGCCAGCCACACACATGACTCCCCCTCTTGTAAAATGCACAAACTGGGTAACCAAACACTTTTTAGAAAACCCAAAAATCTACAATCAAGTATTGCACAGCTTGGTGATTTCTTCCTCTAAGAGAAGAGGCCAAGCCAAGGAAAAGCCACAGGAAGTCAGAAACTCTGCAGTAAGGAGAGAGAAAAGAGACAACCTAGAGCTTGATTCATCAACACAGCAGCTCCTGATTTCAAGCCATGTCTCTCATTCCCTGAACATGTATCTCACTGGGTTGACAATGGTATTATTTATTTGTCTGGTTATTTTTAATCTGTGCTGCTTTACTGTTGGGGTACAAACAAGACACTGCTGTCAACTCAAGGAATCTCTCCTGACATGATGAAGGACATGGACAGCATGCTGGAGGGCACTAACAAAAAAGAAGGACACATTTTTTACCCAGCTCTTGCTGTCACCCACAAAGGACTGCTTTGTCCCTGTTCCTTAGCTGAATTCTTCCCAGATGTTTCATCAATGTCCTCCCATTCCAGGGGGACACCCTGCCACACTCCTGCAGCCCAGAGGCCCAGGCTGGGTACAGTACCTTGCTCTTGGGAGGAGGGCTGGTTGTGCTCTTGTCTGTGTGGATGCTGGTGGGGGACACGGCAGCACCAAGGCTCCCCTGGGCAATGCCAGGGATCTTGCCTCCTGGAGACACCTGCATGGCAGCGAGCTGGGCAGCATACAACTGCTGGGAGACAGAAACAGAGAGGAGAAAACATGGGCTGGGGAGCAACACAGCACAGAAACCAGCAATAAATACATAAATAAATAAAGCATCTTCCCAAAACTTCTCCCACGGCAGAGAAAGGGTTTTCCCTCCAACGGGCATTTTTTATTTAGCAGTTGTGTGTCTGAAGACAAGTGTCACAGGCATCTTTTATGAAAAATCCTTCCCTTAGGATCTTTCCTCCTGAGAAGCTGAGAGGCCTCAGGAACAAAATGTAACCAATGGTTATCTGCTGCTGTGAATGCAACAGGTGCATCTGGGATTGGGCTCACGTGGTTGTTTCTAATTAATGGCCAATCACAGCCCAGCTGGCTCGGACACACAGTCTGAGCCACAAACCTTTGTTATCGTTCTTTCCTATTCTATTCTTAGCTGGCCTTCTGATGAAATCCTTTCTTCTATTCTTTTAGTATAGTTTTAATGTAATAGATATCATAAAATAATAAATCAGCCTTCTGAAACATGGAGTCAGATCCTGGTCTCTTCCCTCATCCTGAGACCCCTGTGAACACAGACATCAATTGTCATCCTCACTTTTGTGACTCATTCCTCCAGGGATGAAGAGAGGCATCACTATGAGAAGTGTCCCAGCTCCCCTGTGTGCCCAGGGACTCAGGGCAGGCACAGAAGCTGATCCCCATTGCCTGAGCTGCTGGGCCATCCTTCCTTTCCTGAGACAGCCCAGGCACACCAGCATTCCCACCAACAACTGCACCAGGCCCCGGGAAGCTGCTGGGTGTGATGGTTCTGGGCTTCCATTTCATGTTTCTTTATTTTACTTGCTGTGTTTTCCCTGTTTCTTTATTTTACTCGCTGTGTTTTCCCTGTTTTCCCCCAGGCTGTAAGGTGTCTGGGACAGGGAATGCCAAAATTGTATTTAGTAATTACTGCAGGAGTCCACTCTCAGTTGAGTTGTGGGGAACCACTAGAGTCAATATAAATATACACATATATTGATATGTGAATAAAGTGCTGTCCATTAATTATTAGAAGCCCCAATTAAATCTAAGAAACCTTAGATAGATGCAGATTTGATCTTTGCATCTATCTAAGAAACCTTAGATAGATGCAAAGATGAAATAAATACTAGGAAGGAATTTTTCCATGCAACAGACTAGAAGAAAACCTTATTTTCAGGTGAAAATATGGAGTATGTGAAATTTCAAATGTATGCTTTACTCTCACTTCAGGGATGGACATACCTGAAGAGAATGAAGCACACAGTATGGTGTGGAGTAACCTGCAAAGAGGGGTGAAACAAAATCTATAAAGCCTTCATTCATGCTTTTTAAAACCTTCTGTCCTCCTGTTATCAGATTCAACATCTCACCTCAATCTGATTTATTTTGAGAATTAAAACCAAACATTCAATAAAATTTTATAAAAGGTCCCTTGTTAGAGTCCTCTCTTAAAAGTCTCTGTCTGCAACACAAACCAACTATTCTACAGAAAAAGCAGTATCAGGCCCAGCTCTCAAAGGAAAAATATGTGTTTATGAAATTGCAAGGGTCTGAAACCTATTTAACCAGGAAGATTGCTCCTATTACAAAAAATGGAAAGAAATACACAACAGGCAGCACATTTCTTAAAGTCTTACTGTTTTTGAGCTTTTGCATTGTTGAACTTGTCTATTCATATTTAAAGTTTCAGGGCATCTCCAGCCTGTACCCAAGGAAAGGGCAGTGGTGACCAAGTGCTATGAAACAAGATGGCTAAATGACAATAATTTGTAATTCATTTAATGGACAAACTGAACTCCAACAAAAGAATATTTCTACCCCTGCTTCTCTAATGGCATCAGATTTCGGAACAATCAATAAATCTCTGCAGAAATATTAAACTATCACCTAAAATACATCTGAAAACATGCAATATTGCACATGGGCAGGGGTGACAAAACATAATCATTTTGTTATAAACAAACAATAGATGTTACTTTTTAATTGCTTTTTCAGAAGCCCAATTCTGTCTTCCCAAAGAAGTGTTATGTACTTTTTAAATTCAAAATATTACCCTTATTTATTATGTATAGCAAAAATGAACCTACTTAAAGCTGTGGTGCTTCACTGATTACAAGGGAATGCCTTGGCCACAATAAAGCAGTCAAGACCCTAGAGATAAGAAGTCCTTACATCCTACACAGTCATGAAACCAAGACCTCAGAAAATGCAAGGAAAACAATGTTATTCTCTATCACACTGGTAATACACTGGGTTTGAGCCTCTTAATTTTTACTCTCTGTAGGGTATAAGGACTTTTTATCTATAGGACTTCTTATCTATAGGGCCTTGACTGCTTTATTGTGGCCAAGGCATTCCCTTGCAATCAGTGAAGCACCACACTTTGGGCAGGTTCATTTTTGCTATACATAATAAATAAGGGTAATATTCTGAATTTAAAAAGATATATAATGCTTCTTCAAGAAGGCAGAATTGGGCTTCTGAAAAAGCAATTAAAAAGTAACATCTATTGTTTGTTTATAACAAAATGATTATGTTTTGTCTCCCCTGCCCATGTGCAATATTGCATGTTTTGTTAATCTTTTCTCATTAACCTCTTGTGAAAATCTGCAAGGAAGCAAAATCATCAGAACAAAAGCATAATATGATGCACTTTAAAATAAGTAGGAATTATTGTTAATTTTTTAATGCTGTCCCTCTATTTTTAAGGTATTAAACAAAAGAAACCCTTTCTCCCTTGGCCACCACCTAAACCATTTATAATTCTCCCAATATATTGAGCGGAAACATTCAGCTGAACTCTGTGAATGGACCAAGAGCTCTTGGCTGGATGACTCTGCAGCACACCAACAGCAAAGCCCTGAGGTGAGGCCAGCTCTGGAAACTTTCCCCTTGGGCATTGTTGTTCCATGTTAACAATGCTCATTACTGCTCCGAGGCTACACTCAAAATGAATTCTTGTTCCATTAATACAGAAAAGGAGAATGAGATTTAATAGCAATTTTCAAAAGGGTTGAACAAAGTGCTAGCAATTACACAGGCAGGAATAGTTGATTCAAGCACCTATAGGCATTTGGATTACAGCATTATCTCTTATTAAAATATTTTTATTAGTGAACAGTGGAGATTAAGAGCTGTTCACAAAAAAAACCCCATAGAGACAGACAGGTGGTAGGGGGAACTGAATCAGTGACTGCAATAAATTTGTTTCTGATAAAGTGTTTTTTCAGTGAAGATATCACTGTGATGAATTTACAAATCACAGCCCCCGAGTGTCTGAACTGTTGACTGATCCACCACTTCAATTTCTCAATTTCTTTGTCATTCCAAGACCCATCATTAAAAATATACACATGAATGGCCTTGCTCTTTGTTTTTTTTGGTTGGTTTTTTTTTTTTTTTTGCATAATCAGGGGTGGGAGGAGGGAATGGTATAAAATGAAACTCACTCGGAATACATGAATTTCATTTTTCTTTATCTCAAATTTATACTTACATAAGGCATGAAAACTTAGATTAAGGCAAAAATAATTTTGCAATTCTGCCTAATTTTGAATCTGCTCAGGTGGTTTTTCAGTTGGAAAGGAAAGAAGAATTCACTGAAAACAAACATTTGATGTACATCCTACTGTGAGACAGGTTTTTATAATTACTGGCAACATAGATAAAAGCTACAGAAATTAGAATTAAAGCTGCACTCATTAGTGATTGGTAGCAATGCTTACTAGATATTCTACCAAAGAAAGTTCTTTATTTACATATTTGAAATGCCAGATTTTATTTTTGTCTGAGTTTCCTTCTAAGACTGTTAGTCAAACATTTCAAAGGGACAGGGTAATTTGTACATCCAAACTTCAGCAAAGGCTTCTAAGCGCCCCTTGCTTGCATCCAACGGGAGATTGTCAGAAAACAAAGATAATATTGAAACACAAGGACAGCAGGCTCCTTTAAAAACTCACCAAAGAACACATTACAAGGTGAATTTGCTAGCTTCCACTTTGGGCTAATTTCAGATAATAACAATAATAATAACAACAATAATAACATATAACATATGTTATTAATAACATATAGAGCTCAGGATCCTGAGATGCACTTAACAGTATTTTGGTTTATTTGGGGATTTACTTTATTTTGGTTTGTTCCGCACAGTTCTGAACACAGCTGAGAGTTATTGCTGCTCCACCTCACACCTGCCTTTATCCCAAACAATTCCCACAAGGAGCTGCCCTCTCCCAGTGCTGAGGTGTGCAGACTCTCTGGGGCAAAGGGCCTTGTCTGCACTAATGCTTCCTTAATTCACCAAGCAAAAACCAGCAAACTGCACCAATTCACCCTAAAATGTGAACCACACAGAGACGAGAGAAAATAGGCTAAATATGGGAACACTGCACTGCTCCTTGCCATGGCCTCAAAACCCAGCTGGCTTCCTTTTAAACTCCCATCCTGGCTATTCTCTGCGTTCAGCCAAAGAGAAGAAGACAGGTAAGTAAATCACACATCAAGGAACAATAATAATTATTAGAAATTTGGGACTGGGCTAGTTAATAAATAATTAATGTACTGCTTCTAATGAGAGAGCATTGGTGACACGTGGAGGAATTCTCTACCCAGAGAAATTCTGACTCATGATGTTTCAGTCAAGATCAGATGTGTTCCATGAAGGTGAACTTTAAACAGGATTTATTGTGCTCAGTAATATTTTACATCTTGTTCTGTCAGGCTAGACAACATAATAGTCTCTCTAGCCTTAAAAAAACCCTGAGACTTAGAAGGAAATGTTGAGGAAAACAAGTTCTCATTAGAAAAACTGTGCAGCATTCACAAAGAGAACAAGGCTCCACTTGTACCCAGGCACAGCCCCAGCAACCACCATCTCTCTCATGTTAGAAAAACATCATTGCTAGAATCAGTGACCACAAACAGGATTCTGGTAGCTGATCTCCAGGGTTCCAGGCTGCAGCCCTTGCTCCTGAGAATAATCCCACTGCAGTCACCAGGCCAAACAATGCTTGCTTTGACTCTAGAACAGTAACAGTGAATAAAGTCAAATATGCATGTGCAATTTATGGCAGCTCTGGGTTTTCTTAGAAACTGGTGTAATTTTGATGGGTAGGACACACATTTTAACTAAAGTACAACTCTGTATTTGTAGGAGCTTCTATGGGAAAGACACCAACTCTAACACCCTCAAACGTGAAGAATTTTCCTTGAAAAGCAGTCCTTAACTCTGCCAGGGGATAAATTCTGTTCAACTATTAGCAAGGTGAGAAGCAGCACCCACGACACAGCTGACAGCTCCTGGTGACACAGGAGGAGTGAAGGAAACTCCTGATTAGAGCCCAGACCTCATGGCTCCTCTGTCCCAGCCTGAGCAAGAAGACAATCCTTCTACAGGATGTAGCTGTAGGAACTTATCAATGGACACTTCCTATCAGAGACCAACAAGATCTGTTAGTCTCTGGGATAAAATATCATTGCAAACTGTGTCTTCGGATTGTCTGCTCCTTACAAGTGAAGAGATTTTAACTGGAAAACTGCCCAAGTGGCCTACATGTTCATACACACCATGTTCACACCATGTGACACTAATTGAAATAGAGTGACTATATGGAGTGCAATTGGAGAGGAAATTTGATAATGTCTTATGGAAAAAGCCTGTTGGATGAAATGCTGCAGATAAAGTGTCCCCTTCGAGGAAAGTAATTAATATTGAACATATTCTAAAATATTAAAAAAAACAAGCTGGCAACAATTTATTCCTTTAGTTTGCTGTGCAGCACCAGAATATAATGTATTATTGCTGCCACTATTATTAATTATTTCTATGCCAATGGACCTTCTTCATAGAAAGAATGGGCAAAGAATGTCCTTACACTAAGGACACCCTTCTGACAGCCTGTTGCTCATGGGGGACACAGCAAATGGCCAGAGGTGATGTGGGGCAGTGCCAACAGGCACGTGCAGCTTCAGAAGGGGCACTGGTTCTGTGAGCTGCATTGCCTTTCTCAGCAGCTACTCCAGCCACAGTGCAGAGCAGAGCTGACTGCTCTGTAATGAAGATGAAGTGCTTGAGTGAGGGTTCCACATGGACACGGCTGCTCCAGCACAGCTCTGGCAAATTAGCAGCTCCAAGTCACTGAAGTGGCCCAGACATTTTACTGCACAGGAGAAAACCCCACCACTGCCTATTTGCTTACCACAGGTATGCTTCCCAGGAGCTTTGGTTTTTTATACATATATCCAGATTTTTGGCAACTAGCTCAGAGCACCTGACTCCAGTAAGTGTAATTTTTCATTTGAGAGACCAAAATTCTCTGAGTGGCCGTTTGACAAAACCCTTATTTCATATTGCATTGCTTGACTTGACTGCTGCTGTACAAAATCATTCATTGTTACCCATTAAGTGCCCAGAGTAGTTAACAAGCAAGCACTGCCAGCAGAATTACTGTAAATAAGGTTCTATATATTTCAGATTGCCGAGCTATAATTAAGGCATTTCACTATTTTACACACATTTCCTTAAGCAACTCTTTCTCCAGTTTTTATTTATAGATTTTCTGTTTGCATTTTAAGTTGTTGTATTCAACAGGGAATTAAGTCAGGGAAAATCTGTGCCTGCTTTAGGACTGATACTGAATTAATTACTCCAAATCTGAATACTCCGTGTCTCCTGAAGTTAAGTGCAGAGCTTGTAGTGGAAAGATTAAGGTCAACTGCATTTCTTATTTTGAGAACACGGATTTGCTGACTTGAATGCTGATATGGTATCAGGTTCTTATATATTGATTATATTCTGAGATTCCTTGGTGACTTGTCCCCCTTCTTCAGGCATGAAGCAGTGACACAGGTATTCTGCACTCAGCCTGCTCTAGAAACCTTTTCTTGAAAAGCTGTGGTAAGAAGTGAGTCCTAAAATACTGAAGTCTCCCTTTAAAGTAGCAAAGAGATGATAATCACCTACCAGAAGCAACAGTGCCAAATTAGTTTGTTGGAAGGGAAAAAGGAACAGATGTAAAAACTCACACTTGGATACCTTTTGCCCCCCTATAGCTGCATCTTTATCTTTTAACTATGATATCAAACAGTCAAAGGAGAAACATTTTCTTTCCTGTGTGTTTCCATTTCAACACTAAGAGCATTTTTGAACCTTAAGTATCCCCTACGGTTGTATCCAATGTCCTTGAGGGATAAATTAACGTGGTTCCTCATTTATCTGACACATCCAGGAGTTCAGTGACATC